>NC_081411.1:450770860-451119360 GCF_030272615.1 Cryptomeria japonica | reverse complement strand
ATGGGGCTGAACTTCTTTTACTCTAAAAAACTATCAAGGATATATATTACCGTGTTCTATAAATATATGATAGTACTAACGGGTATGTATATGCAAGACTTTAGCTATCTCCTAGTTTTTTAGTAAACAAATAGGAGGATTAAATTCCTTCCTGGTTAGATGGAATTGACATATTATTAAGATTCATAGTAATATATATTGTTCTTACTTCGGTGATGTTTAGTTTGATTTAATTCAGAGGGTAGGAATTTTGTGTATTGCCTCTTTTGTTTATATATATATATATATATATATATATATATATATATATATATATCTGTGTGTGTGTGTGTAATAAATTCAGTTGATTCCAATATTCAAAGACAATAGCAGGCATTTATCAGACAAGAAGCCCAAATCACCAGAAGAGCTAGGAACTATGTGATGTATTCATTTCTTTGCTTAGATCTTTGGTCAGGTTAATGATAGACCTTCGATGCCACTCTTTACATTGACTAAAAGGCTCTGTAGATTCGATCTCCAATGTTAGGCTTAAAATAGCATGGCAATTGAATGTTTTTTTCTGCTATGAATCTATCATTATTGTTATATGCTCTCTCCTTCTATGATATGGAGGAGGAAAGGGGCATCCTTTTTCTATTAATACACCAGATTTAACATCTTGATCTATGCGAGCATTGTAAAGGTTCGATGGCATATAGAAGAAAAATATATCTCTGGTACTGGTTCTGACATTACAATCATGATATCTTTTTACTCTGAAATATTTGGTTATTTCACCCCTCCTTTAGGTTGTTGTAGCCTTGATAATCTCTTACAATGGAGTATGGTCCCAAAATAAGAGATTAATCAGGTACAACATCCTTCAAAGGCAAGAGATTTCAGATACATAGTAAGGAAGTATAAATTTAATTAATTAGTTACATTTTACTGATTAACAAGGCTTTTTGAGAGCTACTAACAATGGTCTTGGTTGTGAGGTGTGGTAATGTTCTCTTTTTGCAGAACTCAGATACTCAACTGCTTCTAACATGAGCTAGAAGAAGTAATAGGGCTATGGCTTGGCATGGTTTACCTGAACATAGAATTCTAAAGAGGTCTGATCTCCAATGGATAAAGGGTGATCCTAAGACAATTCCATTTGATCTTGGAAACATATGTAACCAGGAATGCATGTCTCCTGGAATGTAAGCATTAGTATAGGTAAATTATGAATGGGATTTTCTGATCCATTATTGGATCTGGGCTAGACCGGAGGTTTTCTTCCCTCCATTCTTTCCTACCGATGCCCACATGGAATGGAGGTGTAAAACTCATTTTTAATAATAAAATTTCGCCTACAACCTTTTACCAATAAATAATAATAATAATAATAATAATAATAATAAATTTAAATTAAAAAAATAAAACTTTAAGTGTAATTAAATAAACTTTATCTTAAAAACTTTAAACCTTTAATAAAATGGAAAACAAGTTATATTAAAAAACTTTATTTAAAAATTACATATATATTAAAAGCTTTATTATTAAAAAATTATAAACTTTTAAGATACGTATATATAAGAAAAGAATCTTTTTTTTTTTTAAACTTTATAAAAAAAACTAACTTTTTATTAAAAAAAATAAGTTTTAATTTTTTTACATATTCTTAATATCTATAAGAAAAATGTTATTTAGGAAAGTTTCAAAAAAACTTTATTTAAAAAGATTTTATATGAGAAACTTTGAATAGATAAAATTAAAGAAACTTTTTAGATTATCTCATTTAAAGCTTCAAATCTTGCAAACTTAAAAACTTGTCTTATTATTAAAACTTAGATATCTATGAAAAATCTTTTAAACTGAAAAAATTTGAAGAACGGTTACAAATTACAGAGGTAGAAGAAAACTTTGAAGGGCTATTACAAATTACAGAGGTAGAAGAAAACTTTGCAGAGTTGTTACAAATTACAGAGGCAGAATCCAAGAGTGCAGATACGTTACAAATTATAGAGGCAAAATTATTTTAGACAATATTGAACCAGAAATAAGTTTCATCTAGATTTAAAATTTAATAAAGGATTGAAACAATATTGAAAAATAAAATGATTAGAGCAAAGAGAAACTAAAATAGTTCTTGAAACTGCAAACATTAATAGTTAGAAAAAATATCAATAATAATTGGCGAGTGAAATAAAATGTTAAAACCTGCACAAAACATAAAGATTTAAAACTTAAAAAAATTGAAACAAGTATTGTAAAATAAAATGTTAGAACCTGCAAATAAACAGAGAATGTCTTGGCGGCAAGCCTTCCAAAACCAAAACTTAAACTAAAAGAAAAAGAATCTTTGGTGGCAAGCCTTCCAAAGCAGATAAATTAAAGAATGCATGAAAATAAAGAAGTTAGAACAGAGTTTTGGTGGGAAGCCTTACAAAATTAAAAAATAAACTTTAAACTAGAATCTAAATGAATTAATCCTGAATTTTTGTTAACTTAAATCAAAACCTGCACAACAAAACATTAAAGAACAACCTTCTTCTCTTCTCTAAAAAAACTGCCTCCAAGAAAGGTGAGCTCCACAAAATGGTAACCTTCATCAATCTCAACTTGAAACAAGGATTAGAACCCGCTCTAATACCATGAAAGGAAATACAAGAGCAAGGAAAGAAAAACAAAATCCAAGTAAGTTTATTGATGAAGTAAATGTTACCAAGAGAAATGCAGAAACCTTGGAGAAATCACCCAAATGTGAAGAAGGAGACACAAGAACTTTTGAAAGGGGAAAAGCAAATAAAAACCCCTTGTGTTATTATGAATGAGGCAATGCCTAAAATGAGAGAGAGAGAGAGAGAGAGAGAGAGAGAGAGAGAGAGAGAGAGAGAGAGAGAGGAATAATCTCTTTACAATAAGTCATTAATAAGAAATGAAAGAGGAGACATCTCTTAAATAGAGATGAGGAGAGGAGTTACAAAGTAACTCCCAAATCTATGAATGTTGCCATTCATAAAATGTGTGTGCCATGTGTCCACATCCTCTTAAGGAGGAAATCTAATATTCCTTAATAAAGGAAAATAAAAGAAATGACTTGTCCTCACACGTACTACAAGACAAATTACATGTAGGGATTCTAAAGGAATATCCTAAACTAAATACAAATAAACCTAAGCCAAGTAAAGATTAAATATTCTAATAGCTTCAAATCATAAATGCAATGTAGATCTAAAGCAATAATGTAAATATGAAAATGAATGTATATAGATCCGAAACTTACATAAAGATATGAAAATAACATGAAACCATACCAAACCCAATAAGAGAGGTACAAGCCAATCAACAGTCGGTGATCTCCTTATTATTCTTTAATATCTCTTAAGCTTCCATGAATGATGAAAAAGGTTGATGCAAACTTGATGAATGATGAATTTGTTGATTGTAGGATCCACATAAGCCTGTACTTTCATTTCACACAAGGATCTCCTTCAATTGCTAAAGTCGGATCCTTAAATGAGGGAAAGAAAAGGTTATATATATGAAACCCTAACTTTAATTTTGATCATAGGTTGAATCAAAATTGATTAAAATTAACACAAATCAAGATTTAAACATTATAATACCACCAAATTAAGCTCCCAAATTTTGGGGAGAAAAATTCGAGACTAGAATGGTACCATTCTGGTCTGACCGACTTTTTTCCAAACTTCTAGGGATGCAAGATATGGTGATTATAAAGTCAAACCCAATGTGGTAGGTCAATCTAAGGTGTTTAGATTTCTGAAAATATAACTTGAATATGAGAATTACAAATTTATTAGGATTAATTAAAATAAAAAGAGGCATGCTTAGAGTTAAGGGCCCAATTTTATAATATGTTTTTGTTGAGAGAGGACTTAAGATTTAATTAAATTAATAATTAAATGCTTAAAGGAACCTTGAAAATAAAAAATGCAATGAGACACACTAAGGCAAGTGCTAACCTAAGCGTGGAATTGGACAACCCTAATTTATGATGCTACAAATATTTGATCAGTTACTCAAGAGTTCCTTTTTGAAGCTTGATTGCCTCCCTTCACTCTGTTATCCACCAACACTTATAATTAGAGCTCCTTAAGCTTATTCTAAGCTTCAAGGTCCTCTTGTGTTTCTACTTATTGGGAAAGTAAATATAATGTTTGGTCTAATTGAGACCTTAGACTATCTAGATTATTCAACTTGATAGATGAACTTAGTAGGTGTATATCTTTTGAGAGTACATGATATATCCATGTGCTTACCTATCTCCCCTGTGCTCCAATGCACTTAGCTTGTCTAATGGAATCTTCATCCATCAATGTGCCTATTAGTTCAAATACCTTAGAGGACTGATTGAGCTTGATTAAAATTACGTTGAGTTATTGTACTTGAAGTTTAAGTTTGTCTTTGATGGCTTTATCCTTGTCATACCTTACAATCAAAGCTTCAAGTACTACCTAAGAATATTCCTTAACACGCTCATGATTTTTCTTTCCCAATTCAATCCTACTTATTTCATATTATGATGCTTGAACTTCACTAGGAGGTTTGTCCTGTGGTGGCACCGCTACTTCTACATACTTGTTTCTTGATTCATCTACTCTTACTCTTGAGAGATTTTTTGTCTTTTTCATTCCCTTTGGCTTAGGAGGAGCCTAGTGATATAAATCTAATTCATCTAGGTAAATGAATTGCTTTTTCCTTTTAGGAGCAAAGGAATAACTAAGGGGGAAGAGTAGGATCTATCCCTACACTGGTAACTATTGTTTGGATATACATGGTCTATTGCGACATGGTGATAGCTATAATGGGCACAATGTGATTCAAGACCGCAAATGGGATTTCCATAGCTGAAGTGCTTGGGATAGAATTATGCATGAATTTGTTAAAATATATATAGGTGACATCAAACATGGAAGTAATGACTTCTGACTGACTAGGGAATGAAGAAAGAGAACCAGAAACATTTCTCATATTGTCCAAAGGAGTATCAACAATTGACTCACTTGAAGTGGAAGAGTGAACAAAAATTATTGGAATAGTGTTGCAAACTATAGAAACAATGGGTGTAGACATGACAATAGAAATGGTAGGTAGAGAAGATGCAACATAAATAGGGGGAAATATTATACATTGGTAAAAAAAGAAGTGGTGATTGTAGAAAGAGGGGTGGAATCCTCTCGAGCCACTTCAAAAGAAGATTATTGTCTTGTTGTTACAGGAGGTTCTGGAAGGTCTTTCTCTCGATAATCTTCTTCTTGTATTTCTTGTTCTTTGGGGTAGAGATATCCTCCCTATTCTTAGTCCTTAGCTCAAATATATTCCCAAGAGGTCTCGCAGTCTCCTCTCCTAATCCCAGTTTGTAAGGTTTCAACTTGATCCCTTTCTTCTACAACTAGATATTGGTATTAGCAAGAATGTATTGGAATCTTTCTATAATAGAGATTGATTCGTTTTGGGACTATTAAATCTTTAGAACAGTGTCAACAATATTATTCTTCACATACATAGGATCCATGATATCATCCTCATCCTCCATTGTAATAGGGCTATCTTCCAGGTCACTATTTTCAATATGCTCTAGTGTGAGTTGTTATAATCTAATCCTCTCATATCATCTTCAATTCTGCACTTGGCCCAAATATCCTCAATCCAGTGCACATGTGCGTAACTCTTTTTGAGTTTATCCTTCATACCCCGATATTCAAAATCCTCTCTCCTTTTGAATCTCTTCATAGTGACCCATTGCATTTCATTTTCCATTTGCTTAGCCTTATATGATTTAGTCACTAAATACTGACCAATTGAGAGAGGAAATATAAAGTTGTTTTTATGTGCCTCAAATTATTGACCATGAACATTCATGATTTGTTAGCTCAACTCCATGAGGATTGTTTTATCACCAGGATATCTCAACAACGTGAAAGGAGATCCCTCATAACAACCAATTCTGATATATGAGAATGTAGAAAACTAGAGGAACAAGCATTCATACTTCTTGACAATGTTCCTAGCATCTTTTGATACTCTTCTATTTTATAAAACCTTATCAAGTGAACACGTGAGAGTACCAAAGAAAGCATCATTGACCCTCCTAAAAAGATTTAATCTTTGCATGAAGGTCAATTGAGGGTAGCACTTATAGATTGGAACAACATTTCTATCTCCCTATGACGTGAGACCTCAGAAGTGTCTCATGGAGGCCACAACATAAACCAAATAGGAGGTCATATGAAACTTCAAGGTAGCGGTTACCTAGTACAATTTGTTTGTAGATTACATCACTAATCTACTCTCCCTAATAAATCATGTCTTAACCCTTCCTGGTCACTTAAATGTACTGATACATATTGTAGGTATCTAAAAATAGTCAACGCTTGTGGCACCATACTTTAACATGTCCGTGTGACCTTCTTTTCGCATCTTATTGACATTTCCTCTATGTTGCGCATTCAATCTTTATTGTTTGTCGACATTGCATCTTTCCTCTACATTTATTTTCTGTTCAATTCTAGTTCTTTCGCTTCGAATTAGGTCTTGTCAGTCTCATCTTCAAATTGCAATCATGGTTCGTGATCAACTTTATCATATCAATTGGACATCGTCAATCCTAATTTGCATCGAATTAGGGTTTTGTCCTAGATTCTAATCATTTTCAATTATTTTTCAATAATCTTTGATCAATTATCAATCAATTTGAGTCTCTTTTCAATCTTCAATTGTCAATCCCTTATCTTTGTTGATCGATTTGTCATCGGTTTTTTTTGTCATTTGACCTTCATCAAGTCGACCTTTTAACAATCTTTGATTGATTTGCCATCGATCTCAATCAATCATCAATATTTTCCACTTTTGGATTGATTAGTCATTGATCCTTTATCGAATTTCATCTATCAATTTGTTCCTTTTGTCAGTTTTGATCAATTTGTCATTTATCTTTGTCAATCAATCAATATTGGTTTCTTATTGATTCTCAACTCTTCATCATTTAATCTTTTGATCATGATCGACCTTATATTAGTTGTTTTAATCATGTCATGACCTAATTCTATCTCATTTATGATCCTTCTCCTAGGGTTTTGTGATTTGTTCATTTAATCCTTTTAACATTTCTCTTTAGGTTAAATGAATTAATTTCATTTATCCTAAGTCTTTCATGTCACAATTAAATACTTTATTTAATTGGCTAATTTGTCCTTTTGTGAGTTAATTAATAAATGTGAATTTATTCGTTAATGCCACCTAATTTGCTAATTTTTAAATTCAAATATTCCTTTCTAATCCCCCCCCCCTAATTTCTCCTCTTTTCATGCTTCCTTTTTGTCATAATTGAAAGCTAATTTTGTGAGATTTTGCCAAGATCAAGAGGCAATGGAAAGCACAAATAAGAGAGACAAAATATATGATAGAAATAAACTGTATTCTATCAAGATGAAAATACTGATCAACTGGATCATCAATCAATCAATCAATTACATACAATGAATATGAGCCTTCTTAAATAGGCAAGACTATACAGATATGTGAGTACACAAACATGACATGTGGCTCAATAAGAAACAAGGGTAGGTAGGAAATAGGTGTGGGTAGGTAGGAGAAACAATATAATATTCCACATGAGGTGGATCACCCACTGAATGTGGAGTGTAACAACAAGATCACACCATAAAAGGTGGAAATTATCCTACACACACTATCCCAATGTGGCACAAACACCCAAGTGTCTCATACCCAAACTATTATGAAATGCATTTCTTAAGTAAACTTAAGTAAGTGTAATAATATCCAAGATGAATAATTATTTACACCAACACCCCCCCTTAAGTGCAACTTAGGGGAATGCACTAAAGTCTACAATTCAACTAAGAAATGTAAGATGGGTCCCAACTACTAGGCCATGTTAGGTACTCATGTACAAATGCAAATGCATGAAAACCAATGCAATGAAATCTCTCACAAAGCGGGGAAAGAGAGAAAAACCCAATGGGAAAAACCCCTCCCCCAAAAGAGAGATGAAAAACTAGATACAAAGAACTCTCATAGAAGTATGTGAAGGACAAAACCCCATGTGAGGAAAAAGTCCCCCACATATGAGAGAAGAAGAGAAGCTAGGAAGCCCCCCCTCAATGTGGAATCTGCACCGATGATAGAAGCTCGATGTATGAAGAAACTACTCCACGAACGTCAAACAATATTCATCCCCTTAGGAAGAAACAAAACCAAAGGTGTATCCATGAAGTCTCCCCAATCATGAAGGGAAGATGTATGAAGAAAACTCATGATGAAAGGAATCTTTGAAAACTGCTCAAGTGTCCCCATGTCGATGTTGAAAGATATCCCCTCCAAAGGTGATAAACTGTGCCACATTGCTGAAAAAGGCACTCCAAGATCTAGTGGAGATGGATGTAGAACATGTCCCAAAGACTCACATGTCTCCTCAAAAAATAAAGAGACCTCCTCCAACTGTTGTACATAAGTATCCACAATCATGTCAACCTCGAAAGAATGATCATGTAGAGAATGAACAAGAGGATCAAAGTGTTCCCTCGCAACAATCAAAGAAGGATCATCTTCATCAAAGAGAAGATGAATGTCATCAATGGTATCTCCCAAATCTGCAATGTAGGTGTAGCGTCGTAAATTGTACGCACTTGCTAAAGTGGTACAATTTGACACCTAGTTTAGCACCCGCCTTGGCGCATTTTGCATTTTGCATTTCATTTCCCCTTTAGCACTTAATTAGTCAAATCAATTAGGTCTAAGGTTCTATTTCATCATCTCCCACATCATAAAGTTGGGCCCTTTCATTAAAGTGTGCCCCTTTCATTTTATTCCTCCAATACATCATTTAATCAAAAACCCTAATTAGGTCCTATTTTGAACTTGGGGGCTTGATTTCAGGGGTCAAAACATCTCGAAATCAGCTATAACTTTGGGATTCTCTCTAAAATCATCATATCCGACGGCCCTGAAAATTTGGTGAAAAGTTGTCGGGACCATGGCGCCCGGCGTGCACATGGTCCCGGACATTTTTCCCAAAATTTTAGGAGCACGACCCAATCATAAAATAAAGCTTAACCCCAAGAAATTGGTGGGAGATTCAATCTCTAGGTCGGCCAAAAGTTGAAATTAAGACCTAGGGTTTCATATATAAGAGCTCTCTTTCTTCATTTGAAAAGATCGGGATTTTGGGTTTCGAGGACCTTCTATGCAGCGAAAGAGTAGATCTTTGAAGACTTCAATAACATTCAACATCCATCCATCAAGCATTCATCAATTTCATTCATTTAGGGCTAGGGAGACATTGAAGAACAATAGGAGATTACCGACTGAAGATTGGCTTGTACTCCTCCCTTGAGGGTTGGGTATGATTTCATGTTGTTTTCATGTCTTTGTATAAGCTTCAATATATCCTTTATTCATGCTTTAGATCACTTTGCATCTTGGTTTAGAGCATTTACATTATCATTTACAAGCAATTAGGTTTTACTTTCTAGGTTGCTCTAGTTTGCTTTCTTGCATTTAAGGACCTTGCACACACACTAGGTCTGCACTCACAATACATTTTACAATACAACTTGGCTATTCGTGGAGGTGGAAATCACCAAAGCGGGGGTTTGACTAAGGCAAAACCCTATATAGCCGCCCACCACACCTTTTCAGATATAAGTGCAGGTTTCAGAATTCGGACGACGCTGCAAGTTACAGATCCGGAAGAAGCAGACGGAGATCGAACTTCACACCAAATCTCAGAGCAAAAAACTAGGACAGGGGCGTGGGGCGCCCTGGTCCTGCCAGGACAGGGGCGCTAGGTGCCCTGGTCCTCCTGACAGATAGCATTTTCAACATTTTTGACAGCTTTTTCTAGAGTGCAAAACAACAGTTTCTGGAGCAGTTTCAGGGGCAGAATCAGGACAGTGGCGCCCGCGCCCCCGTCCCGAACATTTTCAGTCATATTTTAACTCCGGGTACGCATTTACATTCTTGTCTTGTCCTTGTGTTTACAGCTTTCCATTGTTTAAGTTCAATTCTGCAATCTTGTTATTAGTTCATACTTGCACTTTGGGGTTATGGATTGAACTTGCATTATTTTATCTTTCAATTACAACAAAGGAATAGAAATCCTAATAGGTAGCCCGTGGCTCTCTCTTCCACAAGAAGAAGTAGCCAATTGTGTGATACCTCTAGGCTCTTTCGTATTCTGCAAGTGTGTGGTTGAAAGTGAGATTAGGGCATGTTTGCTTAGTGTCACTTTTTCTCCCACACATATTAGGAATCCACAAACAAACCTGCAATGTCTGTCAAGTAGGCATCCCAATCAACTGAAGCTGGAAGACATGAAATATCCTGCTGCACTGAATCATAAGAAGGCAAAACTGTCGCACTAGTTGCATCATCAGGTGCAATAGGTGGTGTGATATCAATAGAAGGAGATGAAATGCAAGGTTCAAGAATGGGGTCACATGTGAGAATCCCCAAGTTGAAATGCCCAAAGTTCTCCTCAAAATCTGAATCATCAACATAGGAAGAACCAACCTTATCAATAGTACCAAAATCTGAAAAAGAGTACAACTGAGATGCATGATCAACCACCCCAGTCGCAATGATAGCTCCACTCTCCAAGTCTCTAATGATAACTGAAACAGGTGTGAACTCCACAATTTTCCTAGTTGCCCCATGTGTGATTTGATAGGTGGAAAGAAGATTATTTGTCAAGTGGGGTACACATAACACATCATTGAAGGAGTTATCCCCAATGGCAATATATCCTTTCCCAATCACATCCATGTATGTATGATTTCCCATCAAAATCTGCAGTATGTGGCAAGGCTCAAATGTAGAAAACATAGACTGCAAAGATGCCATATGATGAGAACCCCTGAATCTAGAAGCCATCTCCCTGAATCATGACTTGTAGTAACACAAAGAGCTTGTCCCTTTCCTTTATCTGTCCCAAAAGAGTGATTCTTTCCTTTATCCTTGGAAGAAGAAGTCGATGTAGACATTCTAGAAGGTAGGTTGATTCTATTCTTCTCAAGAAGATTCTTCAACTCATCAATATCCTTCTTATAACAATGACGTTCATCATGTCCTGACTTCTTGCAATATCCACAAAAAAGACTGTCCTTATATGATTCCCTCTTAGGTGAGAATGCTGAATCACCTTGTTGTGGAGAGGAAGATTGTGCTCCATCTTGTTGTGGTTTAGACTTAGGTTGCTTTTGATTCTTGCCTTTTCCTTGATTACTTTGATTCCCTTTGTTATCCACCAAAGCTTGTGACTGTGAAGATTTGAGAATCCCCATCATGGTCAACTTAGATTGCTCAAGTATCAACATCTCCGTGAATGAATCAAATGAGGGAGAAGTGTATGAGGAACCTTGAGCTAACCTATGGGTGTGACAGCTAGATACAAAGGCAACATACTCTAGAGGAAGCTTTTCCAACAAGTTATAAACCAATTGAGCATCCTTTTTGTCAATTCCACAATCCTTTAGCTTTTTTCTTAGCTCAGTTGCTTTTGTGACATAATCTTGGATTGTATCAAAATCCTTGGGATCCAAAGTTGTGAGTTCACTATCAAGCTTGTAGCCCTTAATCTCATCAACTTGACCATACAATTTCTGAAAAATATCCCAAGCCTCTTTAATTCTTGTACACTTATCAATGTGAAAAATAAGGTCATCTGATACATAATTTCTAAGAGTTCCAAGTGCCATAACATTCTTAGTAAGCCATTCAATTTGAGCATTAGGATCAGCCTTAGGATCAGGTGGTGCTGTAATAGTTTCATTTACATAATGAATGAGTCCTTTTTCCATTAGTTTACTTCATGCCTTAATTTTCCATGATGCATAATTATGAGGAGTTAAAAGTGGAAATTTAGGAGAACCCATAGCACCAAAATGAAAAAACACAAGATAGAGAGAGGCACAATCACACAAGACACCCCCCCCAAAATACTCAATCAAGAAATCTCCCCAAAATGGTGATTTTGGCACTTTAAACTTAGTGCGTATACAATGGGCCACTTGCAAAACAAGTCAAAGTGGACTTCTGATTTAAATTTACAACTTCTCAAAATCAGATCTAAGAGACTTCAACAAATACTGCTAGTGATCTAAACTAAGATCCAAGCAAAATGCAAGTACCAAATATGCCAAAAGTGGCCAAATACTAAAAGTACAATTTCTACTTAAAATCACTACAAACAGATGGCATATTATGAAAGTAGATGAAAAAATATGCACTTTCAAAAAAAACGGCACCTGAAAAGGAGTCCATATGAGCCCAAATGAAGCCTCCAAAGTTGTAAAAACTAGGATTTCATGATTTTTGAAAAACCTATATCTGAAAATCAGAAAACTCCTGCACCACTGTACAGATCACGAAATTCTATCCCAAAACAAAAAAAATTGCTTGGAAAAATGAGTCCGTATGAGTGAGATATCGCTATTTGAAAATTGCCTGCAAAATTATAATTTCTGGAAAATTTCCGCCGCAGCATCAAACTTCAAATGCCTCTAGATTTGGCCTCCGAAGTCCGATTTGGATGAAACAAAAGGCAAAATTGACTTTCTTGGGCCTCCTCAATCCAATGATGACATCAGATTTGACCCATCAAGCTTCAATAAAAACCTGCAATATAAAGATCCAAAATGCAAACCCCAAATAGCATCAAATTTCTCTCAATTAGCAAACCAATGACACTCTAATGGCTCTAATACCATGTGAGATATGGACCAGCTCTGATACCATGTGAGATTTTGCCAAGATAAAGAGGCAATGGAAAGCACAAATAAAAGAGACAAAATATATGATAGAAATAAACTGTATTCTATCAAGATGAAAATACTGATCAACTGGATCATCAATCGATCAATTACATACAATGAATATGAGCCTGCTTATATAGGCAAGACTATACAGATATGTGAGTACACAAACATGACATGTGGCTCAATAAGAAACAAGGGTAGGTAGGAAATAGGTGTGGGTAGGTAGGAGAAACAATATAATATTCCACATGAGGTGGATCACCCACTGAATGTGGAGTGTAACAACAAGATCACACCATAAAAGGTGGAAATTATCCTACACACACTATCCCAATGTGGTACAAACACCCAAGTGTCTCATACCCAAACTACTATGAAATGCATTTCTTAAGTAAACTTAAGTAAGTGTAATAATATCCAAGATGAATAATTATTTACACCAACAAATTTCACTCTCAAATTGTCATAAAATGTGCCACAGACCTTTTTCATAGAAGGTTGTCATTCTTCTTGCATAGCAACATATCATAATTTTTGGACATAGAAATGTGTCATTAATTTGTCATAATCATGCCTCTTTCAAATCAATTTGCCAATTTTCAATGACATTTCTTCTTTTCAATCTTTCATGCTAATTTCATATCCTTGTCAATTTCCCTATAAATTGGGCTCCTTTCTTCATCAATTCTAACCACATTTCGAGTGTCCTTATGTTGTCTATTTCCCTATCATCGTTCTTTTCACTTGCACTTGTTTTGTAGGTGAGATCCACAAACATCATATTTGAAGGAGAAAGAATGCCAATGTAGGTCAATGAAGGAGATTTCTACATTATTGGTTTGCTTGTGTTTTGAATCTCATATTTCATTCCTTTATTGAGTGTATTAGGAGTATTTTCATTGCAATTTAGGTTTTGTGGTTTCCTAATCTATTGCTTTGATGTTTATGCCTAATTTCTTATTTACATTTTCTGGTGAACCCGACGTGAAACTTGTTAGAGTAATCAGGTCTTTACTTGATTAATTAAACAACATGTGTTTAATTCTTTAAGTTCCCTATTATCTCTTTTTACACTTAAGCTAACATTAGGTGCATAATAATTAATTCTTTTATTAATTATTATGTGTAAGCCTAGGTTTTCCCTTTTAGGGTTTCTTGACCTATTAGAGGTTAATTTTCTTTTCCTTGTATTATTATCACATTACACTTTTTTGTGAATATTGAGCTCTCATCTTTTTTAGCATATTTTATGTGTATTGTTTTTTCTGTTATTTGCTTCCTTGCTTCTCCTTGTAACAGGTTATTCAGCTTGCAGAGATCTTTGGGCTCCTATGGTGTTGTATTTCTCAACTCTCACATGGTATCAGAGCTTCAGACTGCAGTTATATGTTCTTGTTTTGAGAATTTTTGCATTGGAAGTAGATCTGGGGTTTCAGGAAGATTTTTTATGCACTTAGGGATAGGCCTTTTTCTGACTACTTTGGGCCTAAGCAGACCTCACCATTGTGCCCAAAAGGCCCAAAAACCCCTGTAGTCATATAAAACTTACCTAGTTTTGACTCTTGAACATCTGGGGGTAATTTTTCTTCAGTACCAAGTCATATGACCCTCGCACGCAGTTCGAGAAAAAATTTCAAATTTTTTTTTTTTTTGCCTTTTTACGACATGCAGGCCGATTTTTTTATTTTAAAAAAATAAAATAGAAACAAATATCAAAAACCAAAAATTATTGGCAAAAGGCGAAAAAAGGTTTTGAAAAATCAAAAATTTTGTTTTTGGACTTCTGCGGGTACCCTGTACACCGGCTGTCAATCCAGTCGACCGGACCTATCAGTGTGGGCCCCCACCGGCCCTCGCCGACCGCCGACCGTCGACCCCCACCAGCCCCGTCAGCCCCTGCCACCTCTGGCGCCCACCACCAACAGTTTCCTCCGCTCACGCCCACCACAGGTAGTCTCTTTCGTTCATGCTCACCACCGCCGCTTAGTGGCCTCTCCCTCTCCACCACTCTGCCACTCCTCCCTGGAGCACTACCGGAGCGCCACCACTGCCAGGCCCTTGCCATCGGGCCTCCACCCTCTTGTCTCTTTAAGGGGGGGTTCATTTTTTGGCCATATCTTGAGCATACGGAGTCATTTTTTCGAAAACAAATAGGCATCAAAAAGATGGTTCGGAGCCGGACCTTGTGGTGTTAGAATTTTTGCTTGATTTTTTTATTTGACTGTACTTTTTCTAGTAAAAGTTGGGCCTCTTTTCTGCACTTTCGGGGCCGTAGAATGGGCAAACGGACTCCGTTTTTTGAAAATGAATAGGCGTTGGAAAGCTCTAAGAATGATCTATTTAGATATGTGATCTTATTTCTCAAATTTTTCATCAAGTACATGAGATTTCAATTTGAATTTTTTTTCTTATGCACTACTTCCTTCTCATCAGTATGTACTAGGGTTTGGGTTTATCTATTATGGGGGGTATTTTTTTCTCGCTTTCTATCATTTATATCAGAAATCCAGAAAACCAAAACTCTCAAAACAAACAAACCCTTATGCATCTTTTGTCTATTCTGAAAGATCACATAATAAAATAAAAAAACCAACAAGCAGGTGCAGGTGCAGAGTTTTCATGGTAGATCCTTTAGTTGAGTTGTCGACATCACACAACTATCACACGTGGAAGCCCCGCATCACGAGGCTTCTCCAGGAATGACGATTGTGGTCTTGTTTGGATGAGGTTCAACCTCTATTGCAGCATCCTTATGAGCTTCTTCAGCACAAAAACAAGATGGATGAGGCCATGGGTTTTCTCTCTTTGCATGTCTCCGACAGTCTTATGTTTCACATTGATGAGTTGCTCACTCCTCGCGCTATGTGGTTGAAGTTTGAGTCTCTCTTTGAGAGGGTTAATGAGATTCAGGGATTACAAACTGAGGCAGAGTTAGTTTCCTTGTCACCTGATTCCTTTCCCACCATTGAGGATTTTTTGAGCAAGTTCAAGACTACCAGATATGTTCTTCAGGGATGTGACAAGATCAAGACAGACACAGAGTGCATTCACTTGATTCTTTCAAAGCTTCGGGGTCATTTTCATTTTTTTGCCTCTGCTTTCTACTCCACCATGGATGGCTTGGGTGCTCGTTTCACCATGCCTAGCTTTGATGTCTTTTGTGAGCATTTGTCTCATGAGCAGTCTCATCTTTCTTAGTTGGAAATGCTCTCAGAGTCCAAGAACAAAGAATTGGCTGCTCAATCCTCTAAGGAGAAGAAAAAGCAGAAACCAAAGCCAAAGAAGAATTCTGCAGGCAGTGAGCATTCCTCCAAGCCACCTCCTAAGTCTGATTCTAAACCACCATTTCCTCCGAAACATGGGAAATCTTCACAGTCTGGTGAGTCTTCCTCCAAGACTAAGAATAAATCGGGACACACTTGCAGTTTTTGTGGCAAGGAGGGACATCCTGTTTCCAAGTGTTGGAAATGCTTAGAGGCTTTAGAGGAATCCATACAGCAGCACCACATCTCCTCACCTTAGTCATCTTCTCCTTCCATAGGGAAAGGCCATGCTCTCACTGCTCGAGCTTCAACCTATGGGTCCACTTGGATATTAGATTCTGGTGTTTCTCACAGTATGACTCACACTCAGCAGTTGGTTACATCTCTTGCCTCTTGTGGTACATCACAGATTGCAGTGGGTGACTCAGTTTAGCTTTCAGTCTTGGGTTCAGGTTCTATCTCTTTGGATGGGGGTAATCTGTAGGATGTTCTGGTTGTCCCTGACATCTTGACAAACCTCCTATCCATTTATCATATTTTCCATTCTGGCTCTGGTAAGACAGTTGAGTTCTCACCACATGATGTGGTTATTCGGGACCTCCATGACTCTGATTTGGTTGTGGCTACTGGGATTGTTGATACTGCATCTTGTCTTTACAGATTTGATGGATTTGAGCCCTCTACGGGTGCAAGTTATTCTCTTATAGAACATGTAGATTCAGTGAATAAGCTTTCTCATGAGCGTTTAGGCCATGTCAATTACAAATATCTTCAGCAGATGAGTACACAGGCACTTGTTCTTGGGCTCCCACAGATTTCCTGCACTGATGGTGTTTGTCATGGTTGTGTGCTTGGCAAGCATCACAGAGATTCCTTTACAAAGGGAAGAGCCCCTCGTTCTTTGGCACCCTTGGAGTTGATTCATAGTGATCTCATGTCATTTCCCACTCCTTTTTTTGGGGCCAAGTATGTACTCACTTTTATTGATGACTTCTCCAGATGCACATGGGTGTACTTTCTTAAGTACAAGTCTGATGTCTTTGATTCATTTCGAATCTTCAAGACATTTGTAGAGAAGTAGTCTGGTTGTTCTATTAAGTGGATACGTACAGATAATGGGGGGGGAGTATGTGAATCGGGCTTTCAGAGATTTTTGCACTGAGCATGGTTTGCAGCATCAGTTTACTGTTCCCTACACCCCTCAACAGAATGGTGTCGCTGAGCGCAAGAATAGAACTTTATGGGAGATGGCAAATTGTATGATTCAGTTCAGGTCCATGGATTTGTCTTTTGGGGATGAGCCAGTCAATTGTGCCAACTATATTCAGAATCGGATGCCTCACAAGGTGATTCGACATATGACTCCTGAGGAGGCTTGGTCTCATGACAATCCTGATGTTTCTTTTTTCTGTGTATTTGGCAATGAGGCATGGGATTTTACTCCTGATGCTCAGAGGAAATCAATGGAGTGGAAGAGCTGACCCCTCATTTTTTTGGCTACTGTGAAGATGTTAAGGCGTATAGGTTGTTTGATCCTGATTCCAGAGAGGTCCTGTTTCGACGGGATGTTCAGTTTCATGAGCGCCTTCCCACAGTGGATATCCTAACTCCAGTGTCTACTCCTCTGCCTACTCCTCCCACTGCATCTCTTTAGGATTATTTTGAGGATGATTCTGATGATGGTACTGATGATCCACCATCCCCACCTCCACATGCTCCACCTCAGATGCCTAAGCTTGCTTTACTGTTGAGGCGGCAAGCTCTATGGCTGGTGATCCTTCAAATACTCATCGCACCCATTCTCATACTGTGGGTTCTAGTCTTTTGAGTCATGTCATTTCAGATGATCCTCAGAAGTTTTTAGAGGCTACAGGACACCCTGAGTGGGATTGTGCTATGGAGGAGGAGTATTCTTCTTTGATGAGGAATCATACTTGGGATCTATGTCCTCTTCCTAAGGGCATAAAGATGGTTAGGTGTCACTGGTTGTATCGCACTAAGTATGATGTTGATGGTTCGATTGATAAGTACAAAGCACATCTTGTTGCCAAGGGTTTCTCGCAGGTTGAGGGTATTGATTACTCCAAGACATTTGCCCCTGTCGCCAAGATGAACTCTATTCACTTTGTACTATCTCTTGCAGCTTCTCGGGGATGCCCATTTTCAAATGGATGTGAAGAGTGCCTTCTTGCATGGGGACCTACAAGAGGAAATCTATATGGAGTAGGCTCAGGGATTTGTGCAGGACAGTTCTTTGGTTTGCAAACTTTGGCGTTCATTGTATGGTCTCAAACAGGCCCCTCGAGATTGGTATGGGAAGATGGATTCTTTCTTGCTCTCCACTAGTTTCACCCATAGTCATTCTAATCACACAGTGTACATTCAGCTTCTTGAGGGTGTGATTTTGATTCTTATGCTATATGTTGATGATCTCCTCATCACAGGTAGCTCATCCTCTATGGTTTAGCATATTCAGCGAGCCTTGATGGACCAGTTTGACATGACAGATCTCGATCTTTTTCACTATTTCCTCGGTCTTCAAGTGATTCAGTCTTCTAAAGGGATCTAAATTTACCAGCAGAAGTATGCTCTTAACATGCTTTGGCGCTTTGGAATGCTCGATTGCAAGCCTGCTCCCACTCCTTTTCAATCAGGGGTTGTTTTGATTACTACTTGTCCCACTCCTTCAGTATATTCTACACTTTACAGGCAATTGGTTGGCAGTTTGTTGTACCTAACTCACACCCATCCCGATCTTTCCTTTGTGGTTGGCATTGTCTCTCGATTCTCCCATGATCCTCATGAGAGTCATTGGCAAGCTGCCAAATGTATTTTGCGGTACATTCAGGGCTCTATTTCTCATGGCATTCACTACACATCAGGGGAACCTCACATTGTTGGCTACACTGACTCAGATTGGGCTGGTGATGTCACTGATTGAAAGTCTACTTCTGGCTTTGTTTTTTGTCTTGGCTCTGGTCCTATCACATTATCTTGCAAGAAGCAGACTGCTCATGCATTATCATCTACAGAGGCTGAGTACCGAGCTGTTGTGCTCGCAAGTCACGAGATCTTATGGCTTTGGCAATTGATGACTGAGTTTGGTTTTCCTCCTGATAGTCCCACTATTCTTTGGTGTGATAATTAGAGTGCTATTCATATTTCCCGCCACCCGATAGAGCATCAGCGGATGAAGCACATTGAGCTTCACATGCATTTTATCCACTAGTTGATTCAGGATGGTTCTCTCATTCTGGAGTACATTCCCACTGCCGAGCAGGTTGCAAACATCTTCACAAAACCTTTTGCATTGCCGCGCTATCTTTAGTTGTGCTCTATGCTTGGGGTGAAGGAAGTTGTCCTTGGGGGGTCTTTATGAGACCTTCCTTTCTTCTTCTTCTTTCAGCATGTTCTTTTATCTCTTTTTGGAGAGGAGTTTTTTCCCACTCAGTTTTCTGCTTTTTCTCTGTTTCATAGAGATTTCATTGTATTTGGGTACCTGATCAGGCCTTGCTGTCAGGGCCCATCTTTCATGCTTTCAGTAGTTGTTCTAGGTTTTAGCTTCTCCCTAAGTCTAGCTTAAGGGGGGGTGTTAGAGTAATCGAGTCTTTACTTGATTAATTAAACAACATTTGTTTAATTCTTTAAGTTCCCTATTATCTCTTTTTACACTTAAGCTAACATTAGGTGCATAATAATTAATTCTTTTATTAATTATTATGTGCAAGCCTAGGTTTTCCCTTTTAGGGTTTCTTGACCTATTAGAGGTTAATTTTCTTTTCCTTGTATTACTATCACATTACACTTTTTTGTGAATATTGAGCTCTCATCTTTTTGAGCATATTTTATGTGTATTGTTTTTTCTGTTATTTGCTTCCTTGCTTCTCCTTGTAACAGGTTATTTAGCTTGTAGAGATCTTTGGGCTCCTGTGGTGTTGTATTTCTCAACTCTCACAAAACTAACTAATTTCCTACTTTCTGAGTGTTTTTGAGGTGTTTGTAGGTTGAAATTGTAGGAAAGGGGAGCTTTATGGGATAGAGAAACACTTTTGCACCTATGTTCAGGCATCTTGCACCTATGCAGAGCTTTTTGTGCCTATGCAATACTTTTTTGTGCTTGTGTTGCACAAATTTGCGCCTGTGTTGGGCAGATCTGCACCTGTGCAGATTTTGGACCTATTTGGCAATTAGGACATAAAATTGTTTATTTTATCACTTTTGAATGGTTTACAGGGGTAAAATAGGATTTATTAAGAACAAACATGGCTTAAAATGAACTCATTTATCTTTAATTAGGGTTGGTTAAAGAACAACAATCATTCACACTTCTTTGTTTATGCAAATAAGGCTTAAAAAGAACAAAAATACTTCATTTTGGGCTATTAAAAAGAACTCAAACCTTGAAAATGGTCTCAATTTGATCATTTTTAGTCTAATTAGGGTTAATCAAGCTTGAATGAATTCATCTAGCTTAAATAGGAGGTTAAATGAATAACAAACTTTCATTGGTAGCCTAATTAGGGTTTTGAATCACAACTTTTGCATTTTGCTTGGGGAGCATTAAATATTTTTTAGTTTCTTTGCTTAGGGCTTGCGATCACTCTAATAAAGAGGAACTCAACTAATGATGTTGAAAATTGAGCAAAATTTTGCGACTCTAGTGGGTTTTGAAGTCAAATAGGCCAAATTCCATCAAAAAATAAGATTGTATGCTTCATAGGTGTTCAATTTTGTAGAAATCACCTTTTGTCTAATCAATTCACTCTATTTTGCACAGGTACTGCACTTCGGCACCTGTGTAGAAACTTTCTATGCTTGTGTAACAACTTTTTATGCCTATGTAGCAACATTTTGTGCCTGTGTAGCAACATTATGTGCTTGTGTTTGATCAAATTGCTCATATGTTTGACTATTCTGCACCTGTGTAGAAGCAAAACCTAAGGTATAATTGTTTCATTTCACTTTCAGATATCTCAATTTCATTTCATTTGTAGATGTTGGCTTTTCTATGTTACTGATTATCTATGTAGCAACTTGGCAAACATTGGGAGAAGACCTAATACACAAACTACTAATGCAATTTGATGCAGGATGTATGTCGAAGATCAAACTTTGAAACATAGTTTTTGTGTTTTAGTTGTTAGAAAACATTTTAATTTTGGTATAAAAATAACATTTTGTTTCTTGTAATTGCTTTGCTTGGGCACACTTGTGTGTGAGAGTGGTCTCACAGGTGACACACACTATCCTCTCCCCTTGGCCCTCGTGGTCCTAGGTGCAGGATAAAAGTGTCAGAGATGCTCAATTTTTCATTTTATAGGTAGAGGGCCTATCCCCTCGAGAGCCCATAAGGTCAGTGAGGGGAGAACGACCGAGAGCTATAATGGAATAAGGCCAAGTCACCTCTCAACCACTATATAAAATACGTGGGGATGAAATTCCTTGCCACGGGTGCTAATTTCCTACCTACGTCCCTAGTACTTGTGTTCTATAGGAAGGAGGCCTCTCCCGAGGGAGAGATCTTATATGGATGCCTGAAAGAGAGTCCCGAACTAAAGAGCCATTTGTTGTATTTTGCCAAAAACATTCTATTTGTTGACTCAGGTGTTGTGATACGCACATGCCGAAGATACCCCTCATGTGCCCTTTAATTTGAGATAGTAAATTTCTTGGGAAGTGATGACCTAATAAATTCAAAGCTTGGTATGCCCGAGAAGTGAATACCATGGAGGACAACCGTGCTACCAAGCTTCTAACTATCTAGTTGAATGTGGTATTCTAGACTAGGCGATTCAACAAATATTGTATTTGCAGCCTTAGGATTGTGATTGAATGTTTTTATCATGCAAAAGTCAAAAAAACATTTTGTCTTTTGTGCTTGTTAAAGTGAATCATAAAAAAAGGGCATAATCAACATATCAAACATTGGCAAACAAAACAATCTGCAAAAAGCAGTCATAATCAACCTTGGTTATCAAACAAAGTTCAAAACAACGTCAAACTCAAACAAGATTCAAACGAAGGTCAAACTTAGTCCTAAACATTTCAAATTATTCATCCAACATTTGAAAATGGTTTTATGAGCATAATTTGTCAAGACATTGGATGTCCTTGTTTCAAAATTTATGTCACTTAGGGTTAGCTTTTGCATATTTCAAACCTAGGTCTCAAGTTAAACATCATATTATATTCATAACATAGTCATATATCCCCTCTTGCACTTAGGGTTATAGAATGATTTTCATAGGTCCTCATTACATTATCATTGTGCCAAAATTAGGTCTTGGCTTAGGTTGTATCTTTCATTTTCCAAGGTCATTGGTTCTCATATATCCTCATTGCATTAGGTTTTACTATTGCATAGTCCAAACCCTAGGTCTTATCTTAGGTTGACATTGTCATACATTTGCATTCATATCTTTGGTCCTTAGGTCATATCATATCCTTACATCATTTTCATATCATATTATATCCTTATTTTGACCATATCATACCCTTAGTCCATATCATTAGGTCATATCATAGCATTAAGTCATATCATAGCCCTAGATCATATTATTGCATAATACCTGCAAGTCATTTCATATCCCTAGATCATAGCATATAACTTGAACATCAGTCCATATCATAGGTTCATGCCTTAGGTATTGGTCATTATTCATTGTACCTTTTTCATTTAGTCTCAAGAATTACTTTTGTCAAACTTGCAAAATCAAAACTTTAGACTAAACCCTAAGTCTTTGTTAGGAAGTCTTGACCTTGATCAAAATCTTGTCCTTTTGTCACCAACATCATTTTATCAAACCTAGCTTAGTATCCAAGTGTATAGGTGAGACATTTTCATTTGGTCCTTTTGTCTTCTTATTATTTTAAGGTCTTGACTTCATTTCAATTTCCCAAGGTTGTGTCTTTAGCTTTGCATTCCAAAAGTTTGCCCAAATCTTCAAAAAGTCCAAAAAACATAGGTTGCATTTTTTTCATAGATTGCATCATCATTTTTCTAAGGTTGCACTTAGTTGCATTTCATTATCATTCAAAAAAATAAAAAATAACAAAAACATAGGTTGCATTTGTCAATGTCATTAGTTGCATTGCATAGAGACATGCCTATTGAAACAAGGTCCAAATCCAAGAAATCGCAAGAATATACATATCAAGCCATACCATCACAATTGAACAATCAATCATATCAACCCAATTTATACATGTTCCAAAACTTGGATCAAACTTATCATGACTATTTAAATGTCCAAATACGAAAACTAGAGGAGAAACTAGCTCGGTAAAAAGAGATCTTGGAAAAAAAATTGGAAAACAATGTGAATTTTAGATCCCAAACATCCCAAACGTTTCAAAAATTTCAAGGTCCAAATCCAAACCTTGAGCCAATTGATGTAAAATATTTTTTTGAACGATCAGATATACCAGCTCTCATGTCACAAATAGAGATGATGAAACAATTTAAAACAATGAGAACAAATTTTAGTCATCCCAAATAAGACTTCATTTGATAAAACTCCATTCAATCAAATCTTGAATCAACAACTGATGATTAAATAAGAATCGTTGATCCAACAACAACCAATAATACAAAAACATAACCAATGGTCTAACATATTCAACCAACACAATCAATGATGCAATTTCAACAATATATTCAACCAAACAAACAATGCCAACACTTCATTCAACCAATTATGGAGTATCAACAACAGCAAGCTCAACCAACAAATCAGTATCAACAAATACAACCAGAAGTTCAAAAACAAAAGTTGCAACTCACACTAGGACAAATTTAAAACATGTCAAACCAATTCAACCAAAACTCAATTGAAAATCAAAATGTAACATCAAACCAAAACCTAATCACCTTCAAAGAAGTTCATAATCAAAACTCAACCATGTCAAATCCTCGTAACTCCAAATAAATGTAGCTCTATTACATAGCTCTTAAAGAGAATCCTTAATAATTCTTCCAAGAAGGATAAAAAAATGTGCACCTATTTCTAGCGATGGCTCATCCCCTCGTAAGAAAATTGACTCCATTGGTCTCTATTCCTACACCTTTTGAAGCTTTGCAAGATCCTTCCATATCATCCCCATCAAATGATACACCCAAGGATGAAATCCCCCAAGGGCTATCTAGAATTGATTGCCAAGCTAATCTAATTCATGATGCATGTCCCTATCATGCTTTAGAAATGCTAGACCCAATGCTACAGTGTGGTTCATTTCCCATCAAACCTATTACAGAGGATCCCATTCAAATTCCATCTCCCTCATGTCAAAACATTGGTTCCTTGCTAGAATCCCCCGCCCATATCCAAAGTCTAACCCCATGTCAAGAGGATGATTTAAATCACCATGAAATGAGTCCTAAAATAAATCAAGATCAAGATACCAAGCACGAACAATCCCATCCACTTGTTGACCATGATCTCATTTCCTTTGATGATTCCACCATCCCAATCCATCCTATCCCAAATGATCCCCTTCCATTTCATGAACAAAATGTCCTTATAAATTCCATTGACATTCCACTCCTTGAGAAAGATCAAGACATCCTTTCCATTCTTCCTGATGATCCTGTAATCACATAAATCTATCCAGTTTAATTAAATGAATATTTGTTATTTATTTAATTAAAAATCCACTAGCCATCAGTTAATTAAATCAATATTTAATTAATTCATCTTCAAACATTCTCCTATTAATTAAATAAATTATTCAATTTATTTTAATTAATTCACTATACCAAATTCACAATCAATTAAATGAATAAAATCTATTTATTTAATTAAATCCCCCTTTTCCTCTTTTAAATAAATTAACATTTATTTAAATCATTTAAAAACCCCCCCACTTGCATTTTCCTACAAATGCAACTTGCACACATTTATTGAAATAAACTAATTTTATTTTAAATAAAAATCCTATTTTCCCTCATCCACCAAATCCAATTGCAAAATCTAATCCCCTTCTAGATTCTTCTAACCCCTTCCTAATTAGCCTAATCCATCCCCTAAATATTGTCACATTCCTAAGCAAATTGGAGTCACTTCTCAAAGACTCCAAAGACTTTGAAAAGCAATTAATGTTTTGTGTGTTCAACAAATTAACCTCTAAAGTCTTCCAAACCACTCATGGCTCTTACATGACCATTAATGGTTAATTCCACTTGCACCCATGGTTAAGGACTTTGACCCCTAACTTAACCCTCATGTAACCCATGTGTCTCTTCAAAGCATTTATTTCTTTGACTAGGGTAACCATCATGTCCCCTCAAGAATTTAATGCTCCTTATCTCTCCTCTCAAGCCTCCTCATGGTGGCACTTGTCAACATGGGATTGGGTTGAAAGTCCTCATATGGATTGAATACCATTCAATCTTGACCCTTGTTGAGATTACTCAATCTCAACCATCCATTACTCCATTTTTCCTATAAATAGAGCCCATTTCTTCATAATCCAGATCCTGAAAACTTGTATGCATTTAACCTATAGGCATTTTAGAGAGCATTTAGCATAGCAAACTAAAATCTTGTTATTTTGGTTAAAATCAATCATTTTTAAATAGCATCTAGTATTTTAGCTTTTCATTTTACATTTGGAGCAAAATACCCAAATCTCAATCCTCCATAAGCATCCATAGTGCAAAAAGTTACTGAGAGCTACACTATTTTGGAACTTGGAGAGGAGAGGAACAAGGGAGAAGGAGCTAAGAGCATGCTAAGAGGCATTTGGAGATGCCTTATTATCTTTGTTTCATTTGTTAGATATATTAGCATGATTTTAGTATCTCTTTTGATATGCCTGTTTAGATTAGTTTTTGATTGACTAACACTAACGATTTTCTTGTGTCTTGTGTTGTTTGTCATTTGCTAACCTTGTCCATTTAGCAGAGCATCATTTGGTGAACCCGACGTGAATCGAAACACCAAAAAGATCATTTTTTTTTAAACCAATAACATGTTTGAATGTTGAAATTGTCACACAGGTTGCGCTTTAGCACTATTGATCTCGTTCTAGTGCTATTGATACTTGTTGTTCTAGCGCTATTGTTCTTACAATAGCGCTATTGTATCAAGTTTAGCGCTTTTGACACTGTTTTGGCACGTTTGACACTGTTTTGGTTCTATTCACCCTATTTCAGCGCTTTTGCCTTCTATGTCTTTCTTTTTCTTTTAGTGTGTTTGTGTTAAATAGTGCTTCTGTTCAAACACAGACTAGCGCTATTGTAACAGAACGTTGTACAAAGGACCTTGTAACCGAAAAAGTGAAAGTTTTTAGGCTTGTGGAAGCCCCCCTTAGACATGGATTTTACTAACCGGTTGTTGTTTGTGCAGGTTTAAAAACTCACCCTTTAAAATCACAAACTTTATTTTGGTGTTTTAAAACTTGAAGAAACAAACTTTCCTTGCTTTCTAGTTAGGGCCACTTGTTTCTTTGGTGCATTAAAACTGAACAAAACAAACATTTGTTTTCTTGCAAGTTAGGAAACACACTTCATTTGGGGCTTAAAATCAACACTTCTATTTTTCTTGCATCAAAAGAATTTACAATCCACACTTCTATTTTTGGTGCACATAAAATACACAATCAACTTGTTTAAAAACTTTTTGCAAAGCGATTGTTTTTATACGTGCTTCAAATTCAGTTGACCAGGATTTCCAATTTCTAGATTACAACACATTTTGCCATTGAAGTTAAAAAGAACACTATGACTATTGGAGCAACATCTCCAAATAGTTAGATCACATTGCAATGGCAGATTAAAAAGAACAAGTGTTTTTTGTGTTTGGCACGCTTGTGCAAAGAGTTGGTCGAGTGGTCCTACTTCTAACACACACTATCCTCTCCCTTGGCTTTCATGGTGCTAGGTGCAAGAGAAAAGTGTTAGTAACACTCAAAATTTTATATTTTTAAGAGAGGCCTGCCAAGAGACACATCACTCTTGGGAATGACCTCACGCGGTAAATCCTTCGAGCCGCTATAGAAATCAGGTGAGAGCGAAAGTTGTAGCCTTGGGTATAGCTGCTCCTACAGTGTAACTGGCTGAAAGGACAAATGGGCCCCACCACTAGTTACAAGGCTCTTAAGTGAGTCACTGCAGAATGAACTTATGTCCAAAAACATCGAACATGACTAAACACCTTTAAATAGTAGCCCACCCATTCTATTGATTGAGGATATTTGAGATATAATTTAGTGCAAGAGCATAGATGGTTTTTCTCCCAAGATACTCACCATACATATTTCCTTGAGTAGAAACATAGCTTTTTGAAAAGTCACTTGTGGCTTGATAAAAGTGGTGACTCCCCCATCATAGGGATCATCTATTTGTTATGCTCGTGCAAGACTTAGTATATCACGTCCTTACCTGCCAAGGCGGGATTCATAAGGTATGTAGTACCAAAGTCAAAGAAATATCAAGATGTGGGCTAAATTTATCACAACTGGCCATTTGACCTTAGGGATAAAAAGTGTTTGAAGTGTGTTCGTTTTAGTCAAGACCAAGTGCAAATTGAGTCGACTTCAGGCTTTGGAAATACACCTTAAAAATACATCTAAAGGAAGGGTCATATACAAGTCCAAGGATTGGGTTGATCTAGACCCATACTCATTTGTGCCTTTTAAAGGCAACATTCTTGTGTTTGTGTGCTTGCTTTGTTTTCTTCTCAAAGAAAAATCAAAAATCACTTGCAAAAACAAAGTATTCATCCAACCAAACATTTCTCAAAACAACCAAACACATCAAAAACAAAGTGCAAACAACAAAAGTATCAAAGCTTTATGACCATTCTTCACATCTTGCGAAAGAAGAAGCGTCATCAGAATATCAACTTGAAAAGAAGACCATTAAGCTCAAAGGCTTTGATCAAAAGGAGGAAATTCTTCTATATAAATAGACAAATCTTTGTCTCCCATAGAGTTTTTTTGTGTCACATGCGTCTCTACCTTCAAGGCAAAACAAACGAATTCGATTCAGAATCATTGAACCGCAGAGCTTTTATGCAATATAGAGCTCTGAGTTATCACAAAAACCAAGGAGGTAAGATTAATCCCAACTTTTTCCCAAACGTTTGTATCACATACAACACAGCTCGAGAAATACCACCAACACCCGAAAGAGAAGAGGTGGAGTTTGTCCCATTTATAACACAAAGTTTTTATTGAAGTTGAAAACATTTCATCCATTATCTTGCTCATACATCATCACTTCATCATCAATCCGTCCCAACTCTCAAAACATTAAGAGGTTCTTGTCCCAAGTTCTCTTTTAGATATTGCTTGAAATCAAAAACATCACATCACTTTTTAGATTGTTTCTACATATAGGATAAGCTCATCCTAAGAGACACATCTATGCAGGTTAAAAATAGTTCATGAGTGAATCCTCTCATTACTAGGTAGTTCAATTTGTAACACATCTCAAATTTCTCTACACCTTATCACATCAAAACTTATCAAACAAGCAAGCAATTCAAAGAAGGAATTTCGGTTACATCTACCTTAAAAGTGCTAGAGATCCACATACAACACAATTCATCAACCATCAATCTCTCATTTCATCAAAAACTCATCATCATTTTCACACAACTTCAACAAAAGCTTGTAAGCAAAATGGCTCAAACCCGATCACAGTCAAGGCAACGAGAAATAGAAATGGAAGAAGAAGAAGAGGAAAATCTCAATGAATTCCAAGAAGCACTTGGAGGAAATGCGAATGACAAAAACCCAAGTACTCCTACTCCCGCAACAATAGAAAGGGCCCAGCATAACCCTCTCTTTAATAGACTTTTTGACGAAATACTCAGGAGCAATGCGGATGCTCACTTTTTAAAGCTCGCCCAAGAAGGAGCAAAACTCCCCTCTGACTTTGACCTTGCCCAATTAAGACAAGCATCAGAATGACAAAGTCGCCATGAAGAGGAAAGAGGTAGAGATCCCATCAGATACAACATTCCTCGAGGTAACCCACCACCTCCTCCTCCAACTGAAATGGAGATGTTGTGGCAACAAGTCAAGAATCTTGCCCAACAACTTCATAGTGGTGTCAAAACTAACCAATTCTCACTCAATGACATCTGTCCCTATCCTTTTGATAGGAATCTTTATATGCCACCCTTTCCACGAGGATTCGAAACACCCAAATTTGAAAAATATAGAGGAAAGGGAGATCCTCATGATCATGTCAGAGAATTTCATTCTGCTTGCCTCGAAGTGGCATATGAAGACACCTACCTAATGCACCTTTTTTCCCCAAAGCTTGGGAGGAACAACCACATCATGGTTTTCTTGACTACCAGGTGGCATTAGAACATTTGAGGAACTCATCCAGAAGTTCCTAGCTCATTACTCTCATAACATTGAACGCGACATCACCATGGCTGATTTGTGCAACACTAAACAAAAACTAGGTGAACTATTCTCAGTATTCCTGCAATGATGGCATCAAATGTCTAGCAGACGTTCTCTTCAGTTACCTGAACGAGAACTAGACTCTTTTAATGATATGATCACCAAGGGTTTGAAATGTGAACGGGCACTCATCAAGAAAGGACTCATCAAAATCTATAACCAACCAAAGGATAGTCCTCGCCCACGCTTCAATAGTGATAAACCAAGCTTCTGGAACAAAAACAAGAATATCGTCAACGATGGGGTTGTGGATGCCAGGACTATACAAAGTGCACAACCTGTGGTTCGGTTTGCAAGACAAAATCCTCCACCTCAGAACAACACAAATGTTCCTTCAATCAAGGTCGCATCACATCTCATGATGAACCTAGACCTCGTCAACAAAAACAAAAATGAACATACACTCCCTTAGGGGAACCCATTGAAATAGTATTGCAACAACTCATTTCTCAAAATTTGGTCACTCTACCTAAACTATCAAACTATGAGCCTCAGGTCAAACCGGCATGGTGGAGAGATACTGAACACTGTGAATTCCATCAAGGGAGAGGACACAAGACAAGTAATTGTCACCGATTGAAAGATCTCGTTCAGGATCTTATTGATCGAGGAGAAATTGAAATAGAAGGACATGACCCAAAAACAACCAATAATGATCATCTGATGTTCAAAAATCCACTTCCATCACAAGATCAAAGGGGTCCTTCCACTTCTAGGCGAGGCACTGATACCACGGATTATACACAAGCTGCATATAATTATACTGTAAATCACCTGTATGATGCCAATGAACAAGTTGCAAACATAACCTTCAAAAATCCCAACTCCAATTGCAATGTTGTTACACGTCGCGGCAAAGTTACCATAAAGGCAACTCCACAAGGCACCACCTCCATCCCAAAGTAGTACAATCTTGTGGAACAATTAGATAAAACACCCGTGCTTATATCCATTTTAGAGCTCTTGCGCCTATCGCCATCTCATAAAACAATCTTGGATCAAACACTCCAAGAGGCGTCAGTCCCTGCAAACCTAAATACAGACCAATTTCAAGCCATGGTTGGAAGTCTAAAGTCATCACCTTGTCTCACTTTTTCCGAAAGTGACAACTCTTCCTTCCAGCAACCTCATAACGCTTCGCTACACATTGAAGGCTTCATCAACCAGCATAGGATCAAGCGAGTCTTGATCGATAATGGAGCAGGCCTGAACATTTGTACACTACAGTTGGTCACAGCATTGGGATATGCCATAGAATCAGTGGATCCTCGCAAGAAGATCACAATCAAAGCTTATGACGATGCAGAGCATTCATCCAAAGGAGCTGTGGTACTACCAATCCAAGTAGGCCCTGTGGTAAAACACATCATCTGTCAGGTTCTGGACCTTCCTCTGCCATACAATCTATTATTAGGAAGACCTTGGATACATGCCATGCAAGTCGTTCCATCTACCTACCATCAATGTATCAAGTTCCCACATAACGGTGCAGAGATCACAATCCTGGGCAATGCCAATCCCTTTGCATACTGTCATAATATCAGCCATCAACCAGAGATTACCATTCCTAATAATAGAGAAGCCATTTCCTCCACATCATATATAAGTCCCGCCTCTCTTGCTAGTTCAAACACCACTATACCCAAGCAAGAAAATCTTAAGATGAAGATAGCAGAGGAAGGTCCAGGGGAATACAACTTGAGTCAACTCTTTTGTGTGGAACAAATGCCCACTTATCCTAGAACACATGGTAAACTGTAGCAATTACTCCAACAACCACTAATCACGCCAGCATGTTCTTTGACACCTTTCGTCCCTGGAAAGAATCAAGAAGAAGAAACCCAAGATGAGGACTTAGCGGAATGGATCTATAAAGATCCCATCACCAATGATATACCACAAGCTACGCTTCCTACGAATCAATATGGCAAAGGCCTCCTCATTATGCAAAGAATGGGGTATGATGGTCAGAGTGCTTTGGGATATTGCAAACAAGGACGACATGAACCACTACTGCCAGAATTAAAGCCCAAGGATAATGCAAGCCTAGGCTTTGAAAAGGAGATCTTTCCTAAACTCAGATTCAAAGGAAAACCTAGCAAACCACTATATCAGCCTATTGCAAAGAGGACACCTTTTATTATCAGAGCAACATCAAACACCATTGCAGCTGCCCCACCGAGGCTAAAAATCCCAGCACAATCAGCTACAATGCCAATCATCCCACCCAGTGAACCAGTAATCCCATCAGTAGCAGCAATAACATCAATAAAAGCACCATTAATAATAGCAACTGTATCAGAACCCATAGTAGTATCTACAACACCCGCAGTTCCAGCAGAAGCAGTTGAGCCAACACTACCAATACTCCCCGTATCGGATTCTTTGAGCCCCATCATCCTTCCTGTAGCACCGATCATTTCATCTACAAAGGTACATCAACCGATCACCCTTGCAGTATTTAACTCAAAGGACATCCCAGTATGGTATAGTAATCGGATGCTGGAAAGTGATTCAGAGACCTACTCACATGAGTGGGAATTTGATTCTATATAGCTTAACACTTCAGATGAGGAAGATGCATCGCTACCTCTGCCACACAAAGACATCCCTGTTTATGGAGAAGCATAGATAAAGACCACATGGGTTCCTGAACTAGAAACATCTTCCACAGACCCTACGTCTCATCCTACGCCTGATTCTGACAGGGAGAGTACCATCAACGACCTTCACCTTAACATCTTAACCCTCACTGATACATCTAACGCACTTAACCTAATCGATGAAGTAATGCCCATTATTCACCCCGAACTCATCGAATGGAATCAACCAAATCCCCCATGTCTTGACCTCTTCCAAAATGATGAGGCCATCATTGACTTTTTGGAATTACGGGATAACCTACCAAGCGGGGATCACAAAGCTGGATTCACCATAGAACTTAATAGCGCAACATACTTCGGGGCGGATGCCAAACCTTTCAACTGCAAAAATATAACGATAAAACATGGATCTTCCAGTGAAAACCACACTATGGCACTGTTTGATCCAACAAAAGTAAAAAGAAAGAGTGTATCCAATGGTGAAAACCTCTCTGAGGCACCTGAGGATGAAGGGTTTGACATTCTCCCTGCTAGTACACAACAGGAACGATCAATGATTCTCATAGAGGAAACCAAAGAATACAATGCGGGGACTCCTAAAAATCCTCACCTCATACATCTAGCATCTCTTCTCACTCCAGAGGAACAACCTAAATTTATAGAGTTCTTTCAAAAACGTCAAATTAACTTTGCATGGTCATATGCAAACATGCCTGGTCTTAATCCTGATTTAGTCATGCATCACCTCACAGTAGCAGAAGGAGCCAAACCTGTCAAGCAGAAGCTTCGCAAGATGCATCCCCAGATTGCAGTGCTAGTCAAAGCAGAACTTAAGAAACTCCTGGATGTTGGTTTCATTAGGCCAATTGATTATGCGGATTGGATATCCAACATTGTTCCTATCAGCAAACCAAAGGGGGGCATCCGCATTTGTACTGACTTCAGAGATCTGAATAAGGCTTGTCCTAAGGATGACTTCCCCCTACCAAATATCGACATCATAGTGGATCTGACAGCAGGACATGCCATGCTTTCACTCATGGATGGCTTTTTAGGATACAATCAGATAAAGATCGCACCAGAAGACCAACATAAGACAGCCTTCACATGTCCATGGGGCACATATTGCTGGAATGTAATGCCTTTTAGTCTCAAGAATGCAGGAGCAACCTATCAACGAGCAATGACCACCATCTTCCATGACATGATGCATACTATGATGGAAGAATATGTTGATGACTTACTAGCAAAATCACTCACTAGAGAAGGTCATCTCAACATATTAGATAAAATATTTGATAGACTGGAACAATACCATGTTCAACTCAACCCAAAGAAATGTGTCTTTGGAGTAACCTCCGGGAAGCTTCTAGGATACATTGTCTCAAGCAAAGGTAAAAGCAATCATGGACATGCCACCTCCAAAGAATATCAGTCAGCTAAGGAGATTACAAGGGCGGCTTCAATCCATCCAAAGATTCATTGCACAATTGGCTAATAAGTGTCACCCATTCGCACACTTGCTACACAAGAACATCCACTTTCAGTGGGATGCCCGATGCCAACAAGCATTTCAGACGCTTAAAGACTATCTCATGAATCCACCATTGCTGATCCCACTAGATCCAAGTAGATCGTTGTTACTCTATATCTTAGTGACAAGTACAGCATTGGGTGTACTACTAGCACAACATAATGCCGAAGGAAAAGAGTGTGTTGTTTACTACATCTCTCACACACTGGTTGGCTATGAACTCAATTACACCCCTATTGAGCGAGCTTGCCTAGCAGTAATCTTGGCAGCAACTAAACTGAGACACTATCTGTTAACACACAAAGTACAACTCATTGCAAAGATTGATCCACTCAAGTATTTACTCAGCAAAGCAGCATTGACAGGCCGCTTGGCCAAATGGGTGATGATTCTGAGTGAATTTGATATCAAGTATGTGGACTGTAAAGCTATCAAAGGTCAAGTTATTACAGATCAGTTGGCCGATGCACCACTCATAGGCGATCATCCTCTCATTTCCAATTTTCCAAATGAAGAGATATTCATGATCACACCTCAAGGTGATAGCATCCCGAAGTCTTACAGGCTCACATTTCCATGCACTAACAACATAGCAGAGTATGAGGCCTTGATCACAGGACTCAAGCTAGCCGTACAATGGAAATTACAAGAACTACAAGTATATGGTGACTCCCAACTGGTCATTCGACAAGCAATAGATGAAAATCAGACCAAGGATGATAAACTCATGCCATATAAGAAAATGGGGGACAATCTAAAGACATCATTTACTACTATCACTTTTGAGCAGATACCAAGAGATCAGAATCGGCTGCTGATGCTATGGCTACCATCGCATCTCTCCTAGATCTTCCACAGAATTCAACACGCTACGAGTTCTTGGTAGAACAGCTTTGGATTCCCGCTTATGATATCCCCGAATCTGAAATGATATGTCACCTTGTCGGTTCTGAATCCCCATGGTACGGTGAGTTCTACACCTATCTCCATGATCACACCCTTCCTCCCAACCAATCAAATAACCAACGTAAAACCTTCATTCGCCAAACTGCTCGATATACCATTATTGTTGAAACCCTATATCGTCGCGGTCTTGATGGTACTCTCCTTCGATGTCTGGAACAAGGTGAGATAAGAAAGGCTTTGAAAGAAGTCCATGAAGGAATTTGCGGGACTCACTCAAGTGGTCTGTCACTAGCCAAGAAACTCCTACGCAATGGATAGTATTGGCCATCTATGGAAAAAGATTCCTACTACTTTGTCAGAAAATGCAAGAAATGTCAAGTTCATGGTGACCTGATACATGCACCAACCCAAGAACGGCAACCAATCACAACACCATGGCCTTTTTTTCAATGGGGCCTTGACCTTGTGGGTAAGATTCATCCATCTTCATCTAATGGCCATAAATTCATTATTACCACCACCGAATATTTCACAAAGTGGATCGAAGTTGTTCCACTTACCCAAGTCACCGGCAAGTAGATCACCTCATTCATCCTCAACTACATCATCTGTCGGTATGGTGTGCCCATGTCCATCATCACAGATAATGGTCTTCCTTTCAAAAATCGGGATGTCCGTGAACTTTGTGAGAAATTTCATATCCAACACCGCTTTTCCACCCCCTATTACCCACAAGGCAATGGTCAAGCTGAAGCATCAAACAAGAACATATTGAGGATCCTAAAAAAGATAGTCAATGATGCTAGCTATGATTGGCATGTTCAACTAAATCCAGCACTATTGGCATATCGAACTAGCATTCGAACCCCTATAGGTGCAACTCCCTACTCATTGGTCTATGTTGCCGAAGCTATTCTACCTATTGAGGTCGAGATACCATCACTACAGGTTTCCTTGCATAATCTGATAGATGATGAAGCTTACAGAGTATCCCATCTTCAGGACTTAGAGTTACTTGATGAGAAACGACAAGCTGCATACAATCACCTCAAAGCCTATCAGCAGCGCATGAGTAGAAGCTACAATCACCGAATTAGACCTCGTTCATTTGAGGTAGGTGATCTTGTTCTCTGAGAGAATCCTCGCAACCAACCAAACAGAGAACATCAAGGCAAGTTTGAATCAAACTGGCTGGGCCCATATGTTGTCACTGCTATATTCGGGTCTGGGGCATATCAATTGGCTACATCAGAAGGAGAACCGCTCGCAGATCCAATCAACAATATGCACCTCCAATGGTTTTATACCTAAAGCTGTACAGAGCATCAGGCTCCCCTGCATACCAGAAAATACCAAAAACATTCAGAAAAATTAACTGAAGAAATACAAAAACATTCCAAAAAAGTAAAGAAAAATCATACATCCAAACGGTGAACAAACACTCTGGTGGCACCTTGGGTAAGTGCGATGGTGAAAACCTGGCAAACAGGTGCCATTCGTAAAGACTATGGCTCCATTATCTTTCAGGCTCGTTGCGATCACATTCATACATACACACATCCATCCATCCAAACCATGGCTTGTTATTTAATCTGCAATATAGAGATAGTACTTCATGCGTCTTACATCCCACTTTTTCATAGTCATGTCTAAGCTTGGGGGAAAATGCCCTTAACTCTAGTTGATGGAAGTGGATTCTGCATTACTTGTGATTCATTCAGTTAAAACATTCAAACTGTCTCACAAAAATCCAAAAACATTCAAAAAATGTCTCACAAAATCCAAAAACATTCAAAACAATCATCACAAATACCAAAAACATTCAAAATCAACAAAATCCAAAACATCGAAAAACCATTGAAAATCACACAAAAACATGGCAACACCTTGTACATACTCATCCGCACAGATACAAAACAAACATTGACAAAATACTCACACGATGACCACTTATCAATCAAACCACACAATCAACATCAATGAATCCAAACTATCTTTAGCAAGGATACATCCTTCCTTACCAAAACAAAGACAAAAATGACATTTTCTTTGACAAGAAAATTATGTTAAGCTATCAAATACTTGGTTGATTTGTGAGTACAATCATTTGTTTATCTATATCGGGATCTTTCAGCATTATTTTGTATCATTTGCGCATTATTTCCGATGAAGTTCTGGGGCATGTACTAATGGTGTCTACGTGGGAAGTTCACTAAGTTATGTGATCATATGCAAAATATAGTCATAGATCACTACAGTTTGCTGACTACAACATATACCTCGACCATATGAGCATGAACTATTACCAAGGATCCTTATTCTTTATTCTTTATGTATATATTGTTTGTTTGCAGGTATAATGCTCTTTCTTTGGTTCCTCCTACCTCATCCAATGGATAAAGGTTTTATCTCTTATTACGGTATGCACTTGTCTCAGGATATGATCAACCTAAGATCAAGGAGGACGATCCAAGTCATGCATGAAAGGAGATAATCCTTGTCTGTTCCGCAAGCAATACTCAGGTCAACTTGATCCATTATATCAAGTTGCTTGTATTAACTTGCTATATCAAATCCATGTAAGAAATACTCTGGTCATCTTGAATCTTTATGTCAAGTTGCTTGTATTTTCTTACAACATTTTAAAGCTCAATGATGAAAATAGAGCACTATGGATCGTCATCTCATCTCATCTATATATATTTCATTTCGTTGCATTCCACCCATCCATACATTCATAATAGCTGCATATCATGCATACATAGTCATAATAATGCATACTCTATTTTCCTCTTCTTCCATAGGAATGAGTCATAGGTTCTCCATTTCTTCTATCTAACATCGAACCCCCCCCCCTCACCCTCCCCATCTCGATAATCAGCATCACATACCCTACATCATTTCTCAATCAACCCAATCAAGCCACGTTCATCACCATCCATCTCTAAATAGGAGGGATTGTGTTTCCTATGCTAAGTCATCCAATAAGCCAAGCAAGTTACTCTCTCTGCACGGGTACCTCAACTCACACACACCTAGACTATCAACAGATACTCTGATCAAGTATCTTCGGGTCTCAATAGGTAATGGATTATGGTAATCCTAGACTACATCAGGCATTTATCATAATGACCTAGTCTCAACGAGGCTGCCATGATTCCCCACAACCATCCATCACACGCACACACTATCAATTGATCAACCAATCAAACACAATCACATCAGACAATTACATCAATTGTCTACATCTCAATGAGTATTTTTCTTCATATACCTTGACTTCATCGGGCAATTACATCAATTGTCTAAGTCACATCAGGTCACTTTGATTCACTTACTCAGACTTTATCATGTCCAAGCGACCAACTGACATCAATTGTCACGCTTTGACTTGACCGGGGCAATTAAACCGATTGCACCAGATTGTCCAACCAATTTTGATCAATTGTATAGCATCAATCCAAACCCCACACTACATCTGCTATGTATCTCTTGCATGACCTCAGGGTACTCACTGGCTTGTTGTTTCTCCGTATTCACTCTATTTTTCTTCCATTCTTTCATCATTAAGTTCTAATTTCTTCTATTCTACCTCCCCTCCACTTTTCATTCTTTTTCGAGAGATCGCCCGATTTTTCAAAAAAAATCGGCCCATCTCTCGAGGGGGCATACCACCCACTAAATTAACATTTCTAGGGCATATTTCTCATACCTATCTTTCTTTCTTTGAAACAACATGATAAACCGCACCGTCTCAAAGAGGGGCAAATGTAATCACATAAATCTGTCCAGTTTAATTAAATGAATATTTGTTATTTATTTAATTAAAAATCCACTAGCCATCAGTTAATTAAATTAATATTTAATTAATTCATCTTCAAACATTCTCCTATTAATTAAATAAATTATTCAATTTATTTTAATTAATTCACTATACCAAATTCACAATCAACTAAATGAATAAAATCTATTTATTTAATTAAATCCCCCTTTTCCTCTTTTAAATAAATTAACATTTATTTAAATCATTTAAAAAAACCCCCACTTGCATTTTCCTACAAATGCAACTTGCACACATTTATTGAAATAAACTAATTTTATTTTAAATAAAAATCCTATTTTCCCTCATCCACCAAATCCAATTGCAAAATCTAATCCCCTTCTAGATTCTTCTAACCCCTTCCTAATTAGCCTAATCCATCCCCTAAATATTGTCACATTCCTAAGCAAATTGGAGTCACTTCTCAAAGACTCCAAAGTCTTTGAAAAGCAATTAATGTTTTGTGTGTTCAACAAATTAACCTCTAAAGTCTTCCAAACCACTTATGGCTCTTACATGACCATTAATGGTTAATTCCACTTGCACCCATGGTTAAGGACTTTGACCCCTAACTTAACCCTCATGTAACCCATGTGTCTCTTCAAAGCATTTATTTCTTTGACTAGGGTAACCATCATGTCCCCTCAAGCATTTAATGCTCCTTATCTCTCCTCTCAAGCCTCCTCATGGTGACACTTGTCAACATGGGATTGGGTTGAAAGTCCTCACATGGATTGAATACCATTCAATCTTGACCCTTGTTGAGATTACTCAATCTCAACCATCCATTACTCCATTTTTCCTATAAATAGAGCCCATTTCTTCATAATCCAGATCCTGAAAACTTGTATGCATTTAACCTATAGGCATTTTAGAGAGCATTTAGCATAGCAAACTAAAATCTTGTTATTTTGGTTAAAATCAATCATTTTTAAATAGCATCTAGTATTTTAGCTTTTCATTTTACATTTGGAGCAAAATACCCAAATCTCAATCCTCCATAAGCATCCATAGTGCAAAAAGCTGCTGAGAGCTACACTATTTTGGAACTTGGATAGGAGAGGAACAAGGGAGAAGGAGCTAAGAGCATGCTAAGAGGCATTTGGAGATGCCTTATTATCTTTGTTTCATTTGTTAGATATATTAGCATGATTTTAGTATCTCTTTTGATATGCCTATTTAGATTAGTTTTTGATTGACTAACACTAATGATTTTCTTGTGTCTTGTGTTGTTTGTCATTTGCTAACCTTGTCCATTTAGCAGAGCATCAGATCCCATTGAAAGTCAATAGGATATCACCTTTAAAGAGGAATCCAATGATCTTCCTCCTTGTGAAGATCAAAGTATACTTCTAGCTTCATGTCCACCACGAGACCCCATCATCCCTTTAGATCCTCCACAAGATTCCTTTATTCCTCCATCTCCATGTCTTAATGCTTCGTATACACTCCAAGTTCTCATTTTTTTATGATCCCATTTTTCCTCCCATTCCATCTCATGAAGAGCCTGTCATTGATCCTAATCCCCGTCATGACCCTCATCCCCCTAATGACTCTAATATGTTGGCATAAGATGTTCATAAATCCCCTACATGCACACTGGATTCCTCCACTTTGGTCCAGTCTAATCTACTTCATGATCCCACCATTCCCATCATATCATATCCACCTCATAATGGAATCACATCTTCTTCCCAAAGCAAAGAGTATCCTACAGGTCAAAATATTTATAAAGGTAAAGGGGTAGACCTTCATCGGAAAGAACCCTTCCATATCAAAGAAAATATTAATGGTTGTGGTGTTAGTGACATTCCTCAAGACTTTGGTATCCCTAAACCTAAATCCAAATATACGCCTTCCCCTTCATCCCTTCCATCCATTTTAGGTTCGTATATCCCTTCATCTCTTATGCAAGGTCAGAAAAGGCACACATCTTTGAGCATCTCACACCCATCCAAACGACCTCCATTTCATTCCTATCCATCCATGCATTCCTTTTCCCCTCCAAGAAATTTGGATGCCAAGCATAAAAGTCACAAGTCCAACAATCCACATGTATTCAAGGATCAACATGTCCAATCTAATTGACATGTCAAAACAAAGAAAAATATGATCCAAAAGGCCACAAAGGCCCATTTCTCAAAAATAAAATTCAAAACATATATGGTTTCCTAAATCCCTTGCACAAGCAATGTGTTCCAAGGAACTACAAAAGCATAAAAAATCAAAAATAATGTGGATCCATAAGTGTCTCCTAGAAGCATAAAAAGAAAATTCCAAATTGGCATCCAAATATGCTACTCCTCCATCCAAACCTTCCAAAAAAAATTCCCCCATCACCTCCTTCATCCATTTTGGGTCTTTATGTCCCAAAATCCCTAGCCATTCCTCCATCAAAATCTCAATATCCAAAATCCACTTTTCCTCCATTAGTCCACCACCCCTCAAGGTGTGTGCCAATGTTGATCTTTCCCACATTCCCATCCATTCAAAATAAAGTCTTCTTCCACCCTCTCCATTATCCATTACATATTTCCATCCTTCCATCCCTTTGATCCAATATTTTGCATAAATCCTTACCTTAGTTTCATGTCATTATCCTGCCAACATCTTTCAGCATACTTTTAATAGTCATGGTCTATTTTCAAGGCTACTCTCCGAACAACAAGATGCTTGACACCTTCTTCCATCCCCTATCATATGTCCATTTTCTGCTAAAAAGAAAAAAGAAAAAAGAGAAAAAAGAGAAAAAAAAAAAAAAAAAGGAAAAAGAAAGTAAAGAAAAATCATTTGCCCACAAGTAAAAACTTGACAAATAGGCGCCTTGGGCAAGTACCATGATGAAAATGTGTCAAATTGGCACCATGCATAATTCTTCATCTTCTTGCATGCCATACTTGGGGGTAGGTTTCAATTATGCTATCATGTCATATCCTATCATCCTTCATTATCCTATCATACCCTTCATTATCCTATCGTCCCTCATGTCCATATTCCCTTTTTTTTTAACCTTTGATCTTGACAAGGTTAAGGATTTTCATGAATGTCATGTATCCTGTTCGTATATTTTAGTCTATCATAGCTTTGGGTCTTTTTCCATTGGCTTATTAAAACCTTTTGTCCATATTCCTTGGCTTATTCCAACCTTTTGTCACTATCCCTTATCCTATCGCAACCTTCAGTCCATATCCCTTATGCATTTTTTATCTTGCTTATCCTATCTATATCTTATCACTGTCCATACACTCTTTTTCATCCCTTGATCTTGATTTGACATAAGGACATAAAATACCAAACATGGTTTCAAAAACCTCTTGACATGTCTATCATGCCCTGTCATTGCTTTACATTGTCATATCTAGTCCTTTATCCTATCGTGCGATAACCTTTGCAAATTGAATCTACTCTGTCTCCATAACAAATGGCCTTTGTCTTCCCTCTATCCACCAACATTTCAACAAGCTTATTTATCCATTTGTCATATTCCTTTCCTTGCCAGACAATGGGGAAAAATCATAAAAAATCCCTAAAAATAAAATTAAAAAGTTCAAAAAACCCTAAAAAATTCAAAACATCAAAAGTCCAAAATAATTATTTTCATTTTGCCAATAAATTGTCCCTCATGTACATAGATAGACATTTTAGCAGATGTCAGACAGATAACATAGTAAAACATTGCACTTAAATGAAATCATGCATTAACAGATGAATTGTTCAACCAATCAAACATTCAAATTGATCCAATTGTCATATGAAACAACATCAACATTATTAGTCCTCATAAACATTATAATGGATCTTATACAGGGTGTAGTATACTCAAAACCAAACTGTGTCATGTCTTAGACGGGGTACTGCATTCCTTGAAACCAGACAACATGATCGGCCTTTCACCATAATATTATCACTTTTGACAACAGAGATCATAATGGTTGTTTGACTTGTTTGAATTTGTGAGTCTTATCTTTCATTAATTTATCTTTTGTTGTGACCATGTTCCTATGCTGCTCAATGATATCACCAAGTGATTTAGAGTGGTTGCGATGGCTCATGGTCCTTTTTTGTTTTATTTTTTATTTGTGGAGTGTTTCGTAGCATTCTGGGGCAAGTATGTCTTGGGTGTCTGTGTTGGCACGTCCACATAGTGGTTGTTGCACATACCTTGACCCTTGACACACATAATGTCTTAGGATGATTTGACTCACTCCTTGTCTACGACATGTTTGTTTTATGCAAAGGGTTTGCATTATCGCCCTGGCATTCATTTCCATGGTGCATTTCATCCATTTTGCCATATCAAATAAAGGTTCTCACCTAGTATTTTGCATTTGTGAAAGCAATTTTTTCTTCGCCACTAACTGTTCTTCATCTAATTTCCTCTTATTAACATTTATTTTGTCAGTTCTTACATTTAGCAATCTAGTGCCCTAGTACAACAAAAAAATGTTGCATCCTGCATTCATTGGTTAGCCCATTTTGCACATCATAATCATTATTCATTGAATCTCATAAAACACAAAAAACATAAATGCATATTTCATTCATTGCATCACACGAAATCTACATAAGCATCCATATAAAACATGCATATCATAATATAAATGTGTATCATATATATCAAAAGTGTTGGAGTACGAAATCAGATTGTTTGTCCTAGTATGGCCTACAGGCTAAGTACATTGTTGGTTCCTTTTTATGCTGAACAACAAAATCAGCAACCAGTGTAATCTACAACCAAATTATTGAAAGGTAGCCAACCTCAACTATGATTTCCAAGGTTTAACTGGACCAACTAACAAGGATGTTTTAAATCCTTCTACTCTTTAGGCTCTGCAAAACCTAGGCGGGTATACCTTTTGATGCTTAAGATTTAGACCTTTGACACACCTTATGACAGCATCAATAGAAAGCAGATAAACCATTCCACAAGCTCACCAATTTAAGTAATACGTACAGATGGGCTAGACCTTGTACAAATATTAGATGAGATAGAGCTTTGGAATGATAGGACACTAACCCCTAACACATGAAGGGAAATAGATTTGTCTTTTAAAATATATTGCTCTGAGAACATCCCCAAAACTTGTGAGACCAGTGCCTTATCTAAGGGCAACAGAGTCATATATCAAACTGTAAATGATAGCATGTACTGCAAATCCATCTTCATTATTAATATCCCTGCATTAATGCCTTACAAAAATGCATTACTCAGCTCATTCACAAAACCATCAGATCTGCAAAAATGTATATCCCATTATCTATGATGTATTACAGAATTTAAATTCCTCCTTGAAGAATGCCTACAAACAATCACTACAACCTCCTTGAAATTGACAAACTTCAAACCTCCTTAAGTCCTTCAATTTATAACAATAAGAAATACATCCAGAGATGAATTCTGTGTGAATTTGTGCATGCCTTACATACACAAGAACCTGCAACAAAACATCTACAGCAAGAAAGAACTCTATTACTCAAAAGAAAAACCCTGCCCTATACAATATTGAAGAGAACTCAGAAATGGAAGCCATCAAATCTAGAGCATTTCTCCAAATTTCTGGAACCCCTACAATGAGAAGAAATTGGAATAAGAAGGAAGAGGGGAAAAGATTAGGTCTGCAACCAAAATTGCCAAGTGTCTCTTTTTCCAACTGAATTTCAATTCTTCTTCTTTCCCATGGAAACTTCTCTCAAAAGATCTGATCTTTGTTGAAATAAACTTCATAACTGCATTCCTCATCTTGAGAGCTTTCCGGTGATATATGATGCTTGCCATTTTGACCAAAAATAGAGCACTGAGTGAATTAATTCTTCAAGTGTGCACAATCATTTAAATTTTCAATATAGTTTCAACTATATAATAAATCTACATTTAACTTTGATTTTTGTTCGAATTGTGCCCTGACGTCATGCCACGTGGCAACCTCTAATTGGTCAATGGGGTCCACTGGGTGCCACCTGGGATGACACCTCATCACCACCACTTGTCTGCTTTGTCATTGCCACTTGTTTGTCCACCTGTGTGCCACATCACCGCGACTGGGACGGGGCCTGCCTACTGGACGGCCATCTAGACCTGCCACATCATCACCACCTGGCTTTTGCCATTTCGCAGATGGTATGTTTCATGCATCTTCACCTCACAAAACCACGCACACCGTCGATCTGCTTGGAACTTGCTCAACCTTTAACCTTGCTCATTTTTGGAGATGCTTTTCGCTATTTCACGAACCTTAATCGGTGAGCAACTTTCCTTTGCGAAGTCGCGTGAGCCTTCCAATCTTTCAAACCTACAAGGTCTTTAACTCACTGAGCTTTTCGCCATTTCGCAGCCTTTAACTGGTGAGCACCTTCGACCTGCGAATCAACGCACTTCGTCAGATCCTCTACAACCTGCTCACTAGTTAAGTCGGCCCTTCTCTGCAAAATTCACTTGCTTGCCTCAGGATTCGTGCCTGCATGGGATCCACCTGGTCGCTGCTCAGTCGCCACCTTGGTTGCATTGGGATACGTGCCCACGCGCGTGGGGTCCGCTTGAGCGCCCAACGAGCACCGTCCGTCAAAAGCCTTGATGGCTTTGACATATTAGATGGGTGGACATTTAGTTATAAATATCAAAAACATACACCTCCCAGTGAATGTGGGACTAAGGCTTTAAACCTAGGACTGCACTTTGGAGCTTTGCCTGAGACTTTCATGGTGCCTGATGGATTTGCTTGGAATTTTTCTGTTTGCCTCTTCACTCACCACGTCCTATGTTCCCCTTCGAGATCACGTGAAGGGAGGATGTTGCTTGAATGGTTTTAATTGCTGCCAATTTGGAGTTTGTTGCTAGTTGTTGCTACCAGATGGAGAGCACGTGAGGAGCTAATTTGCATTGGTTGGAATTTCCAATGGTTCCATACTATCGCACAGCAAGGAGGAGGCATAAAGCATGGAGAATGGAGGGTGTTGGCAAAGGATCTTCACGCCACAATCCATCTCACCCATCATTCAGCTATTACCTCTCATGGCATGCTCTGCAAACACACCCATCACGTGGAGGAAGGAATGGGGGTTGGCTGCGCTTCACACCTGCCAATGTGCATTTGCAATTTGCTTGAATAGTTTCTATGGCCTTTTTCACATGATCTTAAAATTCTTCTGCAGCTCCTTCACCAATCCTCATGTGGATTGTTGGGAGGATGAAATGGCAATGCAAGTTAGGGAGGAGCTACTGCTGAATTTTCCTCAAACACACGCTGCATAGTGCTCCTTATCTACCATGACAGCTGAGGACCTTAGGCGGCACGTGAGAGTGGGGGGACACTGCATGCTGCCATTTGCTGTGAATAAACCATCGCTGGCCCTTCCCACGCCATACATAATAGGGAGGATGCTTTTACTGGCATTTGTTTATTCAAACTGCAAATGCCCCCATTTTCACCAAGTGAGCTTGGCAATTTGCATTTGTTCTTTTAAATAAATGGCATCGCTGCCCTCCAAATTCCAGTCTGATCCATTGAAACCAAAGAAATCAATAAAACTCCCATTCACTTGTTGTTCTACCTCGAAAAGAAAAGATAGATTGAAGTACTGGAGCCTGGTTAACAAATTTTCATGCTTGTTTACAAATGCCCAGCGGGGCTGGACTAAGCCAAGTTCTGGATTGTCTTTGAAATTTGGAATGGTTCTCTTAAGGAAATCAAGATTTGGCTAAAAGTCGACATCAAAAATTTGCAACAAACTCATAATCTTTAACAAAATCGCAATTCATTGCAAAATTCAAATTCCCAACTTTATATCCAGTTCGAAGCACTCGGTATCTATACACTATGCCTATTCCTTTTGACCAATAGAATAGTATCTTACTTGCTTGGCAACAACAAATATTTGACTGAAAAAAAGATCTTTATTTTAATCAATCATCGCTCTATGCTAGGCCCATGATATCCACCTTTTAATAGTCATAAGACTTCTTTAGAGCTTCAACGTTCTTACTTAATAATATATTGGTCAATTCGACATTCCATCTGAATTATTTGAGGTTTGAAACTAGAATGCAAGACACACACTCATCAATCCATAAACAACAAGTAAACTGAAGTCACCTCTCACCATCCCACTGGCGAATTGTAATCGAGTCGGGTCGGGCCCCAAAGTGGGTCCGACTAAAAAAATTTCGTTTTCATGCAACTGACCTCTAAAAAGCTTCACGGACCTCAAACATACCTCTGGAAATGATCGGCATCATTTTCGGATCATCAGACTGAATTTTGCAACCTTCAGGTAATTACACCATATTTTCGCATTTAATCGCGAAGACGTATTTTTCAAGTCGGTCAAAACACCTTTCTAGAGCTCGCCATCTGATAGACGTGTACTCTGATATACAAGCATGAACACTGCCAAGCAGTTTCTCAAGATGAGTCCCGAGCGAAGAGATATTAATTGGCGAAAATGACCAACTGGCTTTGTCGACACTGCGGACCTGATGAAGTCAATGTTCTAGCAACACATGATGCCCTTCTCAAAAATATCAAACGACCTCTGTAGACCCTCAAATTTGAAACACGAGTATCTTGAAGTACATACTAAATCTTTGAATTCTTAGTTTGACCAAAATCCTGACTGGATGCAAATGGCACGCTTATAAAAACAGCTACTTTAACTGATATAGCACTGAAAGTACAGATAACTGAAAACAATGGCTAAATGAACCCTTTTGAAAACCGATCAAACGGATTGGCAGAGACTAGAAATTTGAAACATAGCTTGTCACTTATACTAGCATTAACCCAGAAGAAACATTTTGGCATGACACTCACTGAGGCAACTTTTACACTTGTGCGAAACAGGGCTCCGACTAGCTGTCGAAACAGGGACTAGTCAAACCACACAAACTGCAAATGGATTGATCTTCAAAAACTGAGCAAATGGATTCATTAAGACTTGAAACTTTGCAAGCTGACTCAAATTTATGCATACAATTGAATCCATTTTTAAATTCCTCATGAAAATCAACAGGGCAAAAGATGTAAATGCTCAAAGTAGGCTACTCAATAAAATCTGCATTTGTGCCTAGAATGCACTTTCAGCTCACCCCTTGAAATGGGTACCTCACAAACTTATCCAAACTGAATTTTGAAAGTTGCACATCACTACATAGGCCAAATGAAAGGTGTACAACAACTTTCCAAAGCCTTACCCTTCGAAAATCAACTGGCTCCATTTTGCCCTCTCTAACTAGGCCATTCAAACTGACTCATTTGGAAATGCAAAGCAAAAATTTGAAATGGGTCTCTAAACTTGACTCAAATTTAATGAGTCCCAACATACATAATGATTAAAAGATTCCTAAGTTGTAATGAGCAAGTGTGTACCTATCATAGTGAGCTCCCTTTGTCCTTCTGATATCTTTCCTATCTCGAGGATGAAGCTCCTCCTATCCTTGGTCCTAGCTGTGGTGGTCTCCCTAGTCCAATTATCCCCATGTTGCTTTGTGTCCTCTGAGAGCATGATTTTCTCTTTGTCCTAGACTTTGACCATGACTGATAAGATAGTGCTCTTTGTTTGGGTGACACTGCACTCTCATACAATATCCTCTAATGTTGTATCTCATCACCTGTATAACCTAGCATCTTCACCATCTCTCGTGCATTGGTGTCTTTGATCGATCTGATGTACCCTCGCATGGTCTCCTCTGATCTCTGAGCCTAGGATACTGGTGTGTCTCAAGAAGTTATCAGACTAGCTATCTATATTGTATACCTATCCCTCTCAGCTACCAACTGCTCTTTGTCAGTCGCCCATTGCTCTTGCTTGGTCCTCCACCGATCCCTCTCTAGCCTAATGTCAACTATCTGTCGCTCTAAATCTAGAATGTGATCTCGTTGATTGATCACCATAGCCCTGTATGTATGTAACTCCTTGATCTCATCCATGTCCTCCTGTATTGGCTCATCCTCTGCTTGATCAATCTGCATGTGCATACGACTCCTGACCTCATCCTCCTCTTCCTCCTCGTCCTTGTCCTTCTCATCATCCTCCTCTCCTAGGAAGTCCTCCCATCTTTGAGTACAAAAATATCTGGATCTATCAATGGTATCGAACGGTGTTGTGCAAACCATTGGTCATACTCCTCTATCATCCCTGCATCTCCGACATCTGATCCCCAATCCCACTATCTAGGTTGTAACTGTGTGAATTTGCATATGCTATGTGAGGTTGTATCACTCTACCCCACCATTTGACCTCCCTAATTGAGCGAGAAAAGTATACTATCCCTGTGGGTACATCCTACTGCTCCCCGAACTATTGTCTGAATCTCTTTGGTAAATGCAACTCTATCACCCTTTGGCAGTTCACTGATTTCCCTACCAAGTATCTCTCCTGTCTGTAGTATGGTAGATGCTCCTCATCCTCTAGACATCCAAGGTAGTCTTTGTAAGGTCTCCATATGAACTCTCTCTGTCTGTCTGCAATCGGTTTGAACACTGCTATGTGCTCAAACACCCTGATAGGCTATCTGATGAAACTAAAAATATAACATGCCAAGCATGCATGTCCCCATACATACATTGTCCCCTTTGTTCACATCCACTCGAGCACTCTTCCCCATCCAATAGGGAAACCATGCCCTCATCTATCCAATGCTAGTAGACATGCTATCACCTCGACGATCACGACATATTGTCTATCAAACTCTACTGCCATGACCTCCCATCAGATCTCTCGCTTCGTGACCTCTATGTCATCTAGCTCCCACTTGAATAGCCTGCATAATGCATCCATCCCTATCGAAGGATTAAAAATCACTCTCTCCCCATGGATAGGAATGCAGAGGATGTGCCACACATCCTTTAGAGTAACTGTAGCCTCGCCAGTAGGAAGATGAAAGGACGGAGTCTCTGAATGCCATCGCGCTACTAATGAAGTGAGAAGTCCTATATTCACATTAATGTTAGGCATAAATGTTGTTGGTTAGCAGATTTATCCTTTCATAATTTTATGATAAATGACACATGTACGCCCTTAGTTTTGTGAAAGATAAAAAGAACCAACAGTTGGGTAATTCAATGGATTGTTTACCCTCTACATAAGGGTGCAACTTCCCATATGATGTTTAATAAATTTTTAAACACACGCAAATATTAACTTCACTTTTAATTAGAAAGCAAAAAAAAGGCTTTTCACATTCATCAGTCAACACCACATGAATGCCAAGAAGATAAACATTCTATATGTAAACCCATAGATTTACCATAAAAAATAACTTTACTTCAAAAACTATAATTAAAGAAATGATAAAATCATGGACTCTGATTGAGTCTCTCTCATGTCTCTCAGGACAAGGGGAATCAGATCCACACAATATTAACAATAGAATTACTTATTACATTCATTTACAGACGTATGAAAGTGGATAATCAAAGAAGAAACAAATTCAACACAAACAAATTTATCCCAACAGAGATTTTATTTTCTGCATTCAAATACACAGATTTGAAAGTTGCTGAAAATGTCTAATTTTGTTCACTGATAAAATGCCTTCATTGAAAATCCACAAGTATCTAAAACAAAGTCTGACAATCTTTTCAAAATTTCTCGAACCTTTTTTAAGTATTTTTCCACAAGTATATAGCTAAACTTTCTACCCTAACCACTAGGTAACCACAGAGTTACACTACTCTGCCCGAGGGTAAGTTTAAACAGTCTATTTTGTAAACTAACTTATAAAACTATTTTTTGACTAAAAAAAAGAAAGAAAGGAAAGAAAACATGGGAACAGTTATCCAATTCATGGCAACGGGTGACTAGTTTGATCCTTCTTCCACTCCGTGAATGCCTCTGTGAATCGCTGGATGATAGGTTCATTAGGAATACCTACATGTAAAATTCATTGTTGCCGAACCTCTTTATCACAGCACAACTGTTTAACTTTATCCACATGGTTGTTCAAATTATCTATGAATAAAAATAGTAAGGATTCAATTTTAGCAATGCTGGAAAAATCTTTCTTTGTGACCACCGTTGCATTCCTGACCATATCAATTTGTACTTCATAAGATTTTCTTATGGCTTCAGGGGTGTTAACGGTTTGTCCATCCTTCTTCATATATTTAACTCCAATGCATTTCAGATCATTAAGCATGTCTTATATCAATTTAGACAATTCTCGCCCAAGTTTAACAAATTCCTCATAGCCTTGTGTGAGGCCCTACCCCGACCCATCCTATCTCTTCAGTTATTTTCATTTTGGAACTATTTTGGATGCTAGTTTTGACACACTATGGATATAGAACTTTACATGGTCCCGCGATTTTGGTAACATTGATATATATGGATGCTTCATTTCTATGCCTTGTGGATTATAGAATATTATATGATTCTAGATTAGGGTAATATTGTGATGATTTAGGTTATTATCTGAATTCCAGGATTTGTTATAATGTTAGCATTATGTTTGCATATCTTGTAGAAGGATCAAATTTTGAAAATTATGATGAATTGCTTTGATTGTGACAAATCGTATTTTATAATGACAAGTCTTTGCAGAATGAATGTATTATATTCTGATTATGTGTTATATATATTATATGAGGCTATTTGGGAAGTACTAATGTTTAAATTGAGATGTGCAGGAAATTATCCATGTGACCATGGAGATATTATGGAGAATCAAGCCTAGGCCAATGTGCGTTAGTAAAACCAGGGGTTGTCTATTTGGAGAGACAACACTCCGTATGTACTGTATTTTATTCGTAAATGTAAAATGTTGCATGGGTGTAAATGGTATTTATTGGATTGTTTAAATTGTGTAAGGGACAATGGCCATGTGTGTATTGTGATGTGGAATTATTTTGTAGTGTCACTTGACACCTATGTAGTATGTTGTGTTGGCAATTTGTCATGTCACCTTTTTGAGAGTTTTATTTTTTGTTAATTGTTATATCTCCTAATTATCCTTGAAGGAACCAAGAGATCTAGGTTAGAGAGCCACAAGGAAGGTCAACTCAGAGTTGACCCGTAGGTTAACTTCAGGTGGACTTTCTGAAGGTCAAATCAACTCCTAGAGTCAATTTTAGAGCTTTTCTATTAGGCCTCATGGGGTACCTGTGGGTAAAGGCCAAAATTGGCCATGTGTCTTTCCCTTAGGACTTGTTTAACCACCCAAAAAAGTAGTTTTCCCAAGATGGACGAATTCCATCTATAGGAGTGCCCTCCTTGGTAGGAGAACCTTCTTGGAGATAGTAATCCCTCTTCCCCATTCCATTTCCCTTCTCTAGACACCTAGGTTAGGGAGTGTGTAAGACCTAGGGAAGACCAACCCAATGGGGGATCCCTCACTCTATCCAAGAGGTTGGAAGGAGTGAGAGAGGCCTTCTTAGGCTAAGAATGGAAGCTTAGTGAGCTAATCACCCACTCTCCATCCTTGGAGATTTTTGGGAAAAACTTTGGAGGAAAAAAACCAGTTTTAGGAATAGAGGAATTTGGGGGCCAAGAAATTGCAGAAAGTTGTGTGGATTGGGCAGCTCATCTCCAACTAAGTCTAACATACCTATTGGCAGATTAAGGTTGGTTGTATTCTCTTTGTTTATGTTGTTTAAATTGTTCCTTCTTTTGAAAGAAATGCTTGTGAAAAGAGTTGTGTATATGTAGATTGTTGTAGAAAAAAAAGAGAAATGTAAGTTTCATTTTTATGTTTTTTTTTGTTTATGTGTTCTTTCTTTGGGAGTGTCCAAGATCTCCTACTCTTGGGGGAGTAGGATGATCTTGGGGTGGAAGAAGCATGACAGCCTTGGGTGAGAGGCTTTCCTTAAGGAGAGTGATCTCAAGGGTGTCCTTTGTGACCCTTGCTGCATAGCCTTGTGTATGCATTTGGGGGTCATAAGGGGAGAGAATATGGCTTTGAGCCTTTGGGGGGCATAAGGTGTGTGGGATGAATCTGTTGTGTATTTTGTGTTGCCATGAGGTGGCTTGGGTTGTATTTTGGCTACAGTCTCCCCAATGGTACTTGGTCCACTTCCACCCTAATAAGGCATCACATTTTGTGATGGAGTTTCAACTTGGGAAGGGATGTGTTTGTTGTGTTGATTTCTATTCCCTTTTGCTTGTTGTATTGCTTAGTTGTAACCCCGTCTAGGTCTTGATTCTCCTAGCTCGGGGGTGGCTTCTGGTAAGCCTAGGCTGGGAGGTGAGCATCCCATGGTCACAGTCCTAAATCTTACATGCAGGTGGATTGGGAAAAAGACTAGGAGTTGCAGTTGGTTTGGTTGCAGATATTTCTGATTCAGATTTCTATTTAAATGCAGCAAAGCAAAGAAAGAAAATGTAACTTTATGATTTGTAGCCAAAAAAAAAAAAAAAGAAAGAGAAAGTGCATATGTAAATATAGGATTTAAGTTGATTCTTCTTTTCTGTTTAAATAAATGTATTCTTTTATTCTCTGTGTAAAGATTAAGAAAAGGGAAGACTGGTTAGATTATTCACCCATTTTTATATATGGGCTATTGTAACTTATTATTCTGGAAGGCAATGTAATTTTTATTTAATTTTTGATGTCTATGATGTTGCTATAGACTACATCTAAATCTGGTCTGTTAACTTGTTTAGTTACTGCAAAATTAAAGAAAAGGGGGGAAAAAAAATGCATTAGGTCTCATGATTTACTTGCATAGTTCAAATTACTGTTATTTTATGACTGTTAAAAAAAGAGAACTAGTATTTTTATTGCTGTAGAAAGTAGTATGTAAGACTGCTAAATAAGAAGATAAACAAGACCTATTCTTAATGTTGTTAGAAGACTAAGAACAGAATGTTTAATGGTTAAAATCTCAAACCATATAAGGGTTTTCAGCCCTATTATTTCAACATTTATTTATATATATCTATAAATATATAAGTATATATATTGAAAAATATATACCTATATATATAAAAATATATATATAAACTGCTATATGTGCATACCCCTGCAACAACAAAAGAAGAGATGTATTCAGAACTTGTGCATCCCTGTTACAGAATATATAAAAGATTATATACTGCTGTGTTAAAAATAATTCAGAATAAACTTCCTAATCCTAGCCCTATATATATATATATATATATATATATATATATATATATATATATATATATATATATATATATATATATATATATATATATATATCCCTGCGTGGGAGAAATATATGTATAGACTTGAAACATGACAATGGAGATATACAAATACATATATAAAAATATGTATATTGATTTATATATATTTATATATATATATATACCTAATGATAAATTTTAAAAAAAATATCATTAAAAAAAAAGGGGATCGTAGCACTGGCTGAACCACTGTGTGTAAACACAGTGGACGGCTCTCGGGCCGCGCCACTGTGTTTGCCCACAGTGGACGACACGGGAAATGCTGAGCCACTGTGTGTAAACACAGTGGACGGCGCTCGGGCCGCACCACTGTGCTTACCCACAGTGGACAGCATTTTTTTTTTAAACAAAGGATTTCTTTATTTAAATGGGAAATTTAAAATTAGAGATGGGAGTTTTAAATGGAAGTTTTAATAAATTAACTTTAATTAATAATTAGGATTATTTAAATAATTGAGTTAATATGTGCTTATAATCTATAGAGAAATAAAATTAAATTAATCTAGAGGGATTTAAAAAGGGAAGAGTTAATATAGTTGGATAGACTATAACTTAAATTAATTTAATTTAAGTTATAGTCTATCCAACTATATTAACTCTTCCCTTTTTAAATCCCTCTAGATTAATTTAATTTTATTTCTCTATAGATTATAAGCACATATTAACTCAATTATTTAAATAATCCTAATTATTAATTAAAGTTAATTTATTAAAACTTCCATTTAAAACTCCCATCTCTAATTTTAAATTTCCCATTTAAATAAAGAAATCCTTTGTTTAAAAAAAAAATGCTAACCCTAATTAAAAACTACATTTTAATGCTCCCATATATATATATATATATATATATATATATATATATATATATATATACCTAAAATGCTAACCCTAACCCGAAATTGGGTTAGGGTTGCATTTCTATATACTCCCATTTTATTTTATTTTCTTACAAATTTTATACCCTAACCCGAAATGGGTTAGGGTTTATTATACCATTTTTTTTGTATTGTTTAGTGTGATTGCAGGTACGACGGATAGGGCACGGCGGCCATGGGCAAGGCGGAGTTTTTCGCAGAGGGTGAAGAGTGGAGGAGGTGGCGCGGGGCTCTCCCGGACGCCACTGTGTTTATACACAGTGACGGCGGTGCCGTCCACTGTGTATAAGCACAGTGGCGGCCGCGGACCGTCCACTGTGCTTACACACAGTGGCGGCACCTCCCGTGCCGTCCACTGTGGGTAAGCACAGTGGCACGGCCCGAGCACCGTCCACTGTGGGTAAGCACAGTGGCGCGGCCCGAGCACCGTCCACTGTGTTTACACACAGTGGCTCGGCATTTCCCGTGCCGTCCACTATGGGCAAACACAGTGGCGCGGCCCGAGAGCCGTCCACTGTGTTTACACACAGTGGTTCGGCCAGTGCTATGATCCCCTTTTTTTTTAATGATATTTTTTTTTAAATTTATCATTAGGTAAATATATATATATATATATAAATCAATATACATATTTTTATATATGTATTTGTATATCTCCATTGTCATGTTTCAAGTCTATACATATATTTCTCCCACGCAGGGATATATATATATATATATATAGGGCTAGGATTAGGAAGTTTATTCTGAATTATTTTTAACACAGCAGTATATAATCTTTTATATATTCTGTAACAGGGATGCACAAGTTCCGAATACATCTCTTCTTTTGTTGTTGCAGGGGTATGCACATATAGCAGTTTATATATATATTTATATATATATAGGTATATATTTTTCAATATATATACTTATATATTTATAGATATATATAAATAAATGTTGAAATAATAGGGCTGAAAACCCTTATATGATTTGAGATTTTAACCATTAAACATTCTGTTCTTAGTCTTCTAACAGCATTAAGAATAGGTCTTGTTTATCTTCTTATTTAGCAGTCTTACATACTACTTTCTACAGCAATAAAAATACTAGTTCTCTTTTTTTAACAGTCATAAAATAACAGTAATTTGAACTATGCAAGTAAATCATGAGACCTAATGCATTTTTTTTTTTCCCCTTTTCTTTAATTTTGCAGTAACTAAACAAGTTAACAGACCAAATTTAGATGTAGTCTACAGCAACATCATAGACATCAAAAATTAAATAAAAATTACATTGCCTTCCAGAATAATAAGTTACAACAGCCCATATATAAAAATGGGTGAATAATCTAACCAGTCTTCCCTTTTCTTAATCTTTACACAGAGAATAAAAGAATACATTTATTTAAACAGAAAAGAAGAATCAACTTAAACCCTATATTTACATATGCACTTTCTCTTTCTTTTTTTTTTTTTTTGCTACAAATCATAAAGTTACATTTTCTTTCTTTGCTTTGCTGCATTTAAATAGAAATCTGAATCAGAAATATCTGCAACCAAACCAACTGCAACTCCTAGTCTTTTTCCCAAGCCACCTGCATGTAAGATTTAGGACTGTGACCATGGGATGCTCACCTCCCAGCCTAGGCTTACCAGAAGCCACCCCCGAGCTAGGAGAATCAAGACCTAGACGGGGTTACAACCAAGCAATACAACAAGCAAAAGGGAATAGAAATCAACACAACAAACACATCCCTTCCCAAGTTGAAACTCCATCACAAAATGTGATGCCTTATTAGGGTGGAAGTGGACCAAGTACCATTGGGGAGACTGCAGCCAAAATACAACCCAAGCCACCTCGTGGCAACACAAAATACACAACAGATTCATCCCACACACCTTATGCCCCCCAAAGGCTCAAAGCCATATTCTCTCCCCTTATGACCCCCAAATGCATACACAAGGCTATGCAGCAAGGGTCATAAAGGACACCCTTGAGATCACTCTCCTTAAGGAGAGCCTCTCACCCAAGGCTGTCATGCTTCTTCCACCCCAAGATCATCCTACTCCCCCAAGAGTAGGAGATCTTGGACACTCCCAAAGCAAGAACACATAAACAAAAAAAAACATAAAAATGAAACTTACATTTCTCTTTTTTTTCTACAACAATCTACATATACACAACTCTTTTCACAAGCATTTCTTTCAAAAGAAGGAACAATTTAAACAACATAAACAAAGAGAATACAACCAACCTTAATCTGCCAATAGGTATGTTAGACTTAGTTGGAGATGAGCTGCCCAATCCACACAACTTTCTGCAATTTCTTGGCCCCCAAATTCCTCTATTCCTAAAACTGGTTTTTTTCCTCCAAAGTTTTTCCCAAAAATCTCCAAGGATGGAGAGTGGGTGATTAGCTCACTAAGCTTCCATTCTTAGCCTAAGAAGGCCTCTCTCACTCCTTCCAACCTCTTGGATAGAGTGAGGGATCCCCCATTGGGTTGGTCTTCCCTAGGTCTTACACACTCCCTAACCTAGGTGTCTAGAGAAGGGAAATGGAATGGGGAAGAGGGATTACTATCTCCAAGAAGGTTCTCCTACCAAGGAGGGCACTCCTATAGATGGAATTCGTCCATCTTGGGAAAACTACTTTTTTGGGTGGTTAAACAAGTCCTAAGGGAAAGACACATGGCCAATTTTGGCCTTTACCCACAGGTACCCCATGAGGCCTAATAGAAAAGCTCTAAAATTGACTCTAGGAGTTGATTTGACCTTCAGAAAGTCCACCTGAAGTTAACCTACGGGTCAACTCTGAGTTGACCTTCCTTGTGGCTCTCTAACCTAGATCTCTTGGTTCCTTCAAGGATAATTAGGAGATATAACAATTAACAAAAAATAAAACTCTCAAAAAGGTGACATGACAAATTGCCAACACAACATACTACATAGGTGTCAAGTGACACTACAAAATAATTCCACATCACAATACACACATGGCAATTGTCCCTTACACAATTTAAACAATCCAATAAATACCATTTACACCCATGCAACATTTTACATTTACGAATAAAATACAGTACATACGGGGTGTTGTCTCTCCAAATAGACAACCCCTGGTTTTACTAACGCACATTGGCCTAGGCTTGATTCTCCATAATATTTCCATGGTCACATGGATAATTTCCTGCACATCTCAATTTAAACATTAGTACTTCCCAAATAGCCTCATATAATATATATAACACATAATCAGAATATAATACATTCATTTTGCAAAGACTTGTCATTATAAAATACGATTTGTCACAATCAAAGCAATTCATCATAATTTTCAAAATTTGATCCTTCTACAAGATATGCAAACATAATGCTAACATTATAACAAATCCTGGAATTCAGATAATAACCTACATCATCACAATATTACCCTAATCTAGAATCATATAATATTCTATAATCCACAAGGCATAGAAATGAAGCATCCATATATATCAATGTTACCAAAATCGCGGGACCATGTAAAGTTCTATATCCATAGTGTGTCAAAACTAGCATCCAAAATAGTTCCAAAATGAAAATAACTGAAGAGATAGGATGGGTCGGGGTAGGGCCTCACACCCTCCCCCTCTAGGCATGAACGTCCTCCTGGAGTTCATCAAAAAGATGAGGGTACTGTGATCTCATACGTGCTGCATCCTCCCATGAAGCTGTAACCTCATCATAGCAATCCCACTGGACCCTAACCTGGTCCAGCTCTCGACCTCAAAGGGCCAACATCCGGCGAGCCAAAATGCGAATGGGCTCCAAAGCTAGCTGCCCGTCCGACTCCACCTGCAAGGCATCCCAATCTAAAATATGAGACTCATCATAGATATATTTTCTCAAAACTGACACATGAAACACATCGTGGATGCGTGACAGGCTAGGTGGCAAAGCTAGGCAATAAGCAACTGGTCCTATCCTCTCAAGGATCTCAAAAGGTCTGACAAAGCGAGGTGTGAGCTTAGAACCCTTTCCATAGCGGATTGGACTCTTATGCGGTCGCACTCTCAGAAAAACTCTGTCCCCAACCATGTAACTTCGGTCTACCCTTTTTGCATCTGCATATTTCTTCTGCCTATCTTGTGCCTCTCTAAGGCACTGTCTAATCAGAATTACCTGCTGCTCCATATCGCAGACCATCTCAAGGCCTATGGCCACTCTATCCTCAATACGGTCCCAACTCAAAGGTGTCCTGCATGGTCTGCTGTACAAAGCCTGAAAAGGTGGCATCCCCAAGGAAGTGTGATGCCCATTATTATAGGCAAATTCTACTAAATGCAGGTACTCCTCCCATCGGGTCTGATGATCCATGACGTACATGCAGAGCATATCCTCTAACACCTGGTTAACCCGCTCTATCTGTCCATCTGTCTCTGGATGATAGGCTGTGCTGAAGTTGAGCTTGGTGCCCAATGCTGCCTGTAATGCCTTCCAAAAGGAAGAAGTAAAGAGAGAATCCCTATCAGAAATAATCTTGCGTGGAACACCATGAAGCCTGACAATGTCTCGCAAGAACACTTGTGCCACTGCTGGAGCTGTGAAGGTAGTCCGGACTGGTGAGAAGTGGGCTACTTTGGTCAATTTGTCAACTGTCACCAAGATAGCATCATGGCGACGAGATGACATAGGAAGTCCAATGATGAAGTCCATGGATATAGTATCCCACTTCCACTCTGGTATAGCATGGGACTGGAGTAACCCACCTGGATGGCGGTGCTCCGCCTTGACTCTCTGACACTCAAGGCATCGGGCTACCATCTCGGCTATAAGCTGCCGCATTCCTAGCCAATAATATAACTGCCTCAAGTCAGCATGCATCTTCTTAACCCTGGGATGTGCTGCATAAGGAGCTCTATGAGCCTCCATGATAATGAAATCTCACAAACCCCCAGGAGAGGGTACATAGATACGCCCTCTATGGCGTAATAAACCATCGGACTCTAAAGAGTAGTCCACAAACTTCCCCTCCAGGGCCTCCTGATTACGGATCCTCTGACAAACCTCCAGATACCAATCATCCTCCGGTAATCGCTGCAAAATACGGTCTCTCAAATCTGTGCTCATGGATATGGTGTAAACCTCATGTCGTCTCCTACTTAGGGCATCTGTGACCACATTCTCCTTTCCTTTGATGTAATGAACATCAAAATCATACTCACAAAGGAACTCCATCCATCTCCTCTGACGTGCATTAAGGTTAGGCTGGGTGAAGATGTATTGCAAACTCTGATGGTCTGAATGAAGCTCGAAGTGATGACCTAAAAGGAAGTGTCTCCACCTCACAAGTGCATGTACAACCGCTGCAAGCTCTAGGTCGTGCGTAGGGTAGTTAAGCTCATGAGTCTTAAGTTTCCTAGACTCGTATGCTATAACCCTACCCTCCTGCATAAGAACTGCTCCCAATCCATCTAAGGAAGCATCTGTGCATACCATGAAGTCGGTCGTGGGGTCTGGCACAATAAGAATAGGTGCACTAGTAAGTGCCCTTTTTAGATCCTGAAAATCCCTCTCACACTTCTCTGTCCACTCGAATTTCTTCCCTTTTCGTTGGAGGGATGTGATGGGGTGTGCAACTCTGGAAAATCCCTCCACAAAATGCCTGTAGTATCCTGCTAAACCCATGAAGCTCCTGACCTCTGTCACACTGGTATGCGTCGGCCAATCCATGATGGCTCTAATCTTTGATGGGTCAACTAAGATCCCATCACCGGATATAACATGCCCTAGGTACTTGACCTCTGATCTAAAGAAAGCACACTTCGACAAACTGCCGAACAACTGGTTGTCCCTCAAACACTACAAAACCTGCCTCAAATTCTCCTCATGCTCCTGCTCATTTCGGGAATAGATCAATATGTCGTCGAGGAACACTATCACAAATCAGTCAAGGAAGGTGCGGAATACCCCATTCATGAGACTCATGAATACAGCTGGAGCATTCGTAAGACCGAATGGGACCACAGTGAACTCATAGTGGCCATATCTGGTGCAAAACGCGGTCTTGTGGATATCACTTTCCACAATCCTCAACTGATGATATCCTGACTTCAGGTCTATTTTGGAAAATACTTTAGCACCCTGAAGCTGATCAAACAAGTCATCAATCCTCGGCAAGGGATAGCAGTTCTTGATGGTTACTTTATTCAGTTGCCTGTAATCCATGCACAACCGAAGGGATCCATCCTTCTTCTTCACGAAGATGACTGGTGCGCCCCAAGGGGAGACGCTAGGATGAATGTGACCCTTCTCTAAGAGTTCCTCTAGCTGCATCTTGAGCTCATTAAGCTCATGAGTGGTCATCCTATAAGGTGCTCTCGAAACCGGCTCGGCTCCCGGTACCAAATCTATGTGGAAGTCAATCTCTCTGCTGGGCGGCATACCGGGTAGCTCATCAGGAAACACATCTGCAAATGCCTGAAGGATGGGATGATCATCTATGGAAGGCTCCTTCTCATTTTCTTCCTCTCGGTCACTAATTGTGATAGCAAACAACTAGCATCCCTTCTGCATGCTCCGCTTAAGCTGCATAGCGGATATCATACGAAGAGACATGGGTCTCTGAATCCCAGTGATTATTATGGGAGCACCATGATCATCCTCACACTCAATCTTTTTTGAGCGATAATCCATCTTGGCTCTGTGGGCGTAAAGCCAATCCATGCCAAGTACGATGCCATAAGATCCGAGTGGCGTAACTCTAAGGTCTACTAAGGTGGTGGTATTACCAATCTGGAGCGGACATCCCCTAACCTCTGAATCCACTGACACTCTAGCCCCTGAAGCTAACTCCACTTCCCAGCTGACACTTTGCCTTACTACCACTAGCCCGCAACGCTCCACAACCAATGGAGATATAAAGGAGTTAGTCGCTCCTGAGTCAAATAATATAGAAATACTACTACCTCTGACCTTACCTGCAGCCTCGATGACTGTGGCCTGGTGCTCTGCCTGGCGGTTGTCAACCGCTGCGAAGACTCTATGGGACTTGCCCATGTCCCCAACTGTAGGCTTTGATGTTGCCATCCTCTGATTCCCTGTCATCTGTCCTTGTGGACACTCTCTCGCCATGTGCCCCATGGCTCCACACGTGAAGCAAGCACCTCATGCCTGAAACTGTGTGCCCTGCGGCCTAGAAAAAGGATGCCCACCTGTCCGGCTAGAACCACTGTACCCACCCCTAGAGGGCTGCTGAGCCCGTGCTGGGGGTGTGTATGTACCCTGTGCTCTTTGGTCACGCCTAGGACCCTACGACTGCCACTGCTTGGGCCTGGAGCCCTACTGTCCCTGAGGTGGCCTCTGTCTCTGACTCTGCTGTGACTGCTATGGAGGAGGGGGTTTATGGGACCCCAAAATATTTCTGTGGTTTCCTTTCCAATGGGGTTTCTGAAACCCGAAAGACTGGGGAGCCGGGTTTCGATTCTGGAACCGATCCCTCGTGTCCTGTGGCCTAATCTGAATCTCCTCGGCTATAAGGGCCTTCTCTACGGCAACCCGAAGGCTCCCTGGAGCGACCATCCTCACTGGTCCTGCTATCCCAGCATTAAGTCCCCTAACAAAATGGTTGACGAGCAGCTTCTCGTCCTTCAGGTAATCTACATAAGGTAGGAGCTCAATAAACTTACTCTCGTACTGGGTCACTGAGAGACCCTTCTGCTAAAGGTCGTGGAACTCATCGATCCGACGCTGCCTAAAGTGCTCTGACAAGTACCTCTCTCTGAACCTCTCTGTGAATATTTCCCATGTGATGGTATCTGCAGTGAGTCCACACTTGAATTCCTCCTGCTTCCACCATGTCGAGGCTGTCAATCTCAGAAGGTGGACTGCAACTCATGCCTTCAGATTTCTTTCATAAGATTGCAATGCGAAGCACCGATCTAGGCTCAAAAGCCATGCCTCAGCCTCTACTCCGTCAGTAGTTCCTCCAAAAGATGGTGGCTGGAGGCGCAAAACCTCTCTAATCAGGTCTCCTGGTTCCTGACGTGCTCTCTCAAAGTACACAGGTGCTACTACTGAAGGTGTTCCGGGCAGGTGAACGGACTTTGGCTCATGCTCTGCCTCGCCCTCTATGGAATTAGGAGGTGGACTCCTACCTCGTTCCCTCTCTATTGACCTATGACTCCCTGAGTTCTGATTGTCTGCATGACGGTCCACTACTGGAAGCCTATCCTGCACGATCCCAATCAAGTTCTAAAGAGCTAGCAAGATGTCTCGGTTAGGGTCAACCGGCGGTTCGGGAGGTGCTTCTGGGTTCCCTTCTGGAACCAGTTCCTCCCTAGCAACATCCTCGCATGCCATACGTGTGTGCTTAGGACCCCTTCCACGCTTGCGAGCTTGTCGCGTAGTCGGAGGCATCCTAATGAGAAAACAAAAATAAAATAAATAAATAATTTAATTAAATAATTTAATTTTCACATATTTATATTATTATATTTTTTTTTTGGAAGAATATTTGATTACTTTAGGTAATTAAAGCGAAACGTAATGGAGTAAGGTTCCTAGTGTCGAAAACCTGGCTCTGATACCAAAATGTCATGCCCAACTTTTGGGCACAAAAAACGGAACAACAAAATTTTTTTTGACATCATGAATTCGCAACATATCCTACAATATAATAACTTTATTAGAGTTTTGTCTTATCTAGGATGTAAATAAATTCACTTACTAAGGTTAAGTTAATTAACCAACTCGAACGAGTGACTTAATGGGTGGAGATTAATTAGTATCACGGATTAGTTAGCTAGCTCAAATACCTAAATCAAGTTGTCGCTACTTAAAACAAGGGTTAATTGGTTATCTTGATGTATTAAATCATCCCCAACACATGTAATGATAATGCTATTAATTAATTGATGCACATGTAAATCTATTATTTAAATCCAACCGATGAGGGTTCGAATTTCTATAATGTTATTTGCTCACTAAAACCGACAATAAGCTAAAGCCAATTCTAATCTTCCCTAAACCCTTAGTTTTGACGATTTAATTTCGATCCGACCAAAAATCGGTCTCAAGGGCTTAAGGTTCATAAATTTACAAATTCCTCCTTTTGAATTTCCCATTTACATTATATCCTATTGTCCATTTAATTAGTCAATAGATTTTCCTCAATTTAATTGTGGACAATAGGATATAATGTAAATGGGAAATTCAAAAGGAGGAATTTGTAAATTTATGAACCTTAAGCCCTTGAGACCGATTTTTGGTCGGATCGAAATTAAATCGTCAAAACTAAGGGTTTAGGGAAGATTAGAATTGGCTTTAGCTTATTGTCGGTTTTAGTGAGCAAATAACACTATAGAAATTCGAACCCTCATCGGTTGGATTTAAATAATAGATTTACATGTGCATCAATTAATTAATAGCATTATCAGTACATGTGTTGGGAATGATTTAATACATCAAGATAACCAATTAACCCTTGTTTTAAGTAGCGACAACTTGATTTAGGTATTTGAGCTAGCTAACTAATCCATGATACTAATTAATCTCCACCCATTAAGTCGCTCGTTCGAGTTGGTTAATTAACTTAACCTTAGTAAGTGAATTTATTTACATCCTAGATAAGACAAAACTCTAATAAAGTTATTATATTGTAGGATATGTTGCGAATTCATGATGTCAAAAAAAAATTTGTTGTTCCGTTTTTTGTGCCCAAAAGTTGGGCATGACACCTTGTTTTATTACTGAATTTCTCCATTCAATGTTCTTGCAAATGTACAGAACATTGTCATCGAATCCCTATATAGGCTTTTCTATAAGGAACTTCATTACGCCATGCTTTTGAACTTCTTCCATGTGAGCTATTGTTCGAGCCTATTTAGTTTCTTTGTTCTTCCAGGCTGTGTTTTCCTTTCCCAATTCTCGGATAACTTTAGTAGCATCATCATACACCTTGCTCAAATGCCCAATGTATTATTTTCCCTCTTTCCTAATCGTATCTAACCATTCAAGGAACACCCCATGCACCATTTTGTTCCTTTTAACTTTTGCGAGCAACTTTTGATTGCTAGGGGATTTAGGATCAAAGAGTGTTGGTTGTGCAGACAGTGGTTGGGGATCTAGCCCATGAATTGCATCAATATATCCTGCCATTTGTCTCAAGGTTTCTTTCAGTTCCTTTTTATCCTTTCTCATCCTTCCAGGTCCTTGTTATGATCTTTTTTGTGGAAGCTTCAAGATTAAAAACATCTATAGCTCTTGAAGCTATACCAATATTCACCTTTTCGATAGCAAAATCCTGGATTGTAGGGTCCTCTGTTTTCTCATCTGTCAATGGACGTGCTATCTCTGCAGTCCAATTCCCACTGTCGGCATCAAAGTCAATTTTTGAAATGGTTTTCAATTTCTTCACTTTGGGAGTCTTCCCCAAGCATTTGCTCACCATATCTTCCAAAGGGACCGAAACTGGAACTATGTTCCTTTTCTTATTGTTCAAGGTATTTTCTAACCAAAGAGGCCCAGTACGCACAAAGGTTTTATCTGAGTCAACTGTAGTTTCTTTTTCATTTCTTACTACCAATGTGGTACTAGTGTTTGCCAAAATATCCACCTGTCGAGTGTCATTTGTATCATCAACATTTAGCACCTCCAAGTCTGGATGAGTCGAAGGATCTTTCATATCAGGAGAGGATTCTAAATCAACTACAACCGAATACATAGGAGATTTCTTATCTCCGCTTCTAGTTCTAGCCCTAGTAACCCTGGTAGGAAGTGGTTCTCTTTTGATTTCCATCGGCCTGGCACTCTGACTAACTTTAGTTTGTGTTCTAGATGATTCTACAACACAAGATGTAACATGCGAGTTAGCCAATGGGAATTCAGAGGATTAGGTTGAACCTTTCTTTGAGCCCTTTCCCATTCTTCACTCTCTTAGTCACTTTTCAGTTCTTCTGATAACTGGTAATGTCCACATTTGGATCTAGTCCTCCTCATCTTTTTCCCAGTCCACCTCTGGAATGGCTCCCTTCTGCCTATCATCCACAAACCGAGGATCCATCAACTCACTTTCATCATCCTTGATATTAGCAATGTCAATTTTCAACTCAAAGGCCATGACTTGCTGCAGGGTGAACCTTTGGTGTGTCCTCTTCTTAACTTCAAACTAACTGCAACAATCAGCCCAAAAATCCTCAATATTTGGCACATGGACAAAATCTTTTCTCAATCTCAAATGAGCGGTGACAAACCCTTTAGCATCAAAATTTGTTCGCAGACCATATAATGAAAAATTCAATTTCTTAAATTCAAGTTCCAAGTTCAAGGCATCAGAGACACTACTACAAATAAAATAAGTTAATTCAATTGGAAATGAGACACCTTAGGTAAGTAAACTTGGGAAATTGTATGAAGAAGCTTCCATAAGTAACAATCAATTGCATTTCTTCATCTGACAATCTTTTATGAATGTTTCCCTTCAGTTCATTCACCATCCTGCCCAAGAAAATGTAAAGCAGTTTACGATAATTTTCACATAACCTTTGTTGTTGAAGATTCGGATGATATTCAAATATTCTCATATTATCCACCCATGCTTCATGGTACCAAATAGGGCATGGTCTAATGCATGCCAGGCAATATGGAAGATATGATGATATGTAGAAGTTTTTTTTACCGAAGCAACTCATACCTTCATGCAACCTATCGGCAATTAATTCCGCCCAGTCAAGATATCTTTTCTCACCAAAAATAACTTGTATGAAGATATACATCCGATATTCCCAACAAAAGGTAATATGATTCCCTCTCACTCTATGTAACAGAATGATTATGTCCCTGACTTCTTTGATCGGATGTTCTCGGGTCAATGGACTTGGGAGTCAGGAACCTCCTCTTTGAAACTTTAACAACCAATTCCTTGCAATAACATTCCTATACAATGATTTATTTTCTGAGAAAACCCTTATGACTTACACACCGTCCAATCCTCATATTGCTCCTTCTTAGGTATTTTCATAACGACAACAACAACCTCCCGACTGACCCTAAGAAAAACCTCACCATTTGTACTTCTTACACATCTCTCAATAGGGTCATATCTATTCATGCATTCTAGAACTAGCTCAGGACACGACACCGCTGAAGGGAAAGTATTCGCTTCCACTAACCCACTATCCAAAATCCTCTGCATTAAGGGAGAGCTAGTGGGATTCCTTGCCCTTTCATGGAATTTGTCTAGGTCCACTGATGGCAGAAAAGTGTCTCCTAATTCCAGCAAGGTACAAACTAACCAAGACTTCTGGTCTATCTTAGGCAATTTAGGCCTCATTTTGAATTTACCAACAGAAAGAAAACACACCAAGGGAGAAGAACTGAACCAACTGAACAACCAATAAAAGCTTCCAATGTAAGAAATCACAGGTATGAGAAGAAGATTTTGAACTCACCTTTCATGTACAGCTCATAATCCAAAGAGAAAAGTGTAGACTAGGAAATTAAGGATTCATCAAAACAAATAACAATTAGGACAATCACAAAACCTAAAACTGCAATGAAAACAATCCTAATCTAATCAATGAAAACATGAAGATGAGATACTAAAATGAAATCAAAGCAAACCAAATGCAGATATCTCCTTCATGTGGCTCCATTGTTCTTCTTTCACCTTCCAATTTGATGGTGTTCTCACCTACAAAGTGCATTTGCAAGTGGAAAGCAAGTTGTTGATGAATTCTGTAGCATAAGGTTACTCGAAAATATGATTGATTGATCCCGATTCGAAAATTTGATTAATTGATCCTTTGATTGAAGAAACCCATCAAATTTATAGACAAATTGGAGAGAGGACAATATTAGCATGAAATTGATATTAGAGGCAATTGATTTCAAAAATGGCAAAATTGAGTTGAAGGAAGAAGGTTATGACACCTTCTATGTCATGAATTATGACATATTGCCAATGCAAAGGTTAGAGGACTAAAAGCTTTATGACATCTTGCTATGCCAACAGTATGACGCATGAGAAACTCATGCTTCCACCGAAGCACAAAAATAGGGAGAGACTAGAGAGGAATTGATTAGGTGGAAATTGAATTTAGAAAATGAGGTGGAAATTAGGAATTAGGAAAATTAGAAATAAGGTTAGAAATGATGAATTGGAAATTAGGAAATTAGAAATCGATGAAATTAGAAAATTAGGTGAATTAATTAATAATTTTTCATTCATTAATTAATTCACAAAAAGAGGGGGAATTAATTAGCCAATCAAATAAATATTTAATTGTGACAAGAAGACTTAGGATAAATAAATAAATTATTTAACCTAGAGGGAAAATGACAAACAAGATTAAATTAATAATTCATAAAACCCTAGAAGATGAATTAGAAATGCAAGGAAGACAATTAGGTCTTGACAAAAGATAATTGATGTAGGGTCGATTTGATCATGATTCTGATTAACAAAGGACCAATGTTGATAAATGATTAAAATTGGTTGACAAAAATCAATAACAAATTGACCAAGATTGACAAGGAGATCAAATTGATAGGTGCCAATTGACGAGGAACAATGACTAATTGATCCAAATTGACATGATTGAAAAGGACAAGGATCGATGATGAATCGATCGCAAAATGACGAGATTGACGAGGACAAGGATCGATGACAAATCGAGCGCAAAATGACGAGATTTGACAAGAGGACAAGGATTGATGACAAAACGATCGCAAAATGACAAGATTGATGAGGACAAGGATCGATGACAAATCGATCACAAAAATGACAATATTTGACAAGGACGAGGATCGATGACGAATCAATCGCAAAATGACAAAATTGACAAGAGGACAAAACCCTAATTCTATCGTTGATTAGGATTGACAATGTCCAAAATGATGATAAATGAACACGCACCATGATGCGACGGGATAAGATTGACCAAAATCATGACTGAAGATTGTTATCGACAAGACCTAATTCGAAAGGGAGAAAAATGAAGAATGCAAAAGAAGGACTCAATGCTCGCAAATGATAAAGACCAAGTGCGCAACATAGAAGAAATGTTAATGCGACGCAAGAACCCTAAAATAAGGCAATGCACCAATGTTAAAGTATGACTCCGCAAGCGTTGACCATTTTTAGACGTCTACATTTTGCCCTTCTTTGAGACAATGCGATTCTAAGCATTGTTTCAAAGAACAATAATGAAAATGCCCCAAACAATAATGATGACATATGCATGCCCCCTTGAGGAATTGGCTAGAAATATCCAGAAACGAGGCCAATTAGTCAATAAGAATAATAGAAAATGATAGGTTCGAACAAATCAAGAATTGAAAGTCGGATGCACAAATTACAAGCAATAGAAGGCGCAAAGGACTATGACCAGCATAAGATGGAGAGCATGCACGTCCATCTAGGCACTGACAAAGATCTATAAATGAGACAAGGAGAAGGAAAAGAGCTCATTTGCATTAGCTAAAGTGGAGGAATTGTTGCTCAGGAAAAAGACCCTTGCATAGAGATGGCGAACATTCCAATGGCAGATCACCTTGGGGAACATGTACGCACTTACAGACGACCGGACGACGCGGGAGCAGCGGTATGTATCTCAAAAACCCATATTGTCAATTTCATGAATTTTGCTTGATTGCGGGACATTGCGGGGCCCACAGGGAATGGAAAAATGGACATTTGTGCCTGTGTGGGTGCATTCTGTGCCTGTGTAAGGATGTTTTGCACCTGTGTAGGGTACACAAGTGCAGCTTGATGCTGCACAGGCGCAGGACATGGTACACAAGCGCAGTTGTGCACTGAAAACACTAATTTGACCGAAAATAGCGCGTGGATGATCCCGAAAAGAGGGATAAGGGTAGGAGGTCAAAATAGATAAGAAAAACCCTAATTGGGGTATGAAACAAGGAAATGTAGCCCTTAGGAGAAAACCCTAAAACTGACAAAGTGTGCCCCAATTGTGATCCAGAGTCGACAGTATCCATTGATTACATGAGAGAATAGACCCGATTGCTTCATGTTGCGACATAGAATCAGGAGCACGGACAGAGATACATTAGCAGGACTTGGATTATACTATATTACATTCATGCCCGAGATTAGGGCAAACACAGAATTGCTTACCTCATTGGCAGAGCAATGGCATTCAAAGACTTCCTCTTTCCATCTGCCTACTGGAGAGGCGACTGTGACACTAGAGGACGTTTGGCGTATCCTCCGCATTCCGATTCATGGGGAGATGATAGTAAATGACCCAGCGACAGGGAGAGATGCTTTGTGCAGATTATTTGAGTGCGATGCAAATGACCTTGATATCGTAGAGAGGGAGATTGGCTGGGAGACCATGGCATCAGAGTATGATCAGCGATATGTAGTGATAGTTGTGGTGATAGCATGCCTATTAGCAAGTGATAGACAAGGACATGGATTCCCTATTGGATGGGGAAGAGTGCTAGAGCGGATGGCGACAGAGGGGACTTTGTACGCATGGGGACCATGTGTGCTTGCTATGTTATATTTTCAGCTGCATCAGATAGCATATCAGAGGGTGCAGACTTTGAGCTGTGGGGTCACACTGTTACAGGTATGGGCATTTGAGCACATAGCCATATGTCAACCAATTGCAGAGAGACAGGTAGTACCACATCGACCATATGTGTACTGCTATGGGGGTAAATTGAGACAGGGTCCGTTCAGATACATATTGTATTGGCGACATGAGCTAGACAGATTGAGAGAGTTCACATGGAGGCCATATCTTGATTGCCCTGGATGGTCAAATGATGATGATGAGCTATCATATTGCAGATAGGAGAGATACCTGATTGGGTGACCAGTGAATTGCCAGAGAGTGATTGAGATGTATCTGCCAGAGAGAGTCAGACGATAGTTTGGAGAGAGGCAGGATGTACCGATAGGGACTGCACACTTTGCCCGATCTCACAGAGAGACGAGTTAGTGGGGGAGGATGATTCAACCACACATAGCATATGCTGACTTTACACAGCTACAGCAGAGACAGTGGAATTGGAGATCAGATGTTGTGGATGTCAGGACGACAGAGGAGTATGAGCGATGGTTTGCATGACGATGACCTGTGCCATTGACAGATCTTGATATTTTGGTACCTAGGAGACAGGAGGACTTCCCACTCGCTGGAGAGGAGGAGGGAGATGATGAGGATGACGAGGATGACGAAGACGGAGATGATGAGGATGAGGAGGATGATGAGGATGGAGGGGATGAGGAGGAGGAGGATGACGAGGACGGAGGGGATGATGAGGATGATGAGGATGACGAGGACGGAGGGGATGATGAGGACAGATATGAGGACAAGGAGGATGAGCCAGATCCAGCCGATCAGGAGTCATTGTAGGCTATACCCATAGAGTCGAAGACAGCTAGCATAGAGGAGATGGAGATATGCAAGGCCACCATAGCAAGTCAGCATGATCACATTGCGACATTAGAGAGACAGAATGCTATCTTGAGGACAGAGCAGGATCAATTCAGAGCAGAGATAGCCAGACTGACAGCGGCTCGAGATACAGCAATAGCCCAAGCACAGCAAGCAGAGCAGAGAGTGACCGAGTATATTGGGTCAATTAGGGATGCCAATGCACGTGAGATGGCACAGATGTTGGTAGAGATCGGAGATGAGATACACCATTGGAGGACACTATATGAGAGTGCAGTTCCACCAGAGCAGAGAGAAGCATCATATCGGTCACGGTCGAGGACAGAGAGTAGGGCATGCTCTTGGAGGTCAGTGAGCAGCATGGGGGTGAGTGGACGTAGGAAACCACCACAGCCAGGACCAGGAACAAGAGGGGCTTCATCCTCGAGACATAGCAGGGATGAGGAGGACAGAGGGAGCACCCAGTGACAGGCACGTGCTCCTTATGACAAAGACATATATAGTTTGACATTATGTACGCAGCCTGCGGGCCATACTTAGGACAGACAGTCCAATTTTGTACTCCGATATTATTTTGATATATGATATGATATGCAGCTATATGATGGGATGCAATGTATTATGGCTGATGTGTACTTTCCATGTATGTATGTCTTATGCACTGTTTATGTACCATTGTGGAACATGTATGAATATATTTGTATGTGTTTTTGATACATTTATAAGATGAAATGGATAAAATGCTTGATATAATGCAAATGTACTAACCAATGAATGCAGGATGCAGCTTATATTTTTTGGAGATCGGAGAACTAGACCGAACTGACTGCCCAAACTGATGGAAGAAATGTTAGTAAGAAGAAATTAGACAGAGGACAGTTAGAGATGAAGCAAAACTTGCTTTTACAAATGCACAGAAGTAGGTGAGAATCTTTATTTAATGTAGCAAAGCGGATGCAGAGCATCATGGCATTGAAGGCGAAAGCTGAAACGCAACCCCTTTTGCAAAAGACAGACACACCGCACACAAGGAATGAGTGAATCATCCTACGGTGCATGCATCACGGGTCGAGGTATGTGCGGTGTTCACAAAGCGAACATACTTATCACAGACACCCAATGATATAGTTGCCCCAGTTTGTGACAAACATTCCACAAACAACAAACACAACAAAGAAAAGAAAAAGGGACCATGAACCATCTCGGTCACTCTAAATCACTCAGTGACATCCTCGAGAAACATAGGAACATGATCGAAGCCAAAGATAAATCAGTAAAAAGATAAGACTCACAAATTCGACCAAGTCAAACAAACAATCTGATTGTCATTGTCAAAAGTGAAAAACAAGAATGATCATGCTATCTAGTTTCAAGGAATGCAGTACCCCATCTAAGATAGGACACAGTCTGGTTTCGAGTATACCACATCCTGTATAAGACCCATGATAATGTTGACAAGGACCAATGGTAATGTTGATGCTATTTGGATTGATGTGACAACTGTGATCAGGTTGAATGCTTGCTTGGTCGAACAGTTCATCTGTTAATGTGTGATTTCATTAAAGCACAATGTTTGATTAATTGTAGTTGGATGTATGCTCAGTGATCTGTCTATGCTCAGTGATCTGTCTATGCACAGAGGGGATATTTTTGTTTTGTTTTTCAGGACATTATTTGACTTTTTAGGGATTTTTTCAAGACATTATGTGATTTTTTTGGATTTTTTCAGGACATTATTTGATTTTGAATTATTTTTTTTGGATTTTTTTCAAGACATTATTTGTTTTTTTTTGGATTTTTTTCAGGACATTTTTTGAATGTTTTTTGGATTTTTTTAGGACATTTTTCAATTTTTTTGGATTTTTATGATTTTGCCCCCAATGTCTAGCAAAGAAAGGAATATGACAGGTGAATAAATAGGCTTGCTAAAATGTTGGTGGATAGAGGGAAGACAAAGGCCTTTTATCATGGAGACAATACGGATGCAATTTTCAAGGGCTATTGCGTGATGGGACAAGAGACTGGATATGACAATGTAAAGCAGTGACATGGCATGAGGGACATGTCAAGAGGTTTTTGAAACTATGTTTAAATTTTGTGTCCTTATGTCAGATCAAGATCAAGGGACAGAAAGAGTGTATGGATAGTGATAAGATATGGATAGGATAAGCAAGACCAAGATTGGATAAGGGACATGGACTGAAGGTCGGGATAGGATACGAGATAGTGGCAGAAAGTTGCAATAAGCCAGGGAATATGGATGAAAGGTTGTAATAAGCAAATGGATAAATACCAAAAGCTATGATAGACTGAAAGTTGCAAACAAGATGCATGATGCTCATGAAGATCCTCAGCCTTGTCAAGATCAAAGGTGGAAAGAGGAAATGGACATGATGGACAATAGGATATGAAGGGTAATGACAGGGGTTTGATAGGATAATGAAGGGCAATAGGATATGAAGGAGGAAACCTACCCCCAAGTGTGGTATGCAAGAAGTTCATAGATTACGCATGATGCCTGTTTACCAGGTTTTCATCACGGTACTTGCCCAAGGCGCCTGTTTGCCAGGTTTTCACCAGTGGACGAATTATTTTTGCTTTAATTTTTTTTCTTTTGTCTTTTTTTTTTTCAATTTTTCACTTTTTTTGATTTTTTGTATTTTTGACTTTTCCAAGAGAAGATGGACACATGATAGGGGATGGAAGAAGGACTCAAGTGTCTTTTTGTTTGGATATTAGCCTTGAAAAAAATGGACCATGACCTTTAAAAGTATGCTCAAAGACGTTGGTCGGATAAGGACATGGAAAAATGAGATGAAACTAAGGCAAGGATTTATGCAAAGGATGGGATCAAAGGGTTCGAAGGATGGAAAATATGCACTGGATAATGGATAGGGTATTGGAAGAATTGGGCTTCAGTGGACGGAAATGTTGGCAAGATTGACATTGGCACACACCTTGAGGGGTGATGGACTGATGGAGGAAAAATGTATTTTGGATATTGAGATTTTGAGGAAGGAAAGGCTATGGATTTTGGGACATAAGGGCCCAAAATGGATGAAGAAGGTGATGGAGGAACAAATTTGAGAGGGTTGGATGGAGGAATAGCAATTGTAGATGCCAATTTTGATGTTTCTTTAGGCTTTTGTGCTTCAAGGAACCACTTAGGGATCCACATGGTTTTTGATTTTTCATGCTTTTGTGGTTCCTTGGAGTGCATTGCTAACACAAGGGATTTAGGAACCCATATAGATTTTAACTTTTGTTTTTGAGCAATGGGCCTTTGTGACCTTTTGGATTTTTCCTTTTCTTTTTGGATCATATTTTTCTTTGCTTTGACATGTTGATTATATTGGACATGTTGATCCTTGAATACATGTGAATTTCTAGACTTATGACTTTTATACTTGGCATCCAAATTGCTTGGAGGGGGAAAGGAATGCATGGATGGATATGAATGAAATGGACTTCTTTTGGATTGATGAAATTTACTCAAGGATGTGTGCCTTTGCTGACCTTGCATAAAGGATGAAGGGATATAAGGACCTAAGATGGATGGAAAGTATGATGGGGAAGGTGTATGTTTTGATTTTGATGGAGGGATACCAACATCTTGAGAGTGAGTTGTGTATACATGACCCTTAATATTTTCTTTAACATGAAGGGATTCTTGCTTATGGAGATCTACTCCTTTGCCTTTATGAATATCTTGATTTTTAGGATACTCTTTTCTTTGGGAAGAAGACACGAGTCCATTAATTATGAGGTCGATATGATATGAGAGAAATAATGAGATCTTGAAGTGGATCAGATTGGACCAAAGTGGAAGAACCCATTATGCATGTCGAGGGTTCATGAACATCTTGCACTCACACGTTAGAATCATGAGGGGGATTAGGATCATGAGGGGGACTAGGATTGTGTAGTGGACATGGTTCAATGATAGGCTCTTCAAGAGATGGGATGGGAGAAATAATGGGATCATCAAAAGAAATGCGATCTTGGAGTGTATATGGAGCATTAAGACAAGGAGATGGAGAAACAAAAGGATCTTGTGGAGGATTTAAAGGAATAATTTGATCTTGACAAGGAGGAAGATCATTGGAATCCTCTTTAAAGGTGCTTTTCTCTTGACTTTAAATGGGATCATCGGAAAGGATGGAAAGGATATCTTGATCTTTCTTAGGAAGTGGAATGCCAATGGGATTCAAAAGGACAATTTTTTCATGAAATGGAAGGTGATCGTTTGGGATTGAATGGACTGGGATATCTTGATCTTGCTCGGGGAATGGAGTGTCAATAGGACTTTGGATAGGATGGACAAGAATAGGGGAATCATCGTGAGTGTCTGGGAACATGGGGTCCTGGTCAACAATTGGATGGGATGATAAGGTTTCAATATCTTGATCTTGATCTATTTTAAGACACGTTTCTTCATGCTCTAAATTATCCTCTTCACATGAGGTTGGACTTTGGATATGCATGGAGGATTCTGACAAGGAATCAATGTTTTGGCATGAAGGAAATGCACTTTGAACATTTGTGATGGATTCTAGCAAGGAATCAATGCTTGAACATGAGGAAGAAGGACTTTGAATGGGGTCCTCTAAAACAGGTAATGGCAATAAAGTGCATGGTGGCATTGGGTCTAGTATTTCCGAAACATGACAAGGATGTGCATCATGAATTGGATTATCTTGGCAATCAATTATGGATAGCTCTTGGATAATTTCATCCTTGGGTGTATTGTTTGATGAGGACAATATGGAAGGTTCTTGTGAAACTTCTAAAGATGTAGGGATAGATGCCATTGGAGAGTCAATTTGTTTGTGGGGGAATGAGGCATTTCTAGACATAAGTGTATTATTTTGATCTTCCTCAAAGAACTCACTTGGTTGTTTCCTTAAGATCCTTGCAATAAAGCCACCTTTCTTTCGAGGTTTTGACATAGTTGTATCTGGAATTTGAACTTGTTTGGAAAGGAATTGGTTCTGGTCTGATGTCATGTTTTGATTTCGAACTAGATGTTGATCAAATTGGTTTGACATGTTCAAAATTTGGCTTGGTGCGTGCTGCAAGTTTTGTTTGTGAATTTGTGATTGTAGTTGTTGACATTGATATGTTGATTGAACTTGTTGATATTCCACCATTGGTTGAACTATTTGTGGACATTGTATAGTTGGTTGGACATATTGTTGAAATTGGACCATTGGTTGTGTTGGTTGTATATGTTGGACCATTGGTTGTGTCTGTTGGAAAAGTTGGAACTGTTGAACAATTGATTGTGATGGTTGAAAATCTGATTGATAGTAAACACCTTCTTGTTCTTGTTGTGGAGGCACATAATGTTGTTGTCTCTTTTCTTGAAATTGTTTCATCATCTCTATTTGCGAGAGGAGAGCTGGTATGTCTGATTGTTCAATAAGAGATCTTACATCAATTGGCTCAATCTTTGGATTTCGACCTGGAAATTTTTGAAACATTTTGGACATTTGTGATCTATTCTTCTCAATGTTTTTCACTTTTTGTTCCAAAATCTCCTTTTCTTGAGCTAGTTTCTCCTCTAGGTTTTGTATTTGGACATTTACATCATCATGATAAGTTTGATCCAAGTTCTGAGACATGTAGAGATTGGATTGACATGATTGATTTCTCAATTGTGATGACATGGCTTCGTAAGAAGGTTGAGACCTCATTTCAACAAACATGTCACTATGCAATGCAACTAATGGGATTAACAAATGCAACCTAAAAGGATGACAATGCAACTTAATGTTTTTGTTGTTTTTCAAGATTTGGACAAACTTTTTGGAATGCAAACCTAAAGACTCAACCTTGGGAAGTTGAAATGAATCCAAGACCTTAAAGGACAAAGGACCAAATGACAATACGACAAAATAATAATTTCTCACCTATATGCTTGGATACTCAGCTAGGTTTGACAAAAATGGTATTAATGAAAGGACGGATTTTAGACAAGGTCAAGACTCCCTAACAACAACTTAGGGTATCATCCAAAGTTTTGATTTTTCAAGTTTGACAAACCAAATTTTGAGAATAATTGCAAGAAGGCAATGATTATGACAATGACTTAGGACATGACATGAAAATGATCTAAGGATATGACATGACAAGATGAAGCCAAGACAAGATGACAATACAATGATAAGGATATGCGAAGACCAATGACTTGGAATATGAAAAATGCAACCTATGCAAGACCTAATTTTAGCATGACAAGGATAATGCATGAATGTCACCTAAATGGAAATCTAGCTTGGATATGACAATGAAATGCAAACTTAGGGAAATGATTTTGAACCTAAGTGCAAAATGAGGACACTTGCAATGAAAAGGACTAAAATGAAAGGAGGTGACAATATGTTCTAGGACCTAAGTTGGACTATGCAAAACCTAGCCTAAAGTGACATGAATGTTGAGACAAAGTTTTTCAATGTGTTTGAAAGCCATGTTTTGAAAATGTTTTGAACTTTGTTGGATGAATGTTCTCCTTTTTTTTTTTTTGTTTAAAACCTTGTTTGGACAATGTTTGGACTTGTTTGACAAATGATGTTTTGTGACAATTGTATAATTCAACTTTTGACAATCACAAAAGACAAGATGTTTGGACTTAGACCCAAGACAATCATGCTCATTCACAACAAATCCCATGGTTGGCAAGGGCAATATCTGTTGAATCCTCTATCCATAAAATACAACACTCAGCCGGATAGCTAGATGCTTGGTAGCACTGGCTCCCCCTTACAATGCACTCACTTCTCGGACATACCAAGCTTCGAGTTCAAGGGGTGTCACTTCCCAAGAACTTGCTATCTCTAACTAAGGAGTACATGAGAGGTGTCTTCAGCATGCGCGTATCACAATGCCTGAGCCAACAGATAGAAGGATTTTGGCCTCTAAACAAGAGATTCTAGTAAGGGCATCTGTTCGGGTGGGTATTGATCCGGCGAATAAATTGTCGCAATACCATTCCAACACCTGTTGTCTACAACTTTCATTGCATCCACAGTTATTTAGAGTGGTTCGGAAGAGCTTGGCTTTAGCTCGTCACCACTTAGGGTCATTCCCTCTCACCAATGCTTGTGCGAAGTGCTAGGCAGATCAGGAGGCAGGCCCAATTCTAAGGGTTAAAACATGCAATCAAATTGAAAACAAACAAAGCATGCATGGTGTTCATTATCCTTTAAGAAACGAAATGTGCAACTACTTTAAAAATTTGCAAACAAGATGTTTTAATGTGAGTCTTTGACCGCGTCCTGCATAAGATTCGTTAGTAGTTGCATTTTTGTCTTCATCATATGTAATGCCAAGATGCTGCACAGAGAATTGGTACCAAGGAAAAACCCTAATGCAAGAAACAGATTGCAAACAAACAAACTTGCAAGAAAAACAACTAATTTTTACCCCTGTTTCTGGCCTTACACAGGCGCAGATCTCCTTAACACAAGCGCAGATCTCCTTAGCACAAGCATAGATATCCTTAACACAGGCGCAGATCTCCTTAACACAGGCGCAGATCCCTTCTACACAGGCGCAGAAGTGTCCAGAAAGCTCTGAGTTGCCCTGTTTCTTGAGTTTTTCACCTGCAAACAACTCAAAAGGCACTCAAAACATGGTTAAATGGTTAGTTCACGTCGGGTTCACCAAAATGTAGACTAGGAAATTGAGGATTCATCAAAACAAATAACAATTAGGACAATCACAAAACCTAAAACTGCAATGAAAACAATCCTAATCTAATCAATGAAAACATGAAGACAAGATACTAAAATGAAGTCAAAGCAAACCAAATGCAGATATCTCCTTCATGTGGCTCCATTGTTCTTCTTTCACCTTCCAATTTGATGTTGTTCTCACCTACAAAGTACATTTGCAAGTGGAAAGCAAGTTGTTGATGAATTTTGTAGCATAAGGTTACTCGAAAATGTGATTGATTGATCCCAATTTGAAAATGTGATTAATTGATCCTTTGATTGAAGAAACTCATCCAATTTATAGAAAAATTGGAGAGAGGACAATATTAGCATGAAATTGATATTAGAGGCAATTGATTTCAAAAATGGAAAAATTGAGTTGAAGGAAGAAGGTTATGACACCTTCTATGTCATGAATTATGACATATTGCCAATGCAAAGGTTAGAGGACTAAAAGCTTTATGACATCTTGCTATGCCAACAGTATGACGCATGAGAAATTCATGCTTCCACTGAAGCACAAAAATAGGGAGAGACTAGAGAGGAATTGATTAGGTGGAAATTGAATTTAGAAAATGAGGTGGAAATTAGGAAATTAGAAATTGATGAAATTAGAAAATTAGGTGAATTAATTAATAATTTTTCATTCATTAATTAATTCACAAAAAGAGGGGGAATTAATTAGCCAATTAAATAAATATTTAATTGTGACAAGAAGACTTAGGATAAATAAATAAACTATTTAACCTAGAGGGAAAATGACAAATAAGATTAAATGAATAAATCATAAAACCCTAGAAGATGAATTAGAAATGCAAGCACGACAATTAGGTCTTGACAAAAGATAATTGATGTAGGGTCGATTTGATCATGATTCTGATTAACAAAGGACCAGTGTTGATAAATGATTAAAATTGGTTGACAAAAATCAATAACAAATTGACCAAGATTGACAAGGAGATCAAATTGATAGGCGCCAATTGACGAGTAATAATGACTAATTGATCCAAATTGACATGATTGAAAAGGACAAGGATCGATGATGAATCAATCACAAAATGATGAGATTGACGAGGACAAGGATCGATGACAAATCGATCGCAAAATGATGAGATTTGACAAGAGGACAAGGATCGATGACAAATCGATCGCAAAATGACGAGATTGACGAGGACAAGGATCGATGACAAATCGATCGCAAAAATGACGATATTTGACAAGGACAAGGATCGATGATGAATCAATCACAAAATGACAAAATTGACAAGAGGACAAAACCCTAATTCTATCATTGATTAGGATTGACAATGTCCAAAATGATGATAAATGAGCACGCACCATGATGCGACAAGATAAGATTGACCAAAATCATGATTGAAGATTGTTATCGACAAGACCTAATTCGAAAGCGAGAAAAATGAAGAATGCAGAAGAAGGACTCAATGCTCGCAAATGATAAAGACCAAGTGCACAACATAGAAGAAATGTTAATGTGACGCAAGAACCCTAAAATAAGGCAATGCGCCAATGTTAAAGTATGACTCCGCAAGCGTTGACCATTTTTTGACGTCTACAACAAGAACATGAAATATCACCTATGCAAATTCCTTACTTACCAATTTAGGCAAATGAAGAAGGCAAGTACTTTGTTTTTTTTTAAATAAAGCAAATCTTGAGAACAGGCTTAAAAATCGGTCACACGATATGATATAATCATAACTGCATGCTTATCCGTGCCAAATTATTCTGAAATGACTTAATTCTAAAAATTCATTAATTACAAGTATTTTCCCACCAATCCTTCCCTGAAATAATTATTTTCAAGTACGACTCTCCATCATGACTCATCTCCTCGAAGTTCAGCTTTTAAATCCGGCTTCATCATTTTCATGTCCGCCACTTTTATGTCTAAAGTTAATCAATCTTTGAACTTTGAGCTTTGAACCCTCCGAGAAGTAGTTCAAAAGTTCAAGTTCAAAAGAATAGAATAAGGACAAACCAAGACAAAGATACCACAAGACCGCAACTTACGTGTTACAAAGATAGGACTTGGACATGACTCGACTTTCTCAACTTTGAACTTTTGAAAAGGTTTAAGAATTCAAGTTCAAAGACAATTGACATTAAGACCGTTAACATTTAATTAAAACAAAGTTGCGACACAACATACTCCTCTTGAACTTGAACCTTGAACTTTTGAAAAGGTTCAACTAAGAGGTTCAATTCAAAACAAAATTTAATAAGACCAAAATTGAGAATAACACAAACTGAGACTAAATAAACACTCCTTATTTTAAATAACATTTGAACAAAAATGCCTCAAGAAAATGAGGAGGATAACATCAGCTCTGACTGGGGACCAGGATTGTAAAGGACTAGGGAGGAATTTTGAATCTTTGGTTTCACACAAAAGACGGAAAATATGACCGAGACCAAGAAAAATGAAAAAAAAAAAATTGACACAACCAAAAAGAAAAGAAAACTAACCTATAAAACACACAGGGGACACCTACTTACAACTTATAAAGCTTAAGGTCCTGTCCATTATAAGACAGGGGAAGAACAGTACCATCAATATAAGCAAGCTTGAAAGAATTAGGTCCTTTTACCTCATGAATCAAGAATGGACCTTTCCACAGTGGTTCAAATTTACCATGTGCCCCTTTAGGTTATCTTCTTCCATCCCACAGTAATACCTGATCTCCTTGCATAAAACTCCTGGGTTTGGCTCTCTTGTCAAAAAATTTCTTGACGCGTAGCTGATGCTCAGTGATCCGGTCAACAAGTTTATCCCTTTCCTCCTCTATCTTCATCAAATGCATGATTCTTTTTTCTGAGGAATCTTAAAATATGCATCCTCAACCACTGTTTGTAATTTTGCAGCTGCCAGTTCCAGAGGCAAAGATATTTGTACCCCCATACCATTAACCAAATCAAATGGAGACATCCCTATTGTCCTTTTAAGAGACGTCCTATCCACTTAGAGAGATTCATACAATTTCTTGTGCCAATCCTTTGAGTTCTCACACACCAGCTTTTTCATAATATTCATCAAATTATTATTGCTGGATTATGCCTGACCATTGCCTTACGGATAGTAATCTAATGAGTGGGCAAGAGAAATCCCATGATCATAACAAAACATAGAGATTTCCATAGAGGAGAGATTCATAGTGTTATTAGTCACTATCTTCCGAGGAACTCCAAAGCGGACCAAAATATTTTCCTTTAAGAAATCACAAACCACTTCAGATGTAGTCTTTCGCACAGGAACAACTTCCACCCATTTGGTAAAATAATCGGTTGCAGTGAGTATATGTATATGACCAACACTTGAAATAGGTGACAATGGACCTATGAAATCCAATCCCCATTGTTTAAATGGTTCATCAATAACAATAGGTCTTAGGGGTAATGTCGCAAGTTGTGGCTTTCCTGTGAACAACTTGCATTTTTTACCATTTCCCACCCAGGTGTATGCATCCTTGAACATGTCTGGCCAATAGTAGCAATTTCTCAAAAATTTATAGGCAGTCACCGTTGAAGAAAAATGTCTGCCGCAAGCTTCATTATGGAATGTTTTTAGGAGAGCCTCCTGATGTTCCTTATCGACACAACGTAAGAAAGTCTTGTCCAATCCCTTCTCGTACAAAACATCACCAAAGATGACATACTTAGCAGCCTTTAATCTCAAAATGTGTTTTTCCTTAGGTGATAAATGATCAGGACATTCTCCATAAGTTAGATAAATGCATCATTTACAAACCAAGAATCTTGAAGACCCACAAACAGAACCAGATGTAACTCTTCTTGCACTTCATCTTTACTTTCAGCAATCAATTTACACAAGCCATGTCCCCTTACCAATTTGGTTGGTTTAATATCTATATTGAACTCCTATATCTGTGATACCCATTTAGCTCTGCTATCCATTCCAATATCTTGTTGTGTCGAAATACTTTTAACAGTCGAGTGTGACACATACACTATCGCATGAGAATGAAGAATATAATACCTGAAGTGTTTAGCAACTTTTACCACTACAAATGCTTGCTTCTCCATCAGTGAATATTTCAGTTCATGCTTCTTGAGTGGTACACTCATGAAGGCAATTGGAACTTCCTCATTTTACTCATGTTTTTGCAACAAAATTCCTGACATAGTATGCTCAAAAGCATAACCGTAGATGATGAAATCTTTCTTATAATCTGGATTGATGAGCGTAGGAGCCTGCGCTATAGCTTCTTTTACTACCTCAAATTCTTTCTTCCCTTCGTTATTCCATCTTAAAACCTATTTTTCACTCATCAAATTTACTATGTATCGGGTAATTTCTGCAAAATTAGGAACAAACCTTCTCAAAAATTTCACTTGACCAAAGAAGGACCTAACTCCATTTCTATTTGATGGTAAAGTTATCTGCTGGATTGCCTTCACCCTCTCCGGGTCTACCTTGACACCTTATTTGGAAACAATATGGCCAACAAGTTTACCTTCAGTAACACCGAAAACTGACTTCTTTGGATGCAAAGATACTCCATGCTCTCTGCATCTCTGCAAAACTTTCCATAAATCTCTCAAATGATGCTTTCTCCTTTTCGAGAAAATAGTTAAATCATCCAAGTACACAACAATTATTTTATCTTTCAAGTGACCAAAAGACAATTCTATATCTCTCTGGAAGGTTGCTCCAACATTTATTAGACCAAACGACATCTGGTTATATGCAAAGGTACCCCAGGGAGTAATGAAAGTTGTTTTGTGTTGATCCTTTTCTGAGACACTAATCTGACTGTAACTTGAAAACCCATCTAACATTGACATCATTTCAGAACCCGAGACCGTTTGCAAAATATGATCCATAGCAGGCAACGGGTAATTATCCTTCGAACTAGCTTGATTCAAATTTCTAAAATCCACACAAATCCTTATTTCTCCATTCTTTTTGCAAACTGACACTATATTAGCTATCCAGGTGGAATGATGAATAGGATATATAATATTTGCCTTTAACATTTTATCCACCTCCTTGAAGATGGCCTCTGCTACCTTGGGATTAAAGTTTCTCAACTTTTGCCTGAATGGACTTGTTCTTGGTTTCATAGGAATATGGTTTTGAAACTGCCCATCTCTAAAAATTTTCAGGTCATCATAGCACCAGGCAAACACATCATTGTATTCTATTAGCAAATTAATGAATCTTCTTTTTTCCTTAGGGGTACAACACTTTCCCAAATTGACGAATTTAGGATCTTCTTCATCGCCAATATTTATCCTCTCATAGTCACCAGAATCATGAGTTATTGGCAATCGTTCTCTTTCCTCTTGATGAAAGCATCCTTTCGGTTAAAAAGGTTCTCTAAAGACACTAACCCTCTAGGAATTTTGTTTCCTTTTAACTGAATAATTTCATCTCGTGGTTTCTCTCCTGGATTTGGGGAAAATTCCTTACATTCCATTTCAGAACCTTCAAAGAATGTTGTTACGAACATTTCTACACAATGTAGAAAGTCTTTGATGTGCTTATTATTTTCAAAGACCTGCCAAAATTCCGAGTTATCAGGGATACTAAGTCTATATACTAACTCCACCCAGTAACTATCTACCGTGAATTCGGGATGGGGAATCAAAAGAGAAGCCAACACGGCTAAAGAATCAACTTTAGAATTGAATTCACGTGAGATGGTTTCAATAGAAAAAAGCATCAAAACCTTCAATTTCATCCCATACCCTATTCCGGTAGTGCTTTAATATTTCATTCTTTACAATGAATAACCCTCTTACTTGCTTTACAATCAACTCAGCGTCTCCTTTTACTTGTAACAATTTCACTCCCAATTTCTTCTCTTTTGCTATTCCCAACAATAAGGCCTCATACTCGATGATATTGTTTGTATTTTTAAATTCCAACTTAAAAGAGAAAGGAATATGTTTGCCAGAAGGAGGAATAAGAACTACTTTGACTCCAGAACCTGATGCTGAACAACTTCCATTAAATTCCATTATCCATAGGTCCTTCAGTGCCTTAGGTTGAGACAAATTTCCTGCAACTTCATTATCAAATAAGATCATATAATTCCCAAATTCACATTCATGGTACAATATTTGTGCTTTTGGATCATCAGAAGGAAAAACCATGAACTTAGATTTGGGCTCTGGTTGTAAAATGACTTGTTGTTTCCCTATGGGAATGGTGGCCTGAGACCAATCCATCTTATTCTTGCCTCCTAGGTCTCCACAAAATGTACGGCTCAATCAAATGCCATAACTTGCAGGAATATTAGCTATCAAAATAGTTAACCTAACTCTTTTATCAGGATGAGAGGCAAGGGCCACTTGAGCATCTTTAATTTGTCCTAACAAGGGTATTTGTTTGGAGTTCATGGAGTAACATCTACCAAAGATTTTTGTTAAGGATGATCCCAAGGCCTTGGCTATAGCAGATGGCATGATGTTATCTGAGGCACCAGAGTCTATAATACAATTATTCAGTTTATGACCATTTATGAACAAGGATATATAAAAGGCTCAGGTTTTGAATCAAGGATAGACAACATGTCATCAACTTGATGGACAACTTTTTCAGGGGAAGCTTCATGATTAGCAGGACAAGTTGACACATCTCCTTGGGAGGACAATGTAGTGTTAGCTGATTGTTGTATCATATCAGCTTGTACATATGCATTATTTCATTTCATAAACTTAACCAACCTATCAAGTTATTTAGGGTTTAATTTAAGATATTCAACTAGGGTAATGTGAATCCGAGAGGATTTACAAAATTCAATATCAAACAAACCTTCAGTCTCTACATATTTCAATAACTGAGGTTCTTGAGGTCTGAAATCATTATTATGAAACCGGGAAATGATCTCCTTACCTTTGGGGTTCACAACAGAATATGAAGGAGAACCTTGAGGTTTGACATTCTGTTGATTTCTGGTCAGCACAACACAGGAAGGATCCTCCAAGGTAACCAAAATATCACCTCCTCTTTCTGAATCTGACTCATACTCTAGGAAGTGGATTTCAAAGTCACCAGGCTGCCTGGGAGATTCTTCTTCACTTGACTCCAATAGTGTCTCCTTTGAACCCACCAGTTGAACATAATGTACCATTTTCGGGAAAGAATTTCCATCATGATCATCAGTAAGATGAAAGATACACATGTTGGCTTTAGATGGGGGTGCCTCAATTCCTAGTCTTTGTTGTGTAGGAGGCAATTGTAAAACTCTACTCCTAGATCTTGTTGACTGATTAGGGACCTTCCTTGAAATATCCTGGTAAGGCTGCAAATAAGAAGTATTAGTTTTGGGTAATTGCCTCTTCAAGCTTATCATGTCATTCATTAATTGCTAAATCACAAGATCAAATGAAGTTGATGCCTGTGATGTAGAAATTTGAACTTCCCTCTTCCACTTTCCTGCAGTGATCAAATCATCTTGTAATTCTACTGCCAATGTTTTCACATCAGCTAGGGCTGCTACTCTTTGCCTACGGATCAAGAAACCAATCTCAGAGGGCATATAATTGATGAAAAAGCATTTCAAATTATCATCAAAAAGCCTTTGGTTTGTTGGAATCTTATGAACAAAATTATCAAATTTAGCCACAAAATCTCTCATAGACTCATGTGTCTCTTTCTTTAACTGGGCTAATTGGGCTAGAAGAGAATGTTCATCCTTGGCTAATTTGAACCTAGCCTCAAACCTAGTTTTAAGATTTTGCCAATTTGTAATTGCAACATTCGGTAAATGATAAAACCAATTTGCTGCCACCTCAATCAATGTTTGTATAAATAATCTTACAGTTACATCTTCATGCTGAACAGCTAGAACACCACAAGCAATGTTAAATGCATTCAAATGCTCGCCTATTGAGACTTTTCCATCACCATTGAATTTAGGAAAATGATCTCTTGCTCCTTTGGGCAAAGGATTAACATTTGCACCAAGTGGAAGTGGCCCTACAATAGGGCCCCAGGGATTGTTAACAGCCATAGGTAAAATGATATTCAAAGGTGTAGGGTTGATTACACTAGGGAAAGCAACACCATGTAATGTTAGGGCCTGACAGGTAGGAGATACAAGCGATATGAAAGAGAGAGTTGGAGGTCTGTTCTTGGCTCTTCTTATAGGTGTAAAGGAGGCTAAGAATTTGGAATTTTGGAGTTCTTGAAAAACAAAATCAATCACCCCTTCATGCCTCTGAGATCTCGTATATCTTCTTGATTCCAGCCTATTTATAATGCAGTACTCACTTCAAACAAATAGCCTTACTGATTGTATGATTTAGCCTCTACTCTTATTATTTGACTCCCCAACAGAGTCGCCAAAAATCTATTGGTTAACATATTTATCCTTTCATAATTTTATGATAAATGATGCATGTAGGCCAAGAACCAATAGTTGGGTAATTCAATGGATTGTTTACCCTCTGCATAAGGGTACAACTTCCCGTATGATGTTGAATGAATTTTTAAACACACACAAATATTAACTTCACTTTTAACCAGAAAGTGAAAAAAAAAAGGTTTTTCACATTCATCAATCAACACCACATGAATGTCAGGAAGATAAACACTCTATATGTAAACCCACGGATTTACCATAAAAATTAACTTTACTTTAGAAACTATAATTAAAGAAACGATAAAATCATGGACTCTGTCTCTCAGGACAAGGGGAATCAGATCCACACAATATTAACAACATGATTACTTATTACATTCATTTACAGACATATGAAAGTGGATAATCAAAGAAGCAATAGATTCAACACAAATAGATTTATCCCAACAAAGATTTTCTTTTCTGCATTCAAATACACGGATTTGAAAGTTGTTGAAAATGTCTAATTTTATTCACTGATAAAATGCCTTCATTGACAATCCACAAGTATATAAAACAAATTCTGTCAATCTTTTCAAAATTTCTCGGACCTTTTTTAAGTCTTTTTCCATAAATATATAGCTAAAATTTCTACCCTAACCACTCGGTAACCATAGAGTTACACCGCTCTGCCCGAGGGTAAGTTTAAACAATCTGTTTTTGAAACTAACTTATAAAACCGTTTTTGACAAAAAAGAAAAAGAAAAGAAAGGAAAGAAAACATGAGAACAGTTATCCAATTCATGGCAATGAGTGACCAGTTTGATCCTTCTTCCACTCAGTGAATACCTTTGTGAATTGCTGGATGACAGGTTCATTTGGAATGCCTACGTGTAAAATCCGTTGTTGCCAAACCTCTTTATCACGACACACCTATTTAACTTTATCCACATGGTTGTTCAAATGATCTATGCATAAAAATAGTAAGGATTCGATTTTAGCAATGGTGGAAAAATCTTTCTTTATGACCATCGTTGCATTCCTGACCATATCAATTTGTACTTCATAAGATTTGCTTATGGCTTCAACAATGTCAACGGTTTGTCCATCCTCCTTCATATATTTCACTCCAATGTATTTCAGATCATTAAGCATGTTTTGTATCAATTCACACAATTCTCTCCCAAGTTTAACAAATTCCTCATAGCCCTATTTTATTACCGAATTTCTCCATTCAATGTTCTTCTTGCAAATGTACAGAACATTGTCATCGAATCCTTGTATGTGATTTTTTGCAAGGAACTTCATTACGCCATGCTTTTGAACTTCTTCCATGTGAGCTATTGTTCAGGCCCATTTAGCTTCTTTGTTCTTCCAGACTGCATTTTCCTTTCCCAATTATCGAATAACTTTAGCAACATCATCATATACCTTGCTCAAATGCCCAATGTATTATTTTCCCTCTATCCTAACCATATCTAGCCATTCAAGGAACACCCCATGCACCATTTTGTTCCTTTGAACTTCTGTAAGCAGCTTCTGATTGCTAGGGGATTTAGGATCAAAGAGTGTTGGTTGCGTAGACAGTGGTTGGGGATCTGGCCCATGAATTGCATCAATATATTTTGCCATTTGTCTCAAGGTTTCTTTTAGTTCCTTTTTATCTTTTTCATCCTTATAGATCTTCGTTATGATCTTTTTTGTGGAACCTTCAAGATGAAGAACATCCTTGGCCCGGGAAGCTGTACCAATATTCACCTTTTCGACAGCAAAATCCTAGACTGTAGGGTCCTTTGTTTTCTCATCTGTCAATGGACGTGCTATCTCTGCAGTGCAATTCCCATTGTCAACATCAAAGTCAATTTTTGAAATGGTTTTCAATTTCTTCACTTTGGGAGTCTTCCCCAAGCATTTGCTCACCATATCTTCCAAAGGGACCGAAACAAGAACTAACTTTCTTTTCTTGTTGTTCAAGGTATTTTCTAACCAAAGAGGCCCAGTGCGCACAGAGGTTTCATCTGAGCTGACTGTAGTTTCTTTTTCATTTCTTACTGCCAATGTGGTAGTAGTGTTTGCCAAAATATCCACTTGTTGAGTGTCATTTGTATCATCAACATTTAGCTCCTCTAAGTATGGATGAGTCAAAGGATCTTCCACATCAAAAGAGGCTTCTAAATCAACTACCACCGAATACACAGCAGATTTCTTAGCTCCACTTCTGGTTCTGGCCCTGGTAACCCTGGTAGGAACTGGTTCTCTTTTGATTTCCACCAGCCTGACACTCTGACTAACTTTAGTCTATGTTCTGGATTATCCTACAACACAATATCTAACATAAGAGTTAGCCAATGGGACTTTAGAGGATGAGGTTGAACCTTTATTTGAGCCCTTTCCCATTCTTTGCTCTCTTAGCCACTTTTCAGTTCTTCTGATAACTGGGAATGTCCTTATTTGTATATGGTCTTCTTCATCTTTTTCCCAGACCACTTATAGAATGGCTCTCTTTTGGCTATCATCCACAAACTGAGGATCCATCAGTTCACTTTCATCATCCTTGGCATTAGCAATGTTCATTTTTAACTCAAAGGCCATCACCTGCTACAGGGTGAACCTTTCATGTGTCCTCTTCCTAATGTCAAACTCATCGCAACAATTACCCCAAAAATCCGCAATATTTGGCACATAGATAAAATCTTTTCTCAATGTCAAATGGGCAGCGACAAACCCTTTAGCATCAAAATTTGCTTGCGGACCATATAATGGAAAATTCAATTTCTTAAATTCAAGTTCCAAGTTCAAGGCATCAGAGACACTACTACAAATAAAATAAGTTAATTCAATTGGAAATGAGACACCTAATTGATGTCTAGCTCTGTACTGTGTGTCAATATAGGCCAATTGCCTGTATATCTCCATTAAAATCTGTCTGTCAAATGCATATCTAGGCAGCTTGCACGGTTCTCCTTCAAAACCCCCTACCCTTAGGTATGTAAACTTGGGAAACTTTATGAAGAAGTTGCCATAAGTAATAATCAATTGCATTGCTTCATTTGACAATCTTTTATGAATGTTTCCCTTCAGTTCATACACCATCATGCCCAGGAAAATGTCGTGCAGTTTACGATAATTTTCATAGGACCTTTGTTGTTGAAGATGCGAAAGATATAAAAATATTCTCATATTATCCACCCATGCTTCGTGGTACAAACCAGACCATGGTCTAACACATGTCGGGCAATACACAAGATATGATGACATGTAGAATTTTTTGTTACCGAAGCAACTCATACCTTCATGCAACCTATCTGCAATTAATTCTGCCCAGTCAATATATCTTTTTCACCAAAAATAACCTGTATGAAGAAATACATTCAATCTTCCCAATAAAAGGCAATTTGATTCCCTCTCACTCTATGTAACAGAATGATTATGTACCTGACTTCTTTGATCAGATGTTCTCGGGTCAATGGACTTGGGAGTCGGGAACCTCTGTAATGCCCGCCAAAATACCCTAAAGAAACTAAATGATAATAAACAAATGGAGATAAAAAAAAATTAATTAACATTTAATAACAACTAATGCAACATATAATATCTCCATCTATTTATAGTCATTAACCAATTAACCGATATGAACATACATCATTGCTCATTTCATCAAATAACGCAAGCGGAAATAATATCACAACCATAATCTTTCTCTAGGGTACTTTAACATCATTACTTAATTTATTTCCACAATAACATACTACACACATGATAGATATATTTCACCTTCATTAATGCATCATATTCTAATTCTTTAACCATGAGATATGCAACCTACAACATTACTTACTCCTTATGATATGCATAATTTCCTTTCTACCAATGCATCTATATGAATCATTCCTATTTACTATATCCAAATAACATCTTATAACATATTCACTTATTAATCTATGAATATTCCTCTTTCAAGAATATTTAACATTCTAACTAGCCTCTAAACATTCCATGAAATAATACAACTAATCCATATTGCAATTCAATTCTATTCCAACTATAATCCACTTATTCCCTTGATTCATAAGATCACATCTCTACAATAGTACAAATACAATAGCCTAAATTCCAATTTCCAACTACAATTCATCTTACAAGTACGAGTACACTAAATACATCATGAGCATAGCTCTTTCTACTACAAGAATCAATCTACTATATACAAGAATGTTACATTACATGCATTCTATCTTATCCATTATATAAATATGCTACAAGGTATATCCATAGTACATCATGAAGAAGAATCCACATCCACGCAAGAAGAATCCAAGAGAACATCCCAATGGCTAAAAAGCACCAACCTCCCAACCATGTGGAACCAAAGGAACCACCCCTCGTGCTAGGAGATGACACAAGGTCCCAACACATACTCTAAACCTAAGCTGGCACCTATAACCAAGGAGACTAACCACACAAGGACTCTCAAGAAAGAACTCACACGTACAACAAGAATGAACTCCCAAAGGCGTAAAACTCATCAAGACATAAATGCATCCAATAAGAATAATCATAAATCATAAAGGGGAAACACATGTAGGAGTGGAGTGTCATCACATGCCATCCTCATAACATAATAACACAAGGCACTAACCTGATGGACATGTGGATCCATCTCAACCTATGAGACACTAAGTGAGATTAGCTTACCGTCTTCATAGACTTCTCATGCTTATCCTAAAATATCCTCCCTAGGACTAAGTCATGAGGCACAAATCAATTTATCATCTTATTAATTAATCTAACTACCCAACCCATCAATTATTATGTTTTTACTTATTTCCAAATCACGGAAAACTCCAATGTGCCCTAGTGGTCTAGACTTCATGCATCCTTACAAGGAACCTCATGCAAGCCTATCTCTCGTGACCTCGGTCATCACAAGGAAGCCCACTCCTCCTAACATGGCTCAACAATAATTCACAAGAGGCTCTACCAACATAATTACATGAAAATAATACTCAATGCAGCCAACAACTTCCACACATACTCTTACAACATAAACAAGGCTACAAAAACATCAATATAGCAAAATGAGCCTCTTGGTTAGCAATAAACAAAGGCATAACAAGCCATCAAATGTTGAAATCAAATAAAGAATAATATCACAGCAAGGCCTACTCACTTGCTAATGCAAATAGCACAGAAATCATCTCATTCATTCATGGCCTATCCACATGGAAGAGAGTCTATAATATCCATAATACATAAAGAAACAAATATACTCAAAACCATCAAAATGCATCAAAACTGATAAAACCCAAAACTGGGAAATATTAACAGGCCTCAAATAAAGCCTCTGGTAAAAAAATCAATTCATAAAAATACCTCAAAAATGACGAAAACTGGAAAAATACAAAACACAGATAGGTCAGCGTTTTTGCCTCGTAGGACACTGCTTCTGTCAAACAGGACAACGCTTCTATCAAGCAGAACAGTGCTTATGCATTCCAAAATCACGCATATGCATCCTAAAATAGCGCTTATATTTCCAGATTCACACTTATGTATCCTAAGACAATGCTTATGTTGCGTAGAGCAACGCAAATGCATCACAGAACAATGCTTTTGTACAATAAAACAATGCTTTTGTAGAAACAACGCTTTTGTACAAGAATTACGAAAAACTTAGAAAACTTTCAGGTAAAATAATAAAATGCAGACTTAACGAAAGGGCTCGAAATACATATGAAAAGAAACACACAGAAACAAGGAATACTTGGGTATAAACACAATAAAATATCTCAAACTATAGACCAAGATTTAATCAAATATCTTCATGACATAAAACAGATAGAACTTCTACAAAAATCACAGAGAGTCAAATGAAGACAGTCCCAAACAATCACAGCTAAAGACTCACGAAGGGAAGAACAATCTACTCTCATCCAACAATGATTAACCAAAGAACTTCACAACAATTTCTCACAGAGTCGTGAAATGCCATACATAGGAAAACCAAAATATATATTTTCCAGCAACTATACAAAACCCAAATAATATAAAATTCCTCCCCAAATATTAGCCTTCAACAATATTAAAACTATAGAATAAAATATTATTTCAACCCAAACCAAAAACATTCCAGACACAATGCATACACAAAGAAGCCATTGAAAACCAAAATGCAAAGTGAGGAACTCCAACCTACAATTTGAAGTAATGGATTGAAGCTGAAGAAGAGCTCCCACAAGCCAAACCAAATACAATCCAAGCTCCGGCCAAAACCAAGAGAGAAGAAATCCAAAACCAAGAAGAAAACTTGTTGGAGAAATTTCCAAAGAAGAGCCAACCAACCCGAAAAACCTCACAGGAATGAAAATAAAAAGCAACAATAATCCAAAAACCCTAGCCTCAATCTCGCCAATCAAAATATTCCAATTTGGAGTATATTTTACCAACCCACCATATAATATAATTTATTCACCCATTTTGAATTCGACCAATGAGAGTGAAGGGTAGGTAAAGTAAATAAAATATACTTATCCAGCTAAGTGGGATTGTTTTATTTCTTTATTTAATTTAATGTGTTCATACACCCTGTTGGGTCTCAAATCAACAGATTGGATAGATTCTAAGGAAATGCCAATTCCTATGATCAAACCCTCCAATTGACTTGGCCAACATATAGAGTGAACCTATTTGGTTACTAACTCTCTCACTTTAGGCTCTGCAGGACCTAGGCGGGTATACCTACTCACTAGTTGTTCCTTCAACTAATGCTTTTTATAGCAGATTTAGTTTCTTAATCTGATATCTCCTAGTTGCAGAATGGCATAGGTTCCTAGAATGGAGATATAGCAGATGAGTTCAAGATTGTTTTTGTAGAAGCTATTCGATCTATGTTTCCTAATTACTTCTATTGCTTCAAAATAACATATGATGAATATGGTGATAAGTGTAATCTGAGTTTGACCAGTGCCTTCCTTGCTGTTTGGGCTACAGAGTCATTATACTTTCTTCAGGACTTATTATGCGAGCCTGTGAGACAGTTTTTTAATCCACCCTTTTATAGACCTGTCGGTTATTATTTCTTTTGAGATCAATTTGAATGCTTATATCATATGTTGATTGAATGAATTTAACCCTACCTTTAAGGGACCAATCAATGAAGCACTGCGAGGAACAATTACAATTCGCAAGCAAAACTTTTGTTTCAACCTTATAACGTGAAGCACAAATTTGATTTCAAGAATATGAATAACCTTATCACTTTAGATAATATCACAGACGATTGCCAAAACAAAGTGAAATAATCCACAGCACATACGCAAAGAAAAACAACAGTTCATAGCATGTATTCCATCGAAGTTTGTAAAACTTACAGGCTATCATACATCGCCATCTTCTTATTGTGTATCTCTTTCTTATTACCTATTTTACAAAAACCATTCTCATATATATATGGGAACGAAAGCTATTCATGAAAAGACACGTCTTTTCGAAATGCTAATCATTAGTTTAAATGTTTCTAACAAACTTAAGCAAAAAGAGATTAAGAATTCCTAAATGATGAATATAATCATCATCTTTAAAGGTTTTGATTTTAGCACTCTGTTTCTTCAACTCTTCTCCTTGCGACAGATATTTGAATATCATCTGGTTGACGGTAGGGGCCATGTCTTTACTTTGATCCATTTCTGACAAAGCCCAATCTTTGACACTGATAAGCTAATTCCGCAAGTCCTCCAGGGATATTACATCTCCTTCTTTATAGACTGAGGGCATTCCAATAGGTCTCCCATCATCCAATTCCTTAAGATCTCTCCTTAGCGCATCTTCGAGTTTAACATGATTCTCCATGTACGCTATCCCTTCAGTCTTCTCCTCTGGCGTCATTGTATTGACACTATTCAGTACTTCATGTAGTCATGCTTTTAATCTCTCATGCTCTATTAATGCCTTTATAGTTCCATTATATACCTTCCAATATGGTTCGACATGTGAAAGCATGGTGTTAAACCGATGTCCGATGATATCATTGACCAGTTTATCCATCTTTTGTTGGATACTATTTTCATGTTTGGTGGCTTTATCGGCTTGATACTTCCAGTACAGAGCATCGGAAACATCATCCAAGCTACGTCCTGTGGGGTATGAGGTGTATTCGCTTATGGGAGTCCCTATCTCAAGTTGCAATATTTTTGCTTGCAACTTTTGATTCTCCTCTTTGGATTTTTCATACAACCCCTTATATGTGACATTTTCTCTGACCAAAAATTCTGTCTGGTCCAGGTTTAATCTGGCAACATCCAAGTTTAATTTAGCAGTGACCCTAGGGTCCGTCTTTCCAACCTGATGAACCATGAGGTGTCCAAAGGTTTCTTCAATATCCACAATGATAGGCCTCTTCCCCTTTGGATATAATGCCCATTGTAGGAGAGCCTTCTTGTCAGGATCATATCCAGAGCCTAGGAATAATTTGTCTATCTCCTGAGGCAACACCTTTTGATTCAAATCTTGCTTTTTCAAGAACCCGTCAAACAAAAGTGCTGAGTTTATATCCCAACCAGAAAAGATGATTACACCGGCCTCTTTTAGTAATCTTCTCCCTTTCTCAGGGGTCATATCTTTCATGAGGATATCGATTTCATCCTGCAATTTCTTCATCTGTTCTTCTTCTGGTCTTCCAGCCATGCTTCGTTTAACATGTGCCCCTTTGTACTGGTACAAAAATGAAAGGAATTCCCTTGAAGAAGCGAATCCATCATCAGCAACAAAATCTTCATGTTCAGTCATTCTTATATCGACTACATCCTTAATGTTAATCTCACCAGTGTCCACATTCATCTCTGCTTCAAAACCAGGAGGATAATCTTCCCTAGGGGAATCAGCAGGGATACTACTAGCAGTTGATTTTGGTGACATGTGAGCCAATGGTTGACTATCCTTCTCAGTGTTGATAAAATGAAGTAATTGCGGGGGCACTCTATGCATGATCTCTTCTTCATGTTGAAGTAGCCTTTTAGCTACTTCCAAAGGATCTTGGAGGTTCCCAAGTAAATCTCCATCTATCATCCCCCTTGCCCTTTTCCATTTGTAGGCCTCCCAAGTCAATTCACTCTTTTCTCTCAAAACCCTGGCCTCCTCTCTTTCAATATTTTTAATCAGGTCATCTGGCATTTTGGCCACATGTATTCCAGCTTTGAGTTTTTGTGACGTTCTGGCAGCTCTTATATACCCTTCAGGATCGAAGTTCTCTCTAAGTTCACCCAGAGTCATGCCATAGTAGTCTAACTTATTCTGTAGTAAATGATAGCTTCTTGAACTTTTAACAACAAAGTCAGAAAAAACCAATAAACCTGGAATGATGGACTACTTACCGGAATCTGTAAGGTGTTTGGCACTGACAATAGATAATTGTCTTACAATCTCCAGGCTAGCCACCCTATTTGGTATTGTAATTGGAAGCATGTGTGGTCTTCCTTCATACCCAAATACCCTGATTTCTGTGTGATTGTCGTGGCAATACCAATCACCCCAATTGTGATCAATTTGTGACTCCGGAGAGAAATCCTTTGGCCTGAGGAATCTCTTAATTTCAGGGGACAGAGTATAATCTCTGTGTTGCCCAAAGGCCGCACTAAGAGGTTTCACAAAATATTCCTGAAAGTGCCAGTACTGGTTGTTCATGAACCTCTGGTCCCATGTAGAAACCCACAACTAAACTGGCTTCTTCAAACCATTCTTATCATAAGCTCTAATGCAGAAATCATCTGACCAGAAGTTGATCTCTTGTCCACAATAAAGAATAATATGCATTAATAAGGAGTACAATGAAAAATGTATGTTCACGAGATCCCCTTTTAACTTCTCTAACCCATGATTTAAGGCATCTACAACATAAGTGGCATAATCAAATGACCTAGGGTCTTTTGATTGTAAATCAGCACACAAAACCATAACCCCAATATCCATGAGTGGATGAGCCTCTAGGCCTAATACTTGGGCTGCAGCATAATATGTATACTTAAAATATGGATGGAAGTGGTTGACATCAAACGGCACCTTGTCATCTTTGTTGAACGGAACAAATGCCCCACCCACTTTCGGCCGGTGAATAGGTAGTCTCCAAGTCCTGTAGATGTTTTCCAAGCCAAAGAATTCTTGTGACAGTTTCTGCATATCGATTCTCTCCTCCACTTCCCAGTCTAAATCAAATACCATATCAACAGTTTGTTTGTTAATCACCACTAAGGGATTCCCTCTGTAATCACATATGGTTTTGGTTCTCGGATTATAACAATCTACCAGAGCTTTCATTAATTCAACATCTACAAACACATTTGGGACTACCAATTTCCCTAAGTTCTTCTTCCATAGATTACTTATGGGCTCAGGAGCATCCCTTCTTTTGTAGCTAAATAGGAATAATTCATGTCCTTTGATTTCAGTCCAAATGTCTCCCAGATTTTCAAATCTATCCTCCAATCCTTCTTCTTCGCTTTTGATCTTTTTAGACCTTACACTAGATGTGGGACATTGGTCTAGCAAATCCTGAGTCAGAGCTCTCCCTTCCTTCTTTTGTCTTTTGGGCTTCTCTTCAGGGTTTAGTTCTTTTGCTTTCCTACTCCTTTTAGAAGAAGAAGAAGAAGGTTCCATGATTTCAGCAAATAAGAGAGACAATACTTACTTGGAGAAATGCCCAGCTCTTCTGATTGTCGTTCACAAATTTCCGCAAGTTCTTCGCAATTTTCAGTCTCTTGGCATCAATCTGGCTCCTCTGAAAATTCGATCAGTTCAGCTGTAATCGTATGGGCAACTTGTGCATAGTTAATGTCTCTGCGTCTACAACGGCTACTCAAGTGTTTAAATTTAATTGCAGATGTGACATTCTTCACTTGGGCCTTTAATTCTTTCGTGGGAAGTACAGTTCGACCAGAATGATCGTAATTCAAGTTTTCGATGAAACCCTTGTCTTCGGCCGAGCGTTTTGATCTTTCATCGAAATCCCATTCTCCTCGATATTACCTTTTCGGTGAGTAACCCATGTCGAGAAGCCATCTTCAAGACTCATCGAAATCATCTTTTCATCGATAAACTTTCTTTCGATAAGTCACTTGCAAGTTTCATCGAAATCGTATTTCGATGAGTTCTGTTCTTCGGTGAAAGTTCATGCAAATTCATCGAAAGTCCTTTTCCTTCGATATCCTCTTTTATCGATAAAACACCTCTGTTCTTGTTCAACATTATGTTATCGATGAGATTTGCATGTCGATGAATGCTTTATGAGTTTCTTCTGTAGTTATATTTCTTCGAAATCACTTTTTGCCTATTGCCTTTTGTTTTCACTTTTCGATGAAACTTGGAGTATCGATGAGTAGTTTCCTTGATTTACCGAAAGTGATGTTCCAACGAAGACCTTTTGCATAGTGCTTTACACGTCATGCTCTATTTCGATGAAAGCACTCTTTCGATGAAACTCCTTTTGAAATGCTCGATACAATTTCTTGGCCGAAAATCTTTTAGTCTTTCACGCTTATGGAAATATATTTTTTTTATATTTCAAATATAGTGTTCAACACACCCCACTTAGGAATAAAAGTCAAACTATTAAATAAATATAAGCTGTAAATAAATAATCCAAATGGGGATTAAAATCAAATAAACCAAAAGCTAATAAAATAAATTAAAGAACCAAATAAATAAAAGATATCAAATAAATATCAAACCATAGAAGGTTAAATAAATAATTAAATAATCAAATACCATTGAACATTAAATCACAAATATTAAATAAATATTAAACAGCAATAAAGCTCATCAAATATTAAATAATCATAAAATCAATAAACGTTAATTATCAAATAAATATAAATATTAAATAATTAAATATTCAAAACTTATAAATTAAATACTTTAAAATAAACATTACCAAATATAAAACTACACATCAAGAGCCACATAATTACTCTAACATACACAAGTAAATCAATTGGCATAAACTGAACTCACAATACCAAAAGACCAAGCTAACTAACTGACATGGCGAATTATGCCAAGACACTGACTACTCACGATGAACAACTTAGACCTAGAGTATGTGAGGGGAACTCATGGCATCTCCGAACCACATAAGCCATTGGAACTAAAGACACGCTCAGACCTATGAAGCCAGGTGAAGTCGATGTCTGGTACCTATAAAATCCTGCAACCACAAAATGACAATACCACATATATATACATATATAGAACAAGCAAGTGATAGAGAATCACGACGACACATCCCACTCGCAATGAGTGATGTGGAATCGTCTATATCACGAAGACAATAAAACAATAATCAAACACATCTCATAAACATCTCATCATATGTAATCGTGAAGTAGGGTTAGCGTAATCATAATCATCATCAAAACCATGATAAATCTAATCTATCAATAATCCATCACATAGTGAGCATGTAAAGTCCATCGAGTACATATATCATCAAATCACGTGATCAATCATGATAGTACCAACATCCATATAGATAATCAAAATAGCATATGTCCAATAGTGTCTAACATCAATCATAAGTCACTGAAGCACATGAGTAATCATCATCCAAATCATCAAAATATAGTCTAGATAAGTCTATCAAGCATAATATGAAAGTCAACTCTAGCTAAAATAAGTCAAATCAAGGGTGGACACTACATTCTCCCCTCCTTTGCCTAAGCTTACTCCTGGAAGCCTGAGAACAAATAGAGATATAGCTCTCTCATCCGCACTGCATCCTCCCAAGTAGCTGAAGAATCATCAATCGAATCCCACTGGACCCTTGCATGCTCTATGCTCCGACCTCTGAGTAACATCTCTCTGTGCTGAAGAATGCACATGGGTTCCATAGAAAGTTGCCTGTCCTCAACCTGTAAAGCATTCCAATCCAACACATGTGAAATATCAGGATGATATAATCTCAAAACTGAAACATGAAAGACATCATGGATGCGAGACAAGCTAGGCGACAAGGCAAGGCGATAAGCCAAAGGACCAATCCGCTCCAAAATCTCGAAGGGTCCAACAAATTGAGGCACCAACTTAGAGCCTTTTCCGTAACGGATCAGACTCTTTCGCAGGCAAACTCTCTGAAATACCCTGTCACCAACAGAAAACTGCATGTCCACTTGATGAGAATCCGCATATTTCTTCTGTCTATCCTAAGCAGCCAACAAATGCTCTCTAATATGAGCCACCTGCTCCTCCATATCCTGCAACATCTCTAATCCAATACGCACTCTATCCTCTAAATGATCCCAACTCAGGGGCGTGTGATATGGTTTACCATATAACGCCTGATAAGGAGACATACCTATAGAGCTGTGGTAACCATTATTGTATGCAAACTCAACCAAAAAAAGATAATACTCCCAACAAGACTATTGATCCATCACGTACATCCTCAACATGTCCTCCAAAACCTAGTTCACCCTCTCTGTCTTTCCATCTGTCTCGGGGTGATAAGTTGAACTAAAGTTCAACTGTGTACCCAGATCATGTTGAAGAGCTATCCAAAATGTTGATGTGAATATTGGATCGCGATTTGATATGATCCGTCAAGGAATACCATGCAACCTCACAACTCCCTCCAAGAAAACCCAAGCTACTGTCACTATTGTATATGAAGACCTAATCGGAGAAAAGTGCGCTACTTTGGTCAATCTGTCTACAATGACCATAATAGCATCATGATGGCATGAAGACATGGGCAATCCAACTATAAAATCTATAGATATAATATCCAATTTCCATCCTAGAACCAAATGTGACTGTAATAATCCTGCAGGATGTTGATGCTCTGCCTTCACTCGCTGACACTCTAGGCAACATGCCATAAAATCTGCAATATCTCTCCTCATACCAGACCAATGATATATCTATCTCAAATCCACGTGCATCTTCTTGACACTTGGATGTGCCGAGTAAGGTGCACGATGTGCCTTCGACACGATCAAATCTCGAAGATCGTCTGATGGTGGAACATAAATACGTCCCAAATGCCTAAGAAGTCCATCTGATTCTACTGAGTAACTTGTATATCTGCCCTCAAGAGCTATACCTGCGGCAACCTCTGCAATAATCTCCTGATACCATACATCTAAAGGAAGGGCACTAAGAATACGGCTCCTCAAATCCACACTGAGAGACATTGTTGAAATCTCATGCCTCTTACGACTCAATGCATCTGCTACCACATTCTCCTTACCTTGAATATATCTCACCTCAAATTCGTACTCACATAAGAACTCCATCCAACACCTCTGCCTAGCATTCAAATTTGGCTACGTGAAGATATACTGCAAACTATGATGATCACTGTGCAACTTGAATCTATGTCCAAAAAGGAAGTGCCTCCATCTAACCAAAGCATGAACCATTACCGCTAACTCAAGATCATGGGTGGGATAATTCTACTCATGATTCTTAAGTTTACGTGACTCATATGCAATCACATGACCATCTTGCATCAACACTGCTCCTAGACCCTCCAAAGAAGCATCTGTACACACCACAAAATTCCCCAAAGGATCTAGCACCACTAAAATAGGTGCACTGGTCAAACGCTCCTTAAGGATCTGAAATGCTATCTCACACTGCTCTGACCAAACAAACTTCTTTCCTTTTCTCTGAAGAGAAGTGATAGGATGACCTATCCTGGAGAAATGTCGAACATATCTGTGATAATATCTTGCTAAACCCATGAAACTATGCACCTCTCCCACATTAGTGGGTGCTGGCTGATCGACAATCACCTAAATCTTTGAGGGATCAACTGCGGTACCCTCTTCAGAAAACACATGACCAAGATACCTCACCTCTGTCTGGAAGAAATCACACTTCACCAAATTGGCGTATAGTTGATTCTCCCTAAGACACTGCAAAACCTGCCTCACATGATCCTCATGCTCCTCAACCGATCTCGAATAAATCAAAATATCATTGAGAAAAACTAATACAAATCTATCCAAATACAACCCGAATACACCATTCATCAAGCTCATGAAAACCGAAGGTGCATTCATGAGACCAAAAGGTACCACTATGAACTCATACTAACCATATCCAGTGCGAAAAGTTGTGCGATGAATGTCCGCCTCCTGAATCCTCAACTGGTGATACCCGTACTTAAGGTCAATCTTAGAGAAAACCTTGGCATCCTTAATCTGGTCAAATAAATCATCTATCTGAGGCAAGGGATGTCGGTTCTTCACCGTCACCTTATTAAGTTGTCTGTAATCAATGCATATTCAAAGATTCGTCCTTCTTCTTCACAAATAACACAAGTGCACCCCAAGGGGACACACTAGGACAAATAAACCCCTTCGCCAACAACTCCTCCAATTGAACCCTCAACCCATTCAACTCCTGTGTGGTCATTCGATAGGGAGCTTTAGAAATAGGCTCAGCTCCTGGCACCAAATCAATCCTAAAATCTATGTCTCGCCGAGGGGGCATACCTGGTATCTCACTAGGAAAAACATCTACAAATTCCTAAAGAATGGGATGTTGTTGCAATAAATCCTCTGAGCTAACTCCCTCGTCCACATCCTTCACTCTAACCGCAAATAATTGGCAACCCTTACGCACACACCTCTTCATCTACATAGCAGAAATAATGCAAAGAGAGATAGGTCTCTGAATACCTACAATCTCCACAATCTTCCCACTATCATCCTTCCACTACACTCTCTTACCTCTATAATCTATCTGCGCTTGGTGAGATCCAAGCCAATCCATACCAAGAACCACATCATAAGATCCCAAAGACATAACACGAAGATCCACAGAAGTATGACAATCTCCTAAAACTAAAGGACAATTGAGCACAAGGGAATCCACTACCACTTTGGATCCCGTAGTTGACTCTTCCTGCCACCTATCGTCTTGCTTTGCCATAGCAAGCCCACATCGCTCTACTAGAAAAGGAGAAATAAAAGAGTCTGACACTCCAGAATCAAATAACGCTAAACAAGAGATACCACCTATCACACCTGATGTCTCTACAACAGTGGCTTGATGCTCAGCCTGACAATTATCAACCGCTGCAAAAATGCGATGAGACCTACCTGCATCTCCAATTGTAGGCTTAGAAGTAGCTAGCTTATGTTGCCCTAACATTTGAGCAGTACGCTGAGGACAATGAACGAAAATGTGACCTGGTTGTCCACATGCGAAGCAATCTCTCCTGACAAACACTCTGCTACCTAGTGTTGTACTTGACTGCTAAACACTGCCTCTACTAGAAGCTGGTTGCAAACTCTGCGTTGGCTAAGAAGGAGTAGGTCTCCTGTCACGCTAACGATTATGACTCCTATCAACCTAAAATATGGCACTTCAAGCAAAGCTTTTCCCCTGAGAAAACCTCTTCTTAAACCGCTGACCACTACGGAAAGAAGAAGAATGGCTCCTAGCATATCCTGAAGACTGTTGGTGTGGTCCTCTCATTGTAGATCCTGCAATAGGTGCACTAAATGTCTGTCCTCTAGTCGCTCCTCCTGATGCTAATGAAAGATTCTCCTCTGCTAATCTCGCCTTCTCCACAGTTGCCTCCAAGGTCTTAGGTTCGTGCATCCGAACCTCTCCACCAATACGATCATTGAGACCTCTAACAAAGTGTTGAATCAACATCGGCTCATCATCTGCATATCCAACATAATGTCTAAGCTTGAATAATCTGTACTCATACTGCTCCATAGTCATCCTCTACTATCTCAAATCGTGGAACTCATCAGCCTTACTCTGCCTCCAATGATCTGGAAGAAATCTAGCATGAAACCGCTCCAAGAATAATTCCCAAGATATCATCGCTATGTCCAAATGCAACTTTTGTTCCTTCATGTGCCACCATGCCATTGTAAAATCACGAAGATGCAAAATTGCACCTCGCCTTGGTGTTAGTGCTACACTGATGCATAGCAAAACACCTACCTAAGTCCAATAACCATGTCTTTGCCTCCATGCCACTGCCTAAGCCATCAAAGGTAGGAGGATGAGTCTTATTCAAATCTCTGATGTGACTAGCTGCAAGTGCCTCTTGATCCACCTCAATTCTCCTCCTAGGAGAATGCGAATGCTCTCTCTCCCGATGCTCCGAATGACGAGATCCCTCCTGCTGGTTCTCCTCCTGTCTCGGTCCTAGGTGACCAAGAAGCTCCTGAAGCATGTTCACCTACTATGGAGTCGGATCATCTCTAGGCTGCTCCTGCTCTTGTTCCTCATGGTGTCTCTTCAGAAAGCTCGGGGCGAGGGTTCCTACGAGTACCCATGCGACTGACACGACAACGATCTCTACCCCTAACATGCATCTTATCTAAGCAAATGCAAAGGAAACTATAACATAAACATCTAAGGGAACTATAACAAGGAAAAATAAATAGTAGGGATAAAACCACTGGGCTACCCCATGCCAAATGCTAAAATGCACAATGGGCTCAATCGAAACCAGAGTACCTAGTGTTGAACATGGGCTCTAATACCAAGTAGTAATGCCCGCCAAAACACCCTAAAGAAACTAAACGATAATATACAAATGGAGATAAAAAAAAAATTAACATTTAATAACAACTAATGCAACATATAACATCTCTATCTATTTACATTCATTAACCAATTAACCAATATGAACATACATCATTGCTCATTTCATCAAATAATGCAAGCAGAAATAACACCACATCGATAATCTTTCTCTAGGGTACTTTAACATCATTGCTTAATTCATTTCCATAATAACATACTACACACATGATAGATATATTTCACCTTCATTAATGCATCATATTCTAATTCTTTAACCATGAGATATGCAACCTACAACATTGCTTACTCCTCATGATATGCATAATTTCCTTTCTACCAATGCATCTATGTGAATCATTCCTATTTACTATATCCAAATAGCATCTTATAACATATTCACTTATTAATCTATGAATATTCCTCTTTCAAGATTATTTAACATTCTAACTAGCCTCTAAACATTCCATGAAATAATACAACTAATCCATACTGCAATTCCATTCTATTCCAACTATAATCAACTTATTTCCATGATTCATAAGATCACATCTCTACAATAGTACAAATACAATATGCCTAAATTCCAATTTCCAACTACAATTCATCTTACAAGTACGAGTACACTAAATACATCATGAGCATAGCGCTTTCTACTACAAGAATCCATCTACTATATACAATAATGTTACATTACATGCATTCTATCTTATCTGTTACATAAATATGATACAAGGTACATCCATAGTACATCATGAAGAAGAATCCACATCCACGCAAGAAGAATCCAAGAGAACATCCCAATGGCTAAAAATCACCAACCTCCCGACCATGTGGAACCAAAGGAACCACCCCTCGTGCTAGGAGATGACACAAGGTCCCAACACATACTCTAAACCTAAGCTGGCACCTATAACCAAGGGGACTAACCACACAAGGACTCTCAAGAAAGAACTCACACGTACAACAAGAATGAACTCCCAGAGGCGTAAAACTCATCAAGACATAAATGCATCCACTAAGAATAACCATAAATCATAAAGGGGAAACACATGTAGGAGTGGAGTGTCATCACATGCCATCCTCATAACATAATAACATAATAACACAAGGCACTAGCCTGATGGACATGTGGAGCCATCTCGACCTATGAGAGACTAAGCGAGATTAGCTTACTGTCTTCACAACCTTCTCATGCTTATCCTAAAACATCCTCCCTGGGACTAAGTCATGAGGCACAAATCAATTTATTATCTTATTAATTAATCTAACTACCCAACCCATCAATTATTATTTTTTACTTATTTACAAATCACGGAAAACTCCAATGTGCCCTGGTGGTCTAGACTTCATGCATCCTTACAAGGAACCTCATGCAAGCCTTTCTCTCGTGACCCCGGTTATCACAAGGAAACCCCTTCCTCCTAACATGGCCCAACAATAAATCACAAGAGGCTCTACCAACATAATTACATGAAAATGATACTCAATGCAACCAACAACTTCCACACATACTCTTACAACATAAACAAGGCTACAACAACATCAATATAGCAAAATGAGCCTCTTGGCTAGCAATAAACAAAGGCATAACAAGCCATCAAATGATCCCATCAAATAAAGAATAACATCACAGCAAGGCCTACTCACTTGCTGGTCCAAATAGCACATAAATCATCTCATTCATCCATGGCCTATCCACATGGAAGAGAGTCTATAATATCCATAATACATAGAGAAACAAATATACTCAAAACCATCAAAATGCATCAAAATTGATTAAACCCAAAACTGAGAAATATTAACAAACCTCAAATAAAGCCTCTGGTACAAAAATCAATTCGGAAAAATACCTCAAAAATGACCAATACTAGAAAAATACAAAACACAGACAGGTTAACGGTTTTGCCCCGTAGGACAACGCTTCTGTCAAGCAGAACAACGCTTATGCGTTATAGAATCGTGCATATGCATCCTAAAACAACGCTTATGTTTCCAGATTCACACTTATGTATCCTAAGACAACGCTTATGTTACACAGAGCAACGCAAATACATCACAGAATAATGCTTTTGCACAATAAAACAATGCTTTTGTAGAGATAGCGCTTTTGCACAAGAATTACAGAAAACTCAGAAAACTTTCGAGTAAAATAATAAAATACAGACTTAACGAAAGGGCTCAAAATACATATGAAAAGAAACGCCCAGAAACAAGGAACACTTGGGTATAAACACAATAAAATATCTCAAACTATAGACCAAGATTTAATCAAATATCTTCATGACATAAAACAGACAAAACTTCTACAAAACTCACAAAGAGTCAAATGAAGACAGTCCCAAACAATCACAACTGAAGACTCACGAAGGGAAAAACAATCTACTCTCATACAAGGGTAAGTGCACAAAGTTGTGTCCACTTAGTGTGGAAGTTTTACACTTAGAAAAAAATGGCAAATCTCACAGAGTGCATGAGAAACGAAACAGGATCCCGAGCCAAAATTTGAAACGGGATCCCGTTTAGCTTCGGGATCCCGAGCCTAGATCTAAGAAACGGGATCCTGTTTCAAAAAAAAAACGGGATCCCATTTCCTTTTCTTCTTTTTTTAATTTTATTTTATTTTTTTTAATTTTTAATTTTATTTTATTTTTATAAAAAATACATGCTATATATACATGAAATATAAAATTTATATATAATTCACATTTCTCTTTATCTTTGTTTTCCTTTCTATCTCACTTTGTCCCCTCTCTCCCAAAATCTAAAACTATGTCTCTACCTCTCTCTCACGTCCTTGACTCTTTATCTTCGCTATCTCTATACACCTCCCCTTACCCCATACCTACCTACCTATATTTATCTATATACACATCTCTACCTCTCTCTTAACGTACCATCTCTCTCTCCCAACCAACTTATCTTTCTCTACATATGTCATAATAGGTCCTATTAAGGGGTGTTATGTCATAATAGGTCCTAGTAAGAGGTATAATGTCTTAATAGGTTCTCTTAAGGGGTCTTATGACATAATATGTTGTATTATGTCACAATGGGACCTATTATGGAATAATAGGTCACATTATGACATTATAGGTCATATTATGTCACGGTAGGTCCTATTATGACATAATACCCCTTAGCAAGACCTGGTAAGGGGTATAAAGTCATAATAGGTCCTCTTAAGGGGTTTTATGACATAATATGACCTATGATGTCATAATAGGACATATGATGACATAATAGGACCTATTACATCATCATAGATCTTATTATGTCATTATGAGTCCTATTATGACATAATACCCTTAAACAGGTCCTACTAAGGGGTATAATGTCATAATAGGTCCTATTGTGACATAATACGACCTATTATGTCATAATAGTGTCATATTATGTCATAAGACCCCTTAAGAGGACCTATTCTGACATAAGACCCCTTAGTAGGATCTATTATGACACAATAAGATCGATTATCACACAATACAACCCCTTAAGAGGACCTATTATGACATAAGACCCCTTAGTAGGATCTATTATGATATAATAAGATCGATTATCACATAATATTATGTGATATATTATGTGATAATCGATCTTATTATGTCATAATAGATCCTACTAAGGGGTCTTATGTCATAATAGGTCCTCTTAAAGGGTCTTATGACATAATAGGACACTATTATGACATAATAGGTTGTATTATGTCACAATGGGACCTATTATGACATAATAGGTTGTATTATGTCACAATGGGACCTATTATGACATAATAGGACCTATTATGACATAAAAGGACCTATTATGACATAAAAGGACCTATTATGTCACAATAGGTCTTATTATGTCACAATGTGACCTATTATGACATAATAGGTCGTATTATGACATTATAGGTCTTATTATGTCACAATAGGTCCTGTTATGACACAATACCCCTTAACTCTCTCTAAAAGTACTATCTCTTTCTCCCAACCAACTTATCTTTCTCTATATATGTCATAATAGGTCCTACTAAGGGGTCTTATGTCATAATAGGTCCTAGTGAGAGGTATAATGTCATAATAGGTCCTCTTGAGGGGTCCTATTGTGACATAATAGGTCCTATTGTGACATAATAGGTCCTATTGTGACATAATAGGTCCTATTGTGACATAATAGGTCCTATTATGTCACAATGGGACCTATTAGGACATAATAGGTCCTATTATGTCACAATGGGACCTATTAGGACATAATAGGTCATATTATGACATTATAGGTCCTATTATGTCACAATATGTCATATTATGACATAATACCCCTTAACAAGTCCTAGTAAGGGGTATAAAATCATAATAGGTCCTCTTAAGGGGTTTTATGACATAATGTCACCTATGATGTCATAATAGGACCTATGATGACATAATAGAACCTATTACATCATCATAGATCCTATTATGTCATTATTAGTCCTATTGTGACATAATACCCTTTAACAAGTCTTACTAAGGCGTATAATGTCATAATAGGTCCTCTTAAGGGGTCTTATGACATAATAGGACCTATTATAACATGGCAGGTCCTCTTAAGGGGTCTTATGACATTATACAACCTATTATGTCATAATAGGTCTTAATAAGAGGTATAATGTCATAATAGGTCCTCTTAAGGGGTCTTATGATATAATAGGACCTATTATGACATAATAGGTCCTATTATGTGATAATCGATCCTATTATGTCATAATAGGTCCTACTAAGGGGTCTTATGTCATAATAGATCCCAGTAAGAGATATAATGCCATAATAGGTCCTCTTAAGGGGTCTTATGACATAATAAGACCTATTATGACATAATATGTCGTATTATGTCACAATAGGACCTATTATGATATAATAAGTCATATTATGACATTATAGGACCTATTATGATATAATAAGTCATATTATGACATTATAGGTCTTATTATGTCACAATAGGACCTATTATGATATAATAAGTCATATTATGACATTATAGGTCTTATTATGTCACAATAGGTCCTGTTATGACATAATACCCCTCAACTCTCTCTAAACGTACCATCTCTCTCTTCCAACCAACTTATCTTTCTCTACATATGTCATAATAGGTCCTACTAAGGGGTCTTATGTCATAATAGGTCCTCTTAAGGGGTCTTATGACATAATAGGTCCTATTATAACATAATAAGTCGTATTATGTCATAATAGGACCTATTACGACATAATAAGTTGTATTATGTCATAATAGGACCTATTATGTCACAATGGGACCTATTATGACATAATGGGACCTATTATGACATAATAGGTCGTATTATGACATTATAAGTCCTATTATGTTGCAATAGGTCCTATTATGACATAATAGGTCGTATTATGACATTATAAGTCCTATTATGTTGCAATGGGTCCTATTATGACATAATACCCCTCAACATGTCCTAGTAAGGGGTATAAAGTCATAATAGGTCCTCTTAAGGGGTTTTATGACATAATATGACCTATGATGTCATAATAGGACCTACGATGACATAATAGGACCTATTACATCATCATAGATCCTATTATGTCATAATTGGTCCTTTTATGACATAATACCCTTTAACAGGTCCTACTAAGGGGCATAATGTTATAATAGGTCATCTCAAGGGGTATTATAACATTTTATGAACGATTATGGCATGACAAATTCTCTTAAGGGGTCTTATGACATTATAGGACCTATATGACATAATAGGTCCTATTATGTGATAATCGATCCTATTATGTCATAATAGGTCCTACTAAGGGGTCTTATGTCATAATAGATCCCAGTAAGAGGTATAATGTCATAATAGGTCCTCTTAAGGGGTATTATGACACATAAGGACATATTATGACACAAAATGACCTATTATGTCACAATGAGACCTATTATGACATAATATGTCGTATTATGACATTATAGGTCCTATTATGTCACAATTGGTCTTGTTATGACATAATACCCCTTAACAAGTTCTACTAAGGGGTATAAAGTCATAATACATCCTCTTAAAGGCTTTTATGACATAATATGACCCATGATGTCATAATAGGACCTATGATGACATAATATGACCTATTGTGTCATCACAGGTCCTATTATGTCATAATCAGTCCTATTAAGACATAATACCCTTCAATAGGTCCTACTAAGGGGTATAATGTCATAATATGTCCTCTTAAAGGGTCTTATGACATAATAGGACCTATTACAACATGACATGTCCTCTTAAGGGGTCTTATGACATTATATGACCTATTATGACATAATAGGTCCTATTATGCGATAATCAATCCTATTATGTCATAATACCCTTCAATAGGTCCTACTAAGGGGTATAATGTCATAATGTGTCCTCTTAAAGGGTCTTATGACATAATAGGACCTATTATAACATGACATGTCCTCTTAAGGGGTCTTATGACATTATATGACCTATTATGACATAATAGGTCCTATTAAGAGGTATAATGTCATAATAGGTCATTTTGAGGGGTCTTATGACATAATATGACCTATTATGACTTAACAGGTCCTATTATGACACAATAGGTTGTATTATGACATTATAGGTCCTATTACGTCGCAATTTATAAGGTTTTCTAAAATCTAGAATATGTATTATAACTCCTAGAGATCTGAAACCATTCTCAAACATCCTGCCAATATATACATGAAATATAACTTAAAGTATAAGAAAGAAAAAAGACAAAGGAAAATGTGACTTAAACTTAAATGTTATATTTCATGTATATATAGTTTGTTTTAAAAAAAACAAATTAAAAAAATAAAAATAAAATGTATATATAGTTTATTTAAAAAAAAAAGAAAGGGGGAAATGGGATCCCGTTTGCTAAATGTGTTTTTAATTATTTTAAAAAACAAAACGAGATCCCATTTCTAAAAGTTTCAAACTTTGGTTCGGTTGTAGCTTCGGTTTTGGCTTGGGAAATGGCTTGGACCTGGTTTGACCTGCAACTTGAAGGCCAAATCAATCTTCATATAAAATAATGACTTCAAAAATATATTTGAACACCAAATTTTCAGAATTTTTTTAAACAATGAAAACCCATTATAATAGAGACTGTCGAGATTCGAAATATATAATTTTTTAAAAAAATGAATCAATATTTTTATTTTAAAAATAATTACTAATGAAAGAGGTCTATAAACTCGAAATAACATGGTTTTTTAGTTTTTTAATAACTTTATTTGAAAAAAAAATTATATGGCATCAAACTAGAGACAAATTTATACAGTTTTAAAAAATAAAATTAAAAAAAATGTTAAGTTTAGGTCAAATTATGCTTGCCATACACAAGAATTTTTCAAAACAATGATTAAGCTTAATAAAAAATTAACAAAATAAAAATATGTAGAAAAAAATTACAAAAAAATATTCTCATCAAAGGTGAGTGAGTTATAGATCTTTTTTCAAAAGGATTTATAAAAATAATTTCATTTAGGTCAAATTATGCTTGTCGCACACGGGCATGGTATGGTCCTGAAAAGTGACTTTTAAATTATAGGTTTTAGTAATGCCTATTCAAACTTCATTTTTAAGATCTGGGTATTAAAATAAATTACATATTTGGAAAATAGACTTCAAGCAATATATTTTCTATTATTGAATTTTTTCAAGATTCATTCTTTGAGTGTCTCAAATATTTAGGTCAAACAGGATGAAATTGAAAAAAATGGGACAAAACTTCCACTTTTTGGCCAAAAAGTGGACACAACTTCTTGCAGGTACCCACAACAAGGATTAACCAAAGAACTTCACAACAATTTCTCACAGAGCCGTGAAATGCCATACATAGGAAAACCAAAATATATATTTTCCAGCAACTATACAAAACCCAAATAATATAAAATTCCTCCCCAAATATTAGCCTTCAATAATATTAAAACTATAGAATAAAATATTATTTCAACCCAAACCCAAAACATTGCAGACACAATGCATACACAAAGAAGCCATTGAAAACCAAAATGAAAAGTGAAGAACTCCAACCTGCAATTTGAAGTAATGGATTGAAGCTGAATAAGAGCTCCCACAAGCCAAACCAAATCCAATCCAAGCTCCAACCAAGACCAAGAGAGAAGAAATCCAAAACCAAGAAGAAAACTTGTTGGAGAAATTTCCAGAGAAGAGCCAACCAACCCGAAAAACCTCACGGGAATGAAAATAAAAAGCAACAATAATCCAAAAACCCTAGCCTCAATCTCGGCCAATCAAAATATTTCAATTTGGAGTATATTTTACCAACCCACCATATAATATAATTTATTCATCCATTTTGAATTCGACCAATGAGAGTGAAGGGTAGGTAAAGTAAATAAAATATACTTATCCAGCTAAGTGGGGTTGTTTTATTTTTTTATTTAATTTAATGTGTTCATACACCCCACTTAGGAATAAAAGTCAAACTATTAAATAAATATAAGATGTAAATAAATAATCCAAATGAGGATTAAAATCAAATAAACCAAAAGCTAATAAAATAAATTAAAGAACCAAATAAATAAAAGATATCAAATAAATATCAAACCATAGAAGGTCAAATAAATAATTAAATAATCAAATACCATTGAAGATTAAATCACAAATATTAAATAAATATTAAACAACAATAAAGCTCATCAAATATTAAATAATCATAAAATTAATAAACGCTAATTGTCAAATAAATATAAATACCAAATAATTAAATATTCAAAACTTATAAATTAAATACTTTAAAATAAACATTACCAAATCCAAAACTACACATCAAGAGCCACATAATTACTCTAACATACACAAGTAAATTAACCGGCATAAACTGAACTCACAATACTAAAAGACCAAGCTAACTAACTGACATGGCGAATTATGTCAAGACATTGACTACTCACAGTGAACAACTTAGACCTAGAGTATGTGAGGGGAACTCATGCCATCTCCGAACCACATAAGACATTGGAACTAAAGACAGGCTCGGACCTGTGAAGACGAGTGGAGTCGATGCCTGGTACCTACAAAATCCTACGACCACAAAACAATAATACCACATATACATATAAATATATAGAACAAGAAAGTGATAGAGAATTGTGACGACACATCTCGCTCGCAATGAGTGACGTGGAATCGTCTCTATCATGAAGACAGTCAAACAATAGTCAAACACATCTCATAAACATCTCATCGTAGGTAATCATGAAGTAGGGTTAGTGTAATCATAATCATCATCAAAACCATGATAAATCTAATCTATCAATAATCCATCACATAGTGAGCATATAAAGTCCATCGAGTACATATATCATCAAATCACATGATCAATCATTATAGTACCAACATCCATATAGATAATCAAAATAACATATGTCCAATAGTGTCTAACATCAATCATAAGTCACTGAAGCACATGAGTAATCATCATCCAAATCATCAAAATATAGTCTAGATAAGTCTATCAAGCATTATATGAAAGTCAACTCTAGCCAAAATAAGTCAAATCAAGGGTGGACACTACAACCTCCTCTTTGAAACTTTAACAACCGATTCCTTGCAATAACATTCCTATAGAATGATTTCTTTTTTCTGAAAAAATCCCTTGTGACTTACACATCGTCCAATCCTCATATTGCTCCTTCTCAGGTATTTTCATAACGACAACAACAACCTCTCGACTAACCCGAAGCAAAACCTCACCATCTGCACTTCTTACACATCTCTCAACAAGGTCATATCTATTCATGCATTCTAGAACCAGCTCAAGACACAACACCCCTGAAGGGAAAGTTGCCGCTTCCACTAACCCACTATCCTGAATCCTCTACATTAAGGGAGAGCTAGTGGGATTCCTTGCCCTTTCATGGAATTCGTCTAGGTCCACTGATGGTAGAAAAGTGTTTCCTAATTTCGGCAAGGTACAAACTAACCAAGACTTTTGGTCTATCTTGGGCAATTTAGGCCTCATTTGAATTTACCAACAAAAAGAAAACACACCAAGGGAGAAGAACTGAACCAACTGGACAACCAAGCAAAGCTTCCAATTTAAGAAATCTCAAGTATGAGAAGAAGATTTTGAACCCACCTTTCATGTAGAGCTTGAAATCCAAAGAGACAAGAACAAGAAATATCGCCTGTGCAAATTCCTTACTTACCAAATTAGGCAAATGAAGAAGGCAAGTACTTCATTTTTTTAAAAATAAAGCAAATCTTGAGAACAGGCTTAAAAATCGGTCACATGATTTGATATAATCATAACTGCATGCTTATCCATCTCAAATTATTCTAAAACGACTTAATTCTGACAAATCATTAATTACAAGTCTTCTCCCACCAATCCTTCATTGAAATAATTATTCTCAAGTACGACTCTCCATCACGACTTATCTCCTCGAAGTTCAACTTTTAAATCCAAAATAGTCCCTCCATGTTGATGCTTTGTTATTTTCATGTCCGCCAATTTTATGTCTAAAGTTAATCAATCTTTGAACTTTGAACTTTGAATCCTCTGAGAAGTAGTTCAAAAGTTCAAGTTCAAAAGAATAGAATAAGGACAAACCAAGACAAAGATACCACAAGACCGCGACTTACGTGTTACAAAGATAGGACTTGGATAAGACTCAACTTTCTCAACTTTGAACTTGAACCTTTAACTTTTGGAAAGGTTCAAGAGTTCAAGTTCAAAGACAATTGACACTAAGAGCATTAACCTCTAATTAAAACAAAGTCGCGACACAACATACTCCGCTTGAACTTGAACCTTGAACTTTTGAAAAGGTTCAAATAAGAGGTTCAGTTCAAAACAAAATTTAATAAGACCAAAACTGAGAATTACACAAACCGAGACTAAATAAACACTTCTTATTTTAAATAATGTGAGAACAAAAATGCCTCAGGAAAATGAAGAGGGTAACAAATGTGATGAACCACAATCCAAGTGCTTCTAGCAGGTCTCTATCTCTCATCCTAAGTTTGTGGCGTAACTCAAAGCAATCCGACCTATTCTCTCGAGTAATCAATCGACTATGGTGAATATGCATCAACATTGGAGCATCAACCTATCAGTTTTAGGTTTCTTCCTAAATATTTGCATTTCATCATTTTGCATGCTAATTGAGTGCATTTGTGTCCTATCCTATTCTACTTAGGTCCCCTCTTGGCTTCATCGGCTAACTCTCGACCCACACGCTTAGTCTAACACCTAGTCTGCTACACAATTGCGCTTGTGTTGAAAGAGCTTGCACCTGTGTCATCTACACAAGCGCAGAACACACCTACACAAGCACAATTCTTCCCTTCTCCCTTTGGAACATCTCCTGCAATGTCCTAGAAACATGTGCAATTCACCAAAATTGAAACATGGTTTTTTGAGGCCCTTACCTAAGGTCTTGCATTGTCCAGTCATCTGAAGTTGTGCACACGTTCCCCAAGGTGATCAACCACTGGAATGTTCACCATCCTTATACAACCCCCTTCGTCCAGAGCACAAAACTTGCCAAGTTAGAGAGTGAAAATGAGTCCTTTTTACCCTTCCCATCTCCTTTTATAGCCTCTTGTGGTGCCTAGGTGGATGTGGACCATCTCCTAGTTGTATTGGTTACAGTCTTTTGTCCCTTGTAATGCTTGTATCTTGTGCAGACTTTCTGGCATTATTGTCGATCAATTGACCTCTTTTCTGGATTTTTTCGGCCAATTTCTCGAAGGGGCATCCTTATACCTTGTTGTTGTCTGGGGCATTATTCTTGATTGTTCTTTGAAGCAATGCTTATAATCACATTATCTCAAAGAGGGGCAAAATGTAAGCATCTAAATGGTCAACACTTGCGACACCATACTTTAACATGTCCGTGTGACCATCTTTTCGTATCTTATTGACATTTCCTCTATGTCGCGCATTCGATCTTCATTGTTTGTTGACATTGCAACTTTTCTCTGCATTTCTTTTCTGTTCAATTCTAATTCTTTCACTTTTGAATTAGGTATTGTCAATCTCATCTTTGAATTGCAATCATAGGTCATGATCAACTTTATCATATCAATTGGACATCGTCAATCCTAATTTGCATCGAATTAGGGTTTTGTCCTAGATTCCAATCATTTTCAATATTTGATCAATTGTTAATCAATTTCAACCAATTTGGATCTCTTTTCAATCTTCAATTGTCAATCCCTTATCTTTGTTGATCGATGATGGGATGGGGTATGGGATAGACTAGCCTAGTCTATGCTCTTGGATCCTTTCCTTGGATCACCTGGTGTTCTCTACACACCCTAGGGTCTTTAGGACTTCCCTTTGCTTGAGGAATCCCCTGACCATGCCCAATCCACCCACCAATGAGTTGCAATGCTGCTCCTAAGGTCTCACCTACTCATGAGACTCAAATCCTCTTACTATGGCTAATAAGGGCTAAGCTTGTTCCACATTTCCCAAGGTCTTAGCAAGGTTGGTTCAGGTCTTTTTCAAGGTTTTTCCACCCATTCATGAGCCCCCAAGAGGTTTCAAGCCTTTAACCCCTTACCGATTTCACAACTTAGTGTTTTTGCCTTCAGAAAGGGCTACAAGGATTAGGACCAATTAGGCCTCCTAACTGGTCTTCTAGGGCTCCCTCTCACAAACGATGCACAAACAACTCAATCTCCCAAAAAGGACTGCCATTCATTTGGCAAGGAATCAAGGATTTTATAGGTTTTAGGCCTCTAGGTGTTCGTACTCTGTCCTTGGTGGATTTTAAGGTTTTTTGAGGGTTTTTAGAGTCTGTCTGGGTCACAGTGAAAGTTTTGTATTCTAGCCACCTTGTTTGGATTGGTGGAGGCTCCTCCTTCACACCAATGATGCTTCACTCACTCATCTGTCCTTCCTTCAAAGGATGCACTCTCCTCTAATCAACCTTGCTTTCCAAGACCTCTGCACCAACAACCATTCCTAACTGGGCACTATCCAGTCTCGCTTAGAAATGGGTATATGCTTGGCCTCCTTCCATTTCCAAGGGCCCTGCTTGCTTGGGACTGTAGTAAAAAGTCTCCACATCCATTCCCCATGGTTTCATGGTGGTTCCACAATGGGGAATGGAATCAAGACTTCATTTACTCAAACCGGTCCAAAACTGGACAGTAAGACTGTAATTCACAAACTATTTACAAACACACTCAACTGGTAATCAAAAAGCTAATCTAATCACTCACAATGAAAATATATACATCAAAGAAAATTTTCCACACAGGTTTGATCACAAATCAATCCATTTGCTTGCTCGGTAACTTCATTCAAACAGACTGGTAACTCAAAAACAGTCACAGTCAATACAGTTTGCTTGAGCCATACAATCTCTGACAACCAACCCTTTAACTTAGGGTTTAAAACATCTTATACTACCCATACCTCAGTCGGTGTGCCATTTTTAGGGTTGTCCACGCCAACCTAATGATTTTGACAACATGGTGGAAAAGTTGCTTGACAACTTTTGCAACTTTTGAGCAACTTTCCCAATGTTGCTCTTCATGACTCATAGACCCACAATGGGCCAACCTAAGGTCACCACCATGATATGAAGGACCCCTAAACACCTCCAGGACACACACAACCTCCATTTTCAAAGCAATCACAATTTTGACTTATGACCCCTAAGATCTCCTCTAGGACCCTACCTAGGACCCATGAGCACTTGGCTCATTATTTTATATACAATGGCTTCATAAGAAGCATAATACCAACAAAACAAGGAGGAGGGAGAGCTTTAAAAGGTGCTCCTGCACCATACTCCCCCTCTGCGCACAATTAAGAAACAGGAGAAGAGATAAGAGTTGGGTCTATGCCAAGCTTCCTGAACTTGCTCTCCTCCACCCATGTAACTTCAGATACTGGTTGATCTGCCCATTTCACTAAGTGCTCCATGTAGATCTGGTGTTTGGTAGACTTCTTCACTCTTGATTCCAAGATCTCCACTGCTTTAGGCTTCTTTACTTGAGGTAAGGTGTTTACATCCAAGTCTTGTAACACCTTGGCTTGGTTCTCAGTCCGCTCTGCTATCTCTCCCTTGTACATTACTAGATTAGCAACATTGAAGACTGGTGAAATGGCTAAGTCTGAAGGTAAATCAACCTTATATGCGTTCTCACCATATTTTGTCAGAATTTGACAAGGTCCTACCCTCTTCGTCTGTAGTTTGGTAGGCTTACCACTTTACATCCTTGCTTTGCTCAAATGGACCATCACATAGTCACCCACCTTGAACTGAACTTCTCTCCTTTTCTCATCCACTTTGGCTTTCAGTTTGTGAGTGGATTCAAGGATGGCCTTCTTAACTTGCTCTTGTACTTCCTTGATGGTTTGGGTGAAGTCCTCTGCTTGTCCACTCTTCATCTCTAAACTACTCAGATCTCTCAACTCACACACTCCACTTGGATTTCTGCTATACACAACCTCAAATGGGCTTCTACCAGTGGTTCTATTCACACTGTCATTATATGCATACTCTGCTTGAGGAATGATAAGGTCCCATGTCTAACCATATTCCTTAGTTAGACATCTCAACAAATTGCTTAACACTCTATTGATGACTTCAGTTTGACCATCTGTTTGTGGATGGTAAGCTGAGATAAATGACAAGTTAGTTCCTAGTCTCCTCCATAATGTTTGCCAAAAATGACCCATGAACTTGTTGTCCATGTCTGAAACAATGCTTAAAGGGAGTCCATGAATCCTAACAATCTCTTTGAAGAAGAGATGTGCAACATAGCTAGCATCATGTGTAGTCTTACATGGTATGAAATGACTCATTTTGGAAAATCTATCTACTACCACATAGATGTTGTCCATACCTATTGTAGTCTTGGGAAGTCCTACTACAAAGTCCATGCTTATACATTCCCAAGGTCTGTTAGGGACTGACATTGCTTGATCCACCTTTGGCTCTTTGGCAAACACCACATTTCTCTACATACCTCTTCACATCTCTTGGCAACTTTGGCCAATAGTAGTACCTTTGTACTAAATCTAAGGTTTTATTAATCCCAAAGTGTCCACTCAAATTGCCATTATGTTTCTCTTGGATGAGGTTCTCCCTCATAGATCCTCTAGGTACACACAATTGGTTACCCTCGAACAAGAGACCATTTTGGAGAGTGTAGTATGCATACTCACCATGGAAATGGTTCTCAAACTCTTTGCAAACCTTGTAAGCTGATGAGAAGTCTTCGTCTTCTTCATAGAGGTCTTTGAAACCCTCTATGCCTATGCTCCGTAACTGTAACTCTTGAACAGTCAACAACTTCCTGCTCAATGCATCTGCCACTTTGTTAAGTTGTCCTTTCTTATGCTTGATGGTGAAGGTGAAGGATTGGAGATATTCCATCCATTTCAGATGCCTATTGCTTAGCTTCTCTTGAGTGTTGATGTAACTCAATGCCTGATTGTCTGTGAACACCACAAATTCCTTTGGGAGTAGATAATGTCTCCACTTCTTTAGAGACTGCACTGATGTATATAGCTCTAGGTCATAGGCTGAGTACTTCTTCTTTGCTTCATTAAGCTTCTCACTGAAAAATGCCACAGGTCTTCCCTCTTGACTCAACACACCACCTACTGCAATTCCACTTGCATCACACTCCAAAGTGAATAGCTTATCAAACGTAGGTAGGAGAAGGATAGGTTTTGTGGCTATTTCTTGCTTCAACAATTGAAATGCTTTGTCAGCCTGCTCTGTCCATTTAAACTTAGTTTTAAGACCTCCTTTGATGGTGTCAAGGACTGGTGCACATATGCCACTGAAATTCCTCACAAACTTCCTATAGAATTGAGCTAATCCATGGAAACTTCTTACCTCAGTCCCTGTTTTAGGGGCAAGCCAATTCATGATTGCCTCCACTTTACTTGGATCCATCTTCAAGGTTCCCTTAGACACCACAAATCCTAAGTAAACCAACTCTTTCTTCAAGAAGTCACACTTCTCCAGGTCGATGGATAGCTTCTCCTCATGCAACCTTTCTAATACCAACCTCAAATGCTCAGGGTGCTCTTCTTTGGTTCTGCTATAGATGAGAATGTCATCTAAATATACCACCACAAATCTGCCTGTGAAATCCTTCAACACTTCATTCATCAACCTCATGAAGGTGCTTGGAGCATTGGTGAGTCCAAATGGCATTACAAGCCATTCATACAATCCATTTGTGGTTTTAAAAGCAGTCTTCCACTCATCACCCTCCTTAATTCTTATCTGGTGATAACCACTTTTAAGGTCTAGCTTGGTAAAATACATAGCCCCTCCTAAACAATCCATTAGATCCTCTATTCTAGGAATAGGAAACCTATACCTTATGGTAATCCTATTAATTGCTCTTGAGTCAGTGCAAAGTCTCCACTTACCTCCTTTTTTTTATGCTAGCACTACCGGGACTGCACATGGATGCTCTTCTTAATCAGTCCTTGTTCCAATAAATCCTGCACTTGCCTTGCTACCTCTTTGTTCTGATCAGGTGTGAGCTTATATGCAGCCTTGCTAGGTAAGGATGCACCGGGAACAAAGTCTATCTGATGACTTATAGACCTTCTAGGTGGGAGTGTTGCAGGTGTCCCATCACTCACTATATCCTTATACTCTTGCAACATGTGCTTCACCTCCTTGGGTACTTCTGTCCGTAACTTGTCTTCTTCCTCCTTTGGTTTCACAAAGATGGCACACTTCATTATCTCCTCCTCACGTAGCAAGTTCAAAAACTCTTTACCAGTAGCCATTAAGACACTAGGTGTCTTTGAAGTTCCTTCTTCATTCTCTGTCAAAGACTGAATTTTAAAGGTCTTGTTGTCCTTCTTAAAGGAAATGGAGTTCTCCTCTCCATCATAGATCATCTTCCTATCAAATTGCTAGGGTCTTCCTAGCAACAAGTGACATGCATCCATTGGCAACACATCACAAAGGATTCTGTCCTTGTATCCTCCAATGGAAAACTCTACCCAAGTCTGTTCATTGACCAACACACTCTGCTCATGATTCAACCATGTCACCTTGTATGGGTTAGTGTGGGGTATCCTTGTGATTTTCAGCTTCCTAACTGCCTCTTCTTATATGATATTATTAGTTGAGCCTGGATCAACTATCACCTTGCACACTTTACCAAGAATCTTGCACCTTACCCTAAACAATGCTCTCCTATGCTTAGGTTCACTCTTGACTGGCTGTCTTATCAAGACCCTATTGAACATCATATTTTCTCCACTCTCTGATTCAATATGATCCACCTCAGGTGTTTTGCTGCTTGAAGAGTCTTCATGTGCATAAGCAACCCTCTTTCCACTGTTGGATGATGTAGGCTTGTCAGGGCATCTATATGTCGGGTGTCCCAATTGTCCACAATTGTAACACTTCATAGTTGCAAAATAGGAGTTACCTTTGCCGGTACCTCTACCCCTATTTGGTCCACCTTGTGCATGTCTTCCTCTAGAATGTCCACCTCTAGGATTGGTTTCACTACCATGTTCAGTCAACTTGGCTTCTCCTTGGTTCCTCTGCTCACTTGACTTGCTTTGGTAACCACCTCGGTGGTTCACTTGATCTCTACCTCTGCCTCTACCCCTGTTATGGGAGTCTCCTTTCCTCTTGTTCCTCTCTTCTACCTTGGCAACAAGCTGATGACACTTCTGGACAGTAGTAGGAATCCATAGGCTTATCTCCTCTTGAATGTTCCACTTTAGGCCGCTTAGATACCTAGCCACCTTAATAGATTCATCTTCTTGGACTTTGGACCTAAGACATAGCTTCTGAAACTCCTCTGTGTAGGAGGCCACATTAAGATCCTTCTGCTTCAATCCTTGTCTCTTCTTATGAAGTTGGACTTCATAATCCTCTGGTAAGTAGTTCTCCTTAATCTTACCCACCATAGCTTTCCAATTTGCAATAGGTAGCTTCCCCATACTAACTCTTTCTTCTTGCAGGTACTTCCACCATGTCAAAGTTGCTCCCCTTAATCTTGATTTGGAAACTTTAACCTTCTGAGCCTCTATCACTCCTTCACACTCAAAGTGGTTTTCCATGCCCTCAATCCATTCCATAATAGTGTCTATATCCATTCTTCCACTAAAATGTGGCAATCCTTCAAAGGCTTTGGTGTTCAAGGCCTTAATAGCTTTCACAAAAGGTTCTTCATTGAACAAGGGATCTGGTTCAGGGATAATGTCATCTATGTCTATGGTCTTCTTGCCTTTACCCTTGGTGTCTTCATCCCAAGGTCCTTGTGTCCTCTGATCCACCACTTCCTACAGTTTATCCCTCATCTCACTCGCAGCTTCTTCAAGGAGTCTATTTTTCTCCTTTTGTTCTTCCACCTCTCTAGCCAGCTCTGCATTAGTAACCATTCTGCTCTCCCCTACTGATTCACCGGTATATGGAGACATACATAGTCCAACAAGTCTTTAACTTGCTCTGATACCAATCTGATGGGATGGGGTATGGGATAGACTAGCCTAGTCTATGCTCTTGGATCCTTTCCTTGGATCACCTGGTGTTCTCTACACACCCTAGGGTCTTTAGGAATTCCCTTTTCTTGATGAATCCCCTGACCATGCCCAATCCACCCACCAATAAGTTGCAATGCTGCTCCTAAAGTCTCACCTACTCATGAGACTCAAATCCCCTTACCATGGCTAATAAGGGCTAAGCTTGTTCCACATTCCCCAAGGTCTTAGCAAGGTTGTTTCAGGTCTTTTTCAAGGTTTTTCCACCCATTCATGAGCCCCCAAGAGGTTTCAAGCCTTTAACCCCTTATCGATTTCACAACTTAGTGTTTTTGCCTTCAGAAAGGGCTACAAGGATTAGGACCAATTAGGCCTCCTAACTGGTCTTCTAGGGGTCCCTCTCACAAATGATGCACAAACAACCCAATCTCCAAAAAAGGACTACCATTCATTTGGCAATGAATCAAGGATTTTCTAGGTTTTAGGCCTCCAGGTGTTCGTACTCTATCCTTGGTGGATTTTAAGTTTTTGTGAGGGTTTTTAGAGTCTGTCTGGGTCACAGTGAAAGTTTTGTATTCTATCCACCTTGTTTGGATTGGTAGAGGCTCCTCCTTCACACCAATGATGCTTCACTCACTCATCTGTCCTTCCTTCAAAGGATGCACTCTCCTCTAATCAACCTTGCTCTCCAAGACCTCTACACCAACAACCATTCCTAACCGGGCACTATCCAGTCTCGCCTAGGAATAGGTATATGCTTGGCCTCCTTGCATTTCCAAGGGCCCTTCTTGCTTGGGACTATAGTACAGAGTCTCCACATCCATTCCCCATGGTTTCATGGTGGTTCCACAACGGGGAATGGAGTCAAGACTTCATTTACTCAAACCGGTCCAAAACTGGACCGTAAGACTGCAATTCACAAACTATTTACAAACACACTCAACCGGTAATCAAAAAGCTAATCTAATCACTCACAATGAAGATATATACATCAAAGAAAACATTCCACACAGGTTTGATCACAAAGCAATCCATTTGCTTGCTCGGTAACTTCATTCAAACAGACTGGTAACTCAAAAACAGTCACAGTCAATACAGTTTGCTTGAGCCGTACCCTTTAACTTAGGGTTTAAAACATCTTATACTACCCATACCTCAGTCGGTGTGCCACTTTTAGGGTTGTCCACGCCAACTTAATGATTTTGACAACATGGTGGAAAAGTTGCTTGACAACTTTTAAAAGTTGTCATGCAAGTTTTGCAACTTTTGAGCAACTTTCCCAATGTTGCTCTTCATGACTCCTAGGCCCACAATGGGCCAACCTAAGATCACCACCATGATACGAAGGACCCCTAAACACCTCTAGGACACACACAACCTCCATTTTCAAAGCAATCACAATTTTGACTTATGACCCCTAAGATCTCCTCTAGGACCCTACCTAGGACCCATGAGCACTTGGCTCATTATTTTATATACAATGGCTTCATAAGAAGCATAATACCAACAAAAGAAGAAGGAGGGAGAGCTTGAAAAGGTGCTCCTGCACCAATCGATTTGTCATTGGTTTTTTTTTGTCATTCGACCTTCATCAAGTCGACCTTTTATCAATCTTTGATCGATTTGTCATCAATCTCAATCAATCATCAATCTTTGTCGCTTTTGGATCAATGTCATTGATTCTTTATCAATTGTCATATATCAATTTGATGCTTTTGTTAATTTTGATCAATTTGTCATTGATCTTTGTCATTCAATCAATATTGGTTTCTTATTGATTATCAACTCTTTATCATTTAATCTTTTGATCATGATCAACCTTATATTAATTGTTTTTAATCATGTCATGACCTAATTCCATCTCATTTCTAATCCTTCCCCTAGGGTTTTGTGATTTGTTTATTTAATCCTATTAACATTTCTATTTAGGTTAAATGAATTAATTTCATTTATCCCAAGTCTTTCATGTCACAATTAAATACTTTATTTTTCTGGCTAATTTGTCCTTTTGTGAGTTAATTAATAAATGTGAATTTATTAATTAATTCCACCTAATTTGCTAATTTTTGAATTCAAATATTCCTTCCTAAATTCCCCCCCCAATTTCTCCTCTTTTCATGCTTCCTTTTTGTCATGATTGAAAGCTAATTTCTCTCTCAATTTGTCATAAAATGATATAGAAATGTGTCATAGACCTTTCATAGCAAGTTGTCATTCTCCTTGCATAGCAACAAGTCATAATTTTTGGACACAGAAATGTGTCATTAATTTGTCATAATCATGCATCTTTCAAATCAATTTGCCAATTTTGAATGACATTTCTTCTTTTCAATATTTCATGCTAGTTTCATATCCTTGTCAATTTTCCTATAAATTGGGCTCCTTTCTTCATCAATTCTAACCACATTTCGAGTATCCTTACACTGTCAATTTCGCTATCAATCTTGCTTTTCACTTGCACTTGTTTTGTAGGTGAGATCCACAAACATCATATTTGAAGGAGAAAGAATGCCAATGGAGGTCAATGAAGGAGATTTCTACATTATTGGTTTGCTTGTGTTTTGAATCTCATCTTTCATTCTTTATTGAGTGTATTAGGAATATTTTCACTACAATTTAGGTTTTGTGGTTACCTAATCTATTGTTTTGATTCTTATGCTTGATTTCCTAGTTACACATACATTCTTGGAAGACATTTGAAACTAGCAAACCTCTGACTCTACTAAGGAGATTTATCATGTATCCCATTTCTTCCTTGAAGTCAATCCTATAAAGGAACTTTGGCCATCTACTGATTGTTGCCCCGGATGTCTCTAGCGAATGTGTTTATGTTTTTCTTACACTTTTCGAATTTCTTGTCATAATAATCTTGGGCATAATAATTTTCCGCATTAGGGTAGTTGAAGATCCTGTTGAAGAACTCAACATCTAACTTGATTATCACCTTCCCACTTGTGCCCTTAACAATTCTTATTTCCTTGTCAAAGTGTGTTGCCATCACCACGACAAACTTTGGGTCGTGAGTTGCTACCGGGAAGCATGCAGCTAGATGAAGGCCATTACTGACAAGTGCTTACATATTGAAACTTTGCGGTTAACTTTCTACCTGGTTTAGGAATTCAAACATATCCACGTGCCCAATTTTGGTATCTCTAATGTATTTGACATTTGAGGACACTGAACTTTCTAGAAAGATATTCAGATATTTTTTGTATTTGAACTTCATTATTTTGCTTGGGGATGGTTTAGACATTGAGAATTGCAAGTTTGTGTGAAATCAGTGCTCAAAATCGAGAAACAAGTATTTTACCAAAATTTGCAAATAAGGTTTTAAAACCCGATTTGCACAAGATATGACTCTAAGGCTTGCAAATCAAGTTTTAAAACGCGATTTTCATGTTTAGGAATAATGCAAAATGGATTTTAAAATCTGATTTGCACTTAACTGGCTACTACATACAAATCGGGTCTTGAAACCTAATTTGCACATTATTGTGTAATGCAAGCTTAACAAGGTGTCGACTAGGTTTGGAAACCCGATTGACATCTTTGGAAAAACTTGGATTGTCAATTGGGTTATGAAACCCGATTAACACATGAAAAAGTCAATCTAGATGTAGGTTAGGATTTGAAACCCAACCTACATCCAAAGGGGAAAAACCCTAGGTTGCAAGTCGGTTTCAAACGTCGACTTGCACCTTGGATACGAAGTGAAAGTATGGCGCAAAGGTGACGATGTTGAATGGGAGTTAAGGCTCAACCAACACACTAGGTGTGTTGGCCAGGTCTTAACTCCTGACCGACACACTATTAAGTGTTGGGTTGTGATGAATTCATGATGGTCAAGTTTTGTGACCTGACCACCATAATAAATAATGTGTTGGTTAGGCCACAAAGCTCAACCAACACTTTTGTGTTGTGCCCTTGCCAAAAGGTGTACTTCAGGCTTGAAATCTCAGACTACAACAAACATGGGTGTAGTTTGAGTTTTTAGCCCAAGCTTCACCCATTAGCAATAAAATCAAATGGGAGAAAGGGTTGAGGGTCGAAAACCTCAGACCTCATAAACAAACAAACTCAATATGAAACACGATAGAAAAGGAAATAAAAATACTTGAAAAAATAATAAATACCTAAAAATATAGAAAGAAGATCGCACAAAAAAGCTTCTCAATAATGAGGGAAACATTGGAGGTAGGACGCAGGAAAAGCTAAAAAGAAAATGACAAAAGAAAATCGCTTCAAAATTGACTTACAAAAACTTAAAAACACGAAGTGCAATAAATGTAATTTGTGAAAGAATAGGAGTATATTTCAAGTTCTGAAACCCAAAATGCAATAACATAATTTAAACTTGCATTTCGAGTATTAAACCCTGAAATACAAATGACTTTGCAAAGAAATGTAAAGTCGGGTTTTAAACCTGAATTTACACAAATCAAGGCAAAAACACTAACTCCCAAAAATGAAAACTTGACAAAACTAGGTAAACTGGTACCCAATTTGATCGAGATGATTTTCCAACGGATCAATCCATGCATGAGGGAGACCAAAAATGCCTCATCGAGCGTTCCTAGAGTCTGTGGGCTAGGAAACAAACAAGTTTCGTAGAGCTTATCCCATAATTCGAGTCAACTACAAATTAAGGATAACACAAACTTACTCCTCTTAACATGCATTTCCTTCCATCTTTTCCATTTGCTTGGCTCTTTTTGAAAAGTCAAACTTCCTTATCTAGGTATATCTCATTCCATCCCTCTCGCTCATTTCCCTTTCCTTATCAAAGTTCCAAACTTGATCTTGCCAACATGCCTCTTGCCCAAACTTTGATCCCTGACTAGTGTCAAGTGCCATGAGGTATCTCAGACCCCTAAACTGCGAACTCCTACCTATTTGCTTTGTTCGTGTCAGCTACTTGAATTGTATCATAGCATCATTAATGCTTATATATGACCTAATAACTTTTAGAAAGTTTTTCCTCTCACCAAAAAAACATTGCTTAATATTAGGGCATAGATCCATGTGTACAATTAGTGATGCAAATAAAGAAAGTGATCGTGACTATCATTAATAAGGTAGTTAGGGTTTTTAACCCACATGACCTCTCATTATTATTTTAAAGGACATTATAAATTATAGGAAACTTTCTCCAATAGTTCTCAAGTACATCTAAGCACACATGACATGATTTCAATTATGATTTCAGGGGAAAATGATTGTTGTTATGTATGTGCAATCTTTATTGCATACCAACCACAAGATATTTGAATTTAATGCAAATTTTGACATTATTTCTAGGGGTATTAAGGATTTAGAGTTAGAATAGAAGATAATTATATATTAGTCTTGTTGCAAGGTGTGTGCCCTTGGTCTCCTTGTGTTGTGCAGCGTAGCGCTCGGGTTTGTGACATGGCTTAACCGCCTCCAACGGATTCTATAAGTCTAATGGTTGTATCGTGCAATAACAAGTCGATCTTTTGGTGCAACGGTAACCACACTTGTAACAAGTGGTATGAGAGCTTGGTCATAGGTTCAAACCCCTCGCTTGCACTGGGGGGGTTTGTTGCAAGGTGTGCGCCCTTGGTCTCCTTGTGTTGTGCAACTTCTCGTGGATTCTATAAGTCTAGTGGTTGTATCGGGCATTAGCAAGTCGATCTTTTGGTGCAACGACAACCGCACTTGTAACAAATCTATCCACAAACCTTAACGAAAAATTGCTCTAAGAATTCATATTCAAGTATATATAGATTTGAGGATAAAAACCCCTAGAGTTATAAGAGACTATAGGATGAAAACCATTTTTGTTTTATGAGTAAAGGACAAAATATCTTTAGTTGAAAGAATGATCTCATTCAAAGGTTGTATTTGTTGAGATTTCATTATAATGGATCTTAGTAATACCAAATTTGCATGACACTTGCAATTGTCATGGGTGTAAGCCTTACACACTATTTGTTATTGCAACTGTACAAACGAAATGCAAGGAATATCATCCTTGTTTATCATAAGAACTCCATCTACATGATTTTTATGTTATATTTTATTTATCGTGGGTTCGAGTACAATAATTTATTACTGTTGTATTTGTTGGTGTACAACATTTTATAACATATTATAGGCCCAAGCTCTACAATTTTTTTATATCTTTATGGGTTCAATTGTAATATGAGTGATTTAAATTAAGGCATGAATGTATTTGTAATATGGTTTTAAATGTTAATGCATAAGTGCGAAGGAATATTTAAGGTCTTTACCAAATCCTTCTAAAAATTCCCAAATTTGAAGTTTATCGGTTTAAACACTTAAATATAGGTTTGTTAGTTTGGGAAACTACTTAGCTCTACAACACATTTGCCTTTCTTTTGTTGAACCAACCTATAATATTAGGGCTTAAGGGCATTACATAAATGCAAAGGGAAATTTATGAGTCTTGGTAATAGATTGGAAAAATATTTAAATAAAAAAAATATTTGCTCTAATTTATAGTGATTCTAGTAGTATATTAAGTAACATTTGAAGAGGGCTATAGATTATATATGCATAAATATTTATTAGGGATATTATATACTACCATCAAATAGGGTAGAGTGTTGCAATACCACCTTTTGCACGAGTAGAGCTTTCAAACACTACTCTCACTTTCTCTTATATTTGTAGATAGCAAGATTGGTTTGGAGTTGTTCTTATCTTCACTTGCATAAAAGAAGCCACTCATCAAATATATTTTATTTGTTTTGCATGTTCTTGTAGAGCTAACATGCTAAGGAGGAAGAATACATGAAGAGATTAAGCTAGGTCCATTACTCTACATTGGCTCCATATCCTTTTGTGTCTAAACATTAAATATTTATGCATGGTTATGAGTGCTCATACTTTCAAATACACATTCATTTTAGGATTCACATGAAACTCAAGGTGGACATAAAATATAATATAATAAAATTTGCATACCCATATCTATTTATCATTTAGTTTTGGGCCCCTTTTGACATATCTTAATACAATTATGTTTTGACAAATAACACATCATGCACAAAGTAAGGCTCAATGTGTGATCCTTTATTCATCCCCATTTACACACATTATCACATATTTGAACTTATTTGCATGTATTCTTATACATTTTCCATTACTACATTTATTATGCATAATGTTGCATCTTTTTCCATATATTTATTTCCCACCTTGATATCCATACTTGTTTTTTGTGGGTCAATCTCATAGCATGGGTGTTTTCTCCCACATCATGTTGAATTGATGCTCAAGATTCAAAATTTGCACTCTTGCCTATTTCACTAGTTGTTATAAGCTATCTTGGTATATGTTTTCATAATTTATTGACATATCTTGATATTTAAACAAATTTAATGTGAAATTAATTAATAAATTAGAATCAATTATCAAGGGACAATCCTAAGCACTATAAGGAGAATCATTCTAGGGATATTTCATTTTGAAGCATTAACGAAAACTTAATTTGCATTAAATTTATGCAGGATACCCACATGCTATAGATTGTTTTCAAAATTCTTCCACAACCATAAAGTTAGTTTAATGAAGGGGGTTGGCAAAGAAGAATGCAATCCTTGTGATCAAGTAATTTCTCAAGGTTTTTGCCAATATTAATAGTTCTTTCATCTCAGTGACAAAATTTACAATAGTCTATAATAAATAAGATTGATCCTACTATTTTTATAGCATTTCTATGATGTAAGTTAGCATTATGAACCACATGATTGGTCTCCCATAGTGCAAATTTATTTCACAAGAGATTTAGCAACTTCTTTGAACAAGAGACCCTTTCTAGACTATGAGCATTAATTTCAATATTATTAGTGAGTGGGATTTGCACAACATTAACAACTAATTCTTTATTGTAATTCTCCAAACTAAGGGCTTCAACCTTTCTCATTTAACTTTCAAACATTCATTATACATTTATTGATCCCCAAACTAAATTAATTTGTGGTTCTCTTGTATGCATCTATTTAGTTAGCCTATGTCAACTCTAAAAAAAATATTTGTTTTTTTTTGGTCAGTAAAAGTGATTTTTTATTCATCAATAAAAACAGGTTTTTGGCTTGACCCGAACTAGGTGTGGATTAACCGGTTCATTGGAAACAACCTTACCACTCTTAGAATGCTCCACACCTTTCTTCGCCGAGTAATGGTTAACATATACCTAATTCCACCAAGTGGCTGCTTGGCTGCCTTGTCCACCCTCCTTTTGGAACATTAAGCAACAATATGTCTAGTCTGAAAATATCTTTTGGACCCGAAGGGGATACCTTCATAGTCCAGGGACTGCACCCAACAACCTTTCAATGTTTTAATAGAAATCTCTTCCAGGAGATCCACAGTAACATCCATCTCCACCAAAATCTGGGCATAAGTGGAGTGCAAAACATTTGAAGAGCCTTCATCCACCCTTAGAAAGGAATTCCCCAAAATTTTGAAACAAGAATCAAACCAAAACTGGAGAGGAAGATTCATAAGCCTTTTACCCAAAGAATACAGTCAAAAGATTCAGTGGAGGGATCAAAAGATGGATGCCACAATTTTCAACATAAGCATTTGATGACCCTCCCAACACCATCGATGGTCACAAAGCACCTTGTTCCCGTCTCTCATTTTTAAAAACTACAATTAAAAAACCATGAGTGCTGGGGTAAAGTTGAATACATCCATCCACATAGGGGTTCCCATTTCTCAGTGATCCATTTATGAAGATCTCTTAGGCTTGGCCAAATGCCTTTGAAACACCCAATCAGGCCTAACCCAGAAAAAAACCTCTCATTATGTTCCACCTTCTCTTCAACCCCACCAACAAGCTCCACAGAAACCAACTTCAGAGACGAAGAATCTTTAGAGCATTCTGCCCCATTCTGTACCTTGCGCTGCCCCAGGAAATTTTGCACGACACTAGAAAAAGATGCAGGGCCAGAAGAACAACCAAAAGAACCAAAATGCCGACTGGAAGAAGAGTCCCTCCCATCCTAGACGACATCAACATTCCTCTCATGACCAAACTGAAAGTCCTTGCCAAAAAAGCCCTTCAAAGCCCTTCTCGACTTGACACTCCTTTGCACACACACCCTGACAAGAAGATTGAAATATCGACGAGGGCCACCCTGCACCACAAACACCTACTCATGTCTTTCGCTCTGCGCGTATCCTGTACCTCCATGCCTCATCCAAGCCCTAGCTTCCACTGTTCTCCGCAATGACTCCATTTTAAAATATTTATTTTATTACATTGATTAATCAAGATCAAATAAAAATTTACTTTATTTTCATCTAAAATGAAAGTAACTAATAATATGACAATTAGTTATTTCAAATAATTAAAAAAATCTAAAAGTAATTTTGATTTGTCGGTGAAGTTAAATGATTTTGAATGAATATATTAAAAATCAAACATTATTGAATATAAGATCTCTAACATTTTTTTTTTATATTCGCTATCGTGGAATCTCGAGGTGTCCTTGCCGAAGCAAGACTAATCCCCCAGTGTGTACGACCCACTCACAAGGTAGCAACACACACATAGTTAACACAACCGGGGACTCGAACTCAAGACCATGGGGATCATACCCACGCCTTAAGTTGTGATCCACGACCGGACAAGCTAGGGACCTTAAGTTGTGATCCACAACCAGACGAGCTAGGGGCCTTAAATTGGGATCCACCACCGGACGAGCTAAGACCGAAGCCCTCTCTAACATTTTTAGAAAGAAATAATGAAATTTATCTCGAACAAAGCCACTAATCTTTAATTCTTAACTAAAAGCTTAAACTTATATTGAATGTAACTGTAAACATGATAATATCTTTTGACCTTCCGTAACTTCAGAGATATTGACTTAAAACTTGTTGTCCAAATCGAACTGTAAAAACGGTTTGTGTTTGACAAGAAAACTATCCACACAAACAGTAGTAACAAATATGTTCAAAATGGCTAGAGGTAGAGCTATTGCGAGTATGTGATACCATTGGGCGAGAGGTTCCTACTTCTCATTGCTCGTCCGAAGTATGGGAGATCAATTTTCTTGTATTCTGTAATTAGTGCTTAATTTACATTTGCCTCCTTGTAATATCCTATCTCATGATTGCTGGCCTATCTGTAGTTGTATTTATCAGTAAAATTATAGGGCAAAGGAAATGAAATTTTGGCGCGGCGAGAGAATGATATTAATGTCGGAATCAAAAGCAAATGATATTTACGTTCCCTGGGGTACATTATCTTTTTCAATCTAGTTTATCTGTCACTATTCCGATCTCCCGGTTCGATCATTTTATGTTAATACACTTTTCAAGTGAATAATAATAATATTCAGATTGGAGATTTGTGGTCGAGGTTTCCTGGCTTTGCGGGGCCACGAATTGAATTTGGTATGTGCAGTCTGTACTTCCTTTGCTTATTTAGGCCTTAAGAAATTGGGTGTTAGAAAATATGATGTGTGCGTTCCTGATAGGTGTGGGCGTTGTGCAAGAAATTTTCATTTCTTATCTGGGTTGCCCCCAAAATGCAGTTTTTGTGATGCACATAGCTGTCTGTGTCTTCAACTTGCAGTTTTTTGGCCCCCGTGTGTATTTTTTTTCTTGAGAATGCAGTTTACTGATGCCCTCATTTCCTTTTATTTCCACTTTCCTTATTTGATTTGATGGAAATATTATAATCGGGTCACAATACATTTTTTCACTGGGTTCCGTTTAAGAGTCAAGTTTCTATTAGGTTGACTAAAAAAGGGGGAATTTTGAGTTTTCATGTGGACTGGTTTGAAATGTAAAGGATTTATCTAGGTTGTGAGAATTGTAGAAATTTATTGGTTTTTTCCATGTACGTGGATTGAACGTAAATACCTCTCCCCGAAAATTTTTCTCTTTGGGGCAGGTTTTTGGTGTGGTCTATTGGGGAAATACAGTCTTGTTGCAACACAAGTTGGATTTGCCTTGACTTTTAAGGATCATGGATGAAACGTTCCTGGTTGAATGCAAAACGAGCGTGGATAGACTTGATATGGCATCCGCCAAAGTTGATACTGTTACCACAGAACGTCCCAAAACAGAGTTGTTATGCGATGAAGAGCCACAAAAGCAACAGGTCCCTTTGAGCGAGAGCAGCAGCAATACATTTCGACAGAAGGTTCTTAAAACAAAACCCCGAGGCTTTGATGAAGAAACCGTTGCCTCTTTTGGTCGATGTTTTCAGCTTGACATTCAAATGGAAGAAACAATATGGGGGCATTTGCCAGAGGATCTAATTAGCGAAGTCCTTGCTAGGGTGCCTCCCTTTTATCTCTTCAGATTAAGGTCTGTGTGCAGGAGATGGAATTCAATTTTGCAGGACAGTAGTTTTCTGAAATTCCATTCTCAGGTACCCTCGCATGGACCTTGTCTTCTTACATTTTGGAAAAATTTGCAGACTCCTCAGTGCTCGGTATTCAGTTTTCCCTTGAAAAGTTGGCATAAGCTTCCTTTTGGATTTCTTCCTGATTGGGCATTCTGGTTGGTTGGTTCTTCTGGGGGTCTCGTATGTTTTTCAGGTCTGGATGGACCTTGTTTCAAAACAATGGTTTGCAATCCCCTAACGCAAGAATGGAGGATACTGCCCAGCATGCATCATAATCAACAGAGACAGCTCATCATGGTTGTGGACAGGCAAAATAAATCATTCAAGGTTATTGCAGCGAGTGACATATTTGGAGACAGAACTTTGCCTACAGAGGTTTACGATTCAAAGCTAAATACTTGGTCTGTTCATCAGAGCATGCCTGCTGTGAATCTTTGCTCATCAAAAATGGCATTTTGTGACTCCAAGATCTATCTGGAGACTCTGTCCCCACTTGGGTTAATGATGTACAAAATGGACGCAGGTTATTGGGAGCATATACCGGCCAAGTTTCCCAGATCTTTGCTGGATGGTTACCTTGTAGGTGGAGCCCGGAATCGCCTTTTTTTGGTAGGAAGAATAGGATTGTACAGTACGCACCAAAGCATGAGGATTTGGGAATTAGATCATGTAAGAACATCATGGATAGAGATAGGGAGAATGCCTCAGAGATTTTTTAGAATATTATTGAGGTTATCTGCAGAGCGGTTTGAGTGCTTTGGGCAGGATAATTTGATCTGTTTCACATCATGGAATCAAGGTAAGGGCCTGCTCTATGACGTGGACAAGAAAATGTGGTCATGGATAATTGGCTGCCCCCTTCAGTCATGGAACAGCCAGGTGACCTTTTATGAACCGAGGTTTGATGCATCTATCTATTAACATTTATATCTTGATGTTTTGGCAACAGTTATATGCAAGGTTGCAGGAAACCTTTTAATATACACTCTGTGTGTATCTTGAAATGCTTTTTTGGTACAACCTGTTTATGAGATTGGTGAAATCTGCAACAAGTAAAGTTACCTGGAAGTCAACAGAATGGTCTGATTTATTGTGACCGGATTGGATATTTTGAAGTGCATCACAGCTAAGCAATGTTGAAGAATTTTTACATGGTAAAATGATAGAAACCACTTGGCAGCGTTCATCAGGATTGGATCAAAGAAAACGAATTTATGTAGCATATTGGGAAGATAGGGTTCTGGAACAGTGATTTTGAATGGCCAAAATGATATTGTAAGTTAAATTCTAAAATGGAGCACTAGTCCGTCCTTTTTGTACTAATGTTGGCTTCACAAAGTTCAGTCAGCCATTTTTGACATTTATTTTTTAATTTCTGATTACAGTTAATACAGTAATTTCGAACAATAATATTTTTGGAAATCTTACAATCACATGAGAACTTTATGTCATTGAAGCTTTGTTGAGAAGGAGCAGAGATGTGGTCCACTTGGTTTTTTCTTCTGACCAACATCTGTGGTGTCAAATATATATTTTCATTAAAATTGAAAAGATTGCTTTAATATTTATGTTGTTTCTTTCCTTCTGGTCTTTGAGATATTATTTATTTACCATATTTTCTTTTCCAAGCTAGACAAAACTGGAAATCTCACCATGCTTCCTTATCGACAGTCCCTGATAAGCATGCTATTTAGGCTTGTCAGTCGTCCTCCAACCTTAAGTTTCTGATAGATGGATACAGAACATTATAAGTGTGTGCCATTCATGGGTACTGCATCAGATTGAGACAGGGTCAAATAGTTAGACATTAGAACATAGAAATCCCTGAAATCCAAAAAGATTGCTAAAATTCAAATGCTATTTATTCAGATTGGGGCATACTAATCAAAACAATGACTGTTTATCCACTAGTAGTCCAATGAGCATGTATCTCTGCAATATTTACTCTGGTGATTTCCGTATCCTTTACCAAAACTAAACGTTTCTAATGCTAAAGCTGATTTGCCATCTTCAACGTTTATGATCACTTGATTTTTTTGAGTCATAAAAAGGATATGTCATTTACCAATTGTTGCAAAGTTACCTCATTGTAATGAGGTGGACATATCTTATGAGAACATTTAAAAGGAAAAACAAAAAATGGTTAAAAAGGGAAAAGGGAAAAGAATAACAGATATTAGAGACAGAAAATGTAGTATAAAAAATAAAATGTATTCTAGTTAAGTTCTTTGCATTCCTAAGAGATAATAGTTTAGATATTTTGAGAGAATTAGAACAAATATAGTTATGCAACAATTTTTGTGAAGCTGTCACATCATAACAAGAATGTTGTCTGAGGAAGAATGAGATAGACATTAGTTGAAATTGATAATAGAAGAAAGTAACCAGCTTTTGGTTGAAAACATAAACAAAACAAGAAGGGATGTTATAGAAATGACCTAGACTCTGCAACACCTACTGCACTTTTATCAGATCATTCTATTGCCACTGGAGTTTTCTTCCACACATGGGTTTTTCTAGGATAAATTCGTGACCTCAATTTTGTGGCAATGTTTGCTCTAATTTCTTAACATATTCTGAGTTTAATATTGTTTGAAGAAATCCTGTCTTTATGCCCTTCATTAAATCTGGATGTTGAAGATTAGTTTATGGATTATCCATCCCAGTTTGCAGATCAAGTGGTATCAGAGTGGTTTCTATTCTTTGTGGAAGCAGCTGTGAGTGTTTTGCAGCATCATACCCACAAGATGAAGTGAAGGAGATTTATTATCTTTGCAAAGTGACATTGACTACTGTAGGTGAAAAAGAGAACTAGGATGCATGGAGAGAGATGTTGAAATTCTTGTTGAAAAATGAAGGTTCCTCAAGTTAGAGGCTGATGTGGCAATATCATATCCCCAATATTCCCTCCTGAATTCCTAATCGCAGCCTTAAATAATAATCACATAGGCAATTAATTATGCCAGGCTGACCTCCAAGTTGTCAAATGCCTTACATTAAAAGAATAAATTTTATATTTCTAGCCGACTTATTATTATTTAAATTTGTGGCTGACTCAGAAAGAATAAAATTAGATTAATATTTGAGTCAACCCATATGTTTAAATGCCCAATTCAAAGACATAAAAAATGGTTAATCGTCCAAGTTTAGAGCAGGAAGGTGAAAAACAGAAAAGGCAGTGATTTGTATTAAAAGCAGTAATTATGTTTTAAGCAGCGACTACCTTGAGAAGACACATTGTTTGGTGAAAGGGTAAGGGAGGTGTCTATTCATCTTCCTTGAAGGATATTTAAGAAGAAGATTCATTTGGAGAAAAAGGCATTGAACAGCAGACAATAGAAAGACAATCAAATAAAGAAAAGACATATAATTGCAGAGATATCAGCAGACTTTGTTAATTACCAAGTGCTGTGTATGATGCTACATAATCTTGATCATATTGAGTCCTCATATAATAATGCTTAGTAATTAATGTTGTCATTCCTACTATTATTGTTAGTATATATATATGAACAATTAATTATGATGGAGATTCCTTTAAAGCCTTCATCCAATCTGCCGTCCCATTATGGAGGGGAGAATGTACATGTAAGGAATACAAGTAGCACGAGGTTCCATTCAAGTAGAGCAACCCCGAGTGGGGCTGGGAGGCCGAATGACGGGTGTCATTCCGTGCTCCTGGGCTTGATGGATAGGCTCGAGGCGCCTTGTATGATCTCCCAAGGGTCTCCATAATGTGGATGTATTGTTGGTCAATACTTGAATATAGAATACATATAATGGATGCAAGTAGCACAAGGTTCCATTCAAGTAGAGCAACCCTGTGTGGGGCTGTGAGTCCGAATGGCGGGTGTCATTCTGTGCTCCTGGGTTTGATGGATAAGTTCTTGGGGATTCCATAATGGGGATAGGTTTTTAGGGAAAGTGTTATTGGATCCCACATGCACATTATGTAATTTACAATGATTATTAAGATAATGCTACTAACCTTAGTAGGAAAGATCAATTTTATTTTTAACATGATTAAGGGGTCTCAATCAGGATCTAATTGGTAAATGATGTCTCTATTTCATTCCTTCCTTACTTGGGATTGTGATTTTAGGGCAAAAACTAGGGCATTTACAAAAGGGGACATTATAGGCAAATATTTCTGTTTCAGTGGAGATAGTGAAGGGCATCATGGAGGCTCTCGTGGTGAAAATCTGCTCTTTAGAAGGTATCAAGAGCAAGAGGAACACCCATGATCTTCACACGGTAAGGCAAGTCTTACAAATAAACCTCTATTTAAGGCTGAGGCAAAGATGGGATTCTGTCATTTGAAAGAAAAGTGAATGCTAATAAACTTGACCAGTAGGTGGCTTTATTGGACATATATTTTAACATGCATTTTCTTAATATGGAACAAAAATCTTCTTTGCTTGATTGAAATTAGCCAAGCATGCTTTGACTTAATTTGAAAGTCTCTTGTATTCTTTGACTTTAAGAAAGCAACCTCATATTAGTTCATGGGATCAATTTATCTTATGATAGGAAAAATGTATGAAATGACATTTTTTGAAACAGAAGACGGACAAAGTGTTATAAGAGTACGCTAGTGAATTTTTGTGGAATGGTTATTCAAATGGGGACTGATGTGTAAGATGAGGAGGTCTTGACGTACTTTGGGGACCTTCCTAGCTATTTTTGGAGGTTTGTATTGCTATCAAAACTGGTGGACATAGATGAAACACGTGCATATACTACTATCTTGAGGTGGATAGATAATATTCCAATCCTCTCCAAGGATAAATGGAGCCAAAGCCAAGACAAAGAAGGCAAATTCCACAAGGACCAAGAGGAGATAGTCATATTGAATCATCTTGTTTTAAGCTACGTCTAGGGAAATGCTCATGTTAGAAAAGATGAAAAGGGTAAGAAAAACTCTATGCACATTATTCAAGAAGCAACTGTAGTAATTAAAAAGGGGGAGGAGATTTATTGTAGCTTAGAGTTGGATTTTTAACTTTCTTGAACTACAAGGAAAATTAGTTTTTTGGCACTAAAAGCATTGTTTAACTTCAAGATTCAAGTCAAGGGTGTTGTAATTAATGCACTTTTTGATTCTTGTTCACAAGATAAATTCATATCTTAAGATTTGGTTGGAAAACTTGGTCTAGAAACTTAGTCACACCCCAAGACTTTGGCTTTGGGTTGGATCAAAGAAGATGCTAGTTTGCTTATGAGTAGATAATGTAGATTGAAGTTTGCTATTAACTCCAGTTTTGTTGATGAAATGTTTGTAGATGTTGTTCCTTTAGATGTGTATGGAGTTATGGTTGGCAGCCCCTACATGCTTGATAGAAAAAATGTCTATTATCAAAGGGCAAACAAGTATTGCTTGATCAAGGGTGGTAAAAGTTTTGTGCTGTTCGTATACAAAGACAAGAAGAAGTATGGCATTACTAAATGTGGATTACAGGGCTCTTGAATCTTCATGGAGGAAGGATATTGAGTAGAAGCACAAGGATCTTTTGCTTTGAGGAGAGAACAAATGTTGATTAAGTTCCTTCATGTTCAAGCTGTATGGCATTAGCAAATCATTCACATGGTAGCTCACAAAGGTTTCCAGGATTGTGGTTGGAGTGGTGTAAGGTGAGATGGCAGTCATGTCATCTATCAAGAGAAGCATCTCTCATTTTGTGATTCTATAGATTTTGGGGACTAAAAGCCTCTGTATTAGGTTTATGGGATCTGTAAAAGGATTGGTTTGACTTCATGGCAAGAAGGAAGAAGAGGTTTCAAAATCGAGTCAGTTACTTGGGTGCTTAAGAATGTCAGGATGATGTGAGATATCTTACAGCAGGGTATGGCAGAAGAAAAAATTTAAAAAATAAGTAGAGAAGCATCCCTCTTGTTTTGAGTCCCCAAAAGCCTCCATGGCAACATGGAAGAAGAGGTTTCAAAACAGATTCAGTTATTTGGATGTTGGATAATGTTCAGGATGATATGGGACATCTCAGAGTGGGCTTTGGCAGAAGAGAAAATTGTTTTGGGTGAAACTATTGGTTTCCATCAGGCGTTTTGTCTAGAAGAGCAACGGTTTGGTAAAAAAGAAACAATGGTTTTGTTCAGCATCAGTTGTGCAATTGTCAGTAGTAGTTTCCTCATAAGAGTGGTGGTTTCATAAATGCCTTTGATGACAAGTGGCGGTTTTGTTATATGATAGAAAACAACTTGTGGTGTTCCGCTTTCCTTAATTGTTCAACTTCTTTTAACTGTTGATCTTCTGTTTTCTATTGTAAAGCATTAAATAACTGTTGTAAATCCATACTGGGTATCTAGAGGGCATGTAATTGGGATTATAAGGGAATTTTGAGTAAGTTTCTGAGTTTCAAAATAGATTGTGGTAAGAAGAAAAAAGTGAGGTGTTTTAGAATTTTTTTGGGATTGTAGAGATTGGATTGAGGGAGATTCAAGCTGTTAGAACTCAGAAGGTTCAAGAGGCTTAACATATATATTGCCACTGGAGTTGTGGATTTAATTAAGTCGTAGCTCACATGGTACTGGTGTTTTCTCTCACACATGGATTTCTTTAGGGTAAATCCATGTTTTTATTTTTATGGTGATGTTTTGCTTTCATTCCCTTACGTATTTTGGGTTTAATATTGCTTAAAGAACGTGAACTTTATGCCCCTCTTGAAATTTGTATGTTGAAGACTACAATATGGACTATCCATCCTAGTTCATAGATCAAGAAAGGCTATGAAAAGCGAGTAGGGCCAATGGTGATGAATTTAGAGAAAAATATGACTTATAGACATACTTTGATATGAGAAGAGCTGATGATCATGGGCCTGAAGAAAGAAATAGCCATCTTAAAAGTTGGAGCCCAACCTCAGATGCCAAAATTAGCATCCCTAGATTTGATGGACTAGGGTAAATTAACCCACATGTGTGGGTCCACAAACTTGAGGTTTATTTTAACATGTCCGATGATTGAATTGGAGCAAATTCAGTTTGCATCCCTACATTGGGAGTGAATCGCATATGATTAGAGGCATCATCATGATTTGGATGTTCAAGATGGTCTCAAGGATGATATTCTGAACTGGAATGATTACTCCTCTTTACTTTGACATGATTGATAAAAAGACTAGTGATGACCACTACATAGAGTTGATAAATTTTGCTTCAGAACATGCAAGAGTTTGTTGGTAGTTATGATATAGATTTTGGAAGACGATGAATGCAGGTTTGTGGTATTGAAACATCCAGATGAACCTGCATGTTTGTTGTTGGTTCAAATAATGAGTTAAAGGGATATGATGAGGCTCCTAAACCAGCTGACTTGGATGGATTTATTATGCAAGCCTAATCACATGAAAAATTGCTCAAACATAAGACCCTAACTAAATAAAATTATAAACATTACTACCAGCCTGCCTCAAATAGAACAACACACAATATCGATACAAAGTGGTCACCTGGTGTTGAAATGGATGCTTATAAAGAAGCTGGGTAAGATATAGGGAAGCAAGGCCGTTGCTTCACATGCAAGGAAAAGTGAGTTCTGGGGCATAGGTGCATGGCCAAGGGATATAGTCATTTGGCTGAAGTGCTGGATGAGTCAGGTATTAACATAGATGAACATGCTCAGTTTGACACAGATATGCAACCTCTATAGGATACATCATTAGGAAAGGTAATTGACCAGTCCACTAGATCTTTAGCTTCTATTAGAGGGGCACCTTCATACACTTCCCTGAAGGCAGAAAGATGGATTACAGTAGACTAGTCATAGTGCTGATTGACTTGGAAGCATGAGTAATTTAATTCTAAACTCGCTTTAGCACTTGGTTTACATTTGTGCATGTCCTCCCTCTAGGGTTTGTAATATGTATTAAAGATGTTATCAATATGAATTGGAAGGAGTATGTTGAGCGTGTGAAGCTCGGATGGGTTGCATTTTATTATTTTAGAATACCTTTGGGCAGTGATGGTGTGATATTAGGCTATAAATGGTTTCACGGACTTGGTGAAACTGAAATGGATTTTAAGAATATGCGCACCTTGGATTTCTGCCTAGGAATCCATGGACACACCAATCTCTGCTCAGGAAACAATGTAATGCTAAACATAGACAGGCGACTTGAGACAAAGAAACAAGAGGAGTTCCCTTCAAAAATGTTTATTCAAAATTTTGGAAAAAGAAAAATCAAGAGAGGGACGAACTAGAAGTGGATGAAGCTTAGCCGACCCCTTTTGCAGAGAAAACAACCCTTCACGTGAGGCACCTATTAATTTAAGATGAATTGAATCTTTTTTTTCAAGACAAATCCAAAAACAACTCCCAGCAGAGCAAAGCGAATTATAACAGACTTCAATGCAAATCGAAGGTAGAAATAAGGAGGAAGACGAATTCGAAACAAGGATCAAGTCTGAAATTTCTTTTCTAAGATTTATAAGCAAAAGTGCTTGACTTTAAAGCAAATCAGACCTGAAGAAAGGTGAATCAAATCCAGAAAAGGGTGAATCAGGATCTGAAGTGAGCGAATTGGAACTTAAGATCAGACCTGTAACAAGTTTAAGGAGTAGAGAAGCCAGCGAACTAAGGGCAAGAAGTAAGGTGGATCAGATAGTCAAGAACTGAGATCGACGAATGAGACAAAGATCCAGACCTGGAAAGAAGGAAAATGATATCAAAATCTGGAGTTGACATCAGGAGTAGTGTTTGGAGGATTCATTGGGTGGAAAAAGAAAGGACTCATAAGATAATTGAAATTGCAATTCATTTCTAGATTTGTTAATAATTTGCACTTCAAATTGCTTATGGACTGAAATTTTATAAATTTTCTGGAATTGCATATAGGAAGTGGGTCAAAGTTTTGAAAAGTTAATTGAAGAAGTTTTGGAATGTTTTTGCATATGAATTATTGGATTAGGAATTAGTGACAATTTCAAATGAAAATCCAAAGTTTTGAAAGAGTGTTGTTGTAGGAACATCTTTTAAATTTTCTATAGGCGATTAAAGGATGAATTGCCCATGTTTGGAATTGATAAGAATTATTTATCCATAACTTCAATCTAGGAATCCTTTCTGTCTTTTCAGGAATGATTGCATGGAATGATGGAGAAGGATGAAGAGGCAAGAATGTGAGGGAAGATAGATCAAGATATTCAAGAAGATGACAAAGAGGGACATCACAATAAGGATACAACTATGACAAGGAGGTCGAGGTCAAGGATGTCTAAAGATCAAGGACTCTTGAAAAGGATGGCAAAAGATGAAAAATGGAGATGTGGAATGATGATCAAGGAAAACATTTTGAAGAAGACAAATTGAATTGAAGAAAAAACTTGCAAGGTGTGCAAGCTTAGGTGGTGCCTACTCATCTCCACCAATCAAAGAATTCAAAGTCAACATGTCCAAATTTGTTGAACCCTAATTCATGAAAGAAGAAGAAATGGACGTGTAAAAGGCATTGAATGAAATATTACAACTCCTTTTTCTCATTGGTCCTTTCCAAAAAGGACGTGTATACAAAAATTGTATAATTTTCTCATTGGTCAAAAATGAAATATTACAACTCCTTTTTCTCATTGGTCCTTTCCAAAAAGGATGTGTATACGAAAATTGTATACTTTTCTCATTGGTCAAAAATGTTGTAAGTGGTGGTAGGTATACCTTTCCCCACCTTAGGGTTGTATTGTTTAATCTTGGTTGTGAATTAGGATCAATCTAGGCCCTTGATTTGTAATTGGAAGTCTATAAAAGGCTTGGCCTTTTCAATTGTATAAAGAGGAGATTAGAAATTGTTGGTGAGATTATGTTGGAATAAATACATAATTTTCATTGAAGATATGGTGAACATTTGTATGAAGTTTCTGTTGAAAACTTGAGTTGTGTTGTGTTGTCATTGATGTCATTATGTGTTGTAGATGGTTCAAAAGTGATGTTTTGATGTTGTTGTATGGTTTGGTAGTGATATTGAGCAAGCTTGAGGTGTTTCCAGAAGGTTGGTGTAGTGGAAGTTTCAATCTACAGAAACAATATTTATGCAGGAAAAAGTTTTTAGTGTCCTAGTGGAAGAATGCTTTGCATTCCTCCAGTACGTGAAGATTGTGGAGTGCGGTTCCTGGATACAATGTGGTCTTTTGTTGCTCATATGGTAGAGTTAGTTGTTGCTGTTTTTGATAGTGGGTTGTTAGTTAGAATTGGTCCGGAGAAGGCTTGGTGGTTCTTTGATATGTTGTTTTCAATGTTGTGGCTTAGAGGACTTTTTTATTTGGTTAGTGCAGTGTTCCAGTTTAGTTTTCTAGTGATTGTCTGATTGGCAAGTGAATTTATGTTGCTTCGAGTTCAGTGTTTCCGATTGATTGAGGTGGTGTATTCTATCTAGATTATGTCTTTTTGATCTGGATATGCTTTGGTGGTTGAGTTTGGATGATGATATGAGTCTCACCGTGGTGTGTGTAGATCTACATTGAGTTTTGTGCATTGGAGGATGTTTTTTGGGCCAACTACTTGGCATGCTTCATTGTTTATCTACACGTTTCATTTGATTCTGATGTGGATGGTAATTCTAATTGTTTTGTTGGATTTGAATTTTGTGAACTTTGTGTGTTTGGCAAGCATAATAGGATGCGGTTTGTCTCAAGAAGTACAAAGGTAAAGGATATTTTGGGGTACACAATGATGTTTTTGCTTGTATGGATGTCAATAGATTCTAGTTCAGTCGTGGATGGCTATGGGACTTTGTGAACCTTAATAAAATATGCTTTTATTTTGACTTGTAGTTAAGCTTTACAAATTTAATTATCATAAATGTTTGAGTTTTTGAATCTTCGTTACCATTTTCTCTGAAGTTGTTGAGTGAAAAATAGAGAAGAAAATAAATAAACTGAATGATGATATTCCAATTTAATTGTGCAATGCTCACATTCAGCCATTCCTTTTAGCTTTTAACCTCTCATTTTAATTTAAAAAAAGATGATATTATTTATCCTCTTCATTCCATTATAAATTTAAATTTAAAGAAACAAAAAACCTTAAACTTATTATACACTAATTAATTTAAGGGATAAATATATTTAGATATATTTAATTAAGTATATTTAATGTATGTGTTTATCATTTATAAATTTTTATTGAATTTATTTTATTGTTAATATATGTAATGATTATTGAAATATTACAACTACTAATAACTAATAATTATTTTCTGGGTTGGTGAATTGTGGCTTAGGGGCCATTGTCATAAATTAAAATTAAATGAATAAATAAAAGTTTTTGCATTGACCTTGCGAATAGGGGTGTATGGAGGAAACATCAAAGCTCAATCCAGACAAGGTGGGGACAAACTACATCTACAAAACCACCCTGCTAAAAAGCTAGGAGAGCAACTGGTACAAACAAAACCAATTGGGTAAGAGCCTTGGTTGCTGATCTAATTTTGGGAATCTAGAGTCATCATACACTTGCCCTTTCTTGTTGTGCTTGGAGTCTTCTTTCATTTGACCATTGTCCATTGATTAGTGCATTCTTTTGATGGGATGTCACTTTTGGGAATTTGTGAGGGAGTCGTATTTGATGATTCACTTTGTTACTAGCTTTTTTCTAGAGGGAGAGGATCGACTCTTTCATAGGTCACGCCTCTTTAAGGAGAGGTGCTTGGCAATTCAAGACATGGTGCAACCACTTCCTTAGTACCTTCTTTCTCAATAGGACTTAGTGTTGTTGCGTCTTTGGCATCTTCTCTTTCAACATGAAAAATATGTTGATGGTTTAGATCTACACCTTTCTACTAGGTTGTAGTTTTTGCCTTTTTTATTGAAGCTCTTGGACACTCATTCGCCTTATGACTTGTATAATAGCATTGTTTGCACCCAAGTTCCAATCCCTCATAATCCACAATTGATTCCAAACATTGCCCCCAACCTTGATGCCAATTTTAGTACATTTTTGGATAGGTCTACTTCCAATAGGATTCAAGCAAAGGTAAAGGGAGAATGAGGAGTGAGAAGATTAAGATGAAGCTAAACCTATAAATAATTTTTTAATGGAGTTTCCTATTGAATTTAGGCAAAATGTAGCAGTAGTTTGGGTAATCTTACCTAGATTGGAATGGTAGTGAAGACCTTGATGATATGATTGAAATCAGGATACCATGGCTTCATGTATAGATAGGTTTTCCCTAAGCCCATGGTCCTTTTTGAAGCAAGAAATTCTTGTCTTCTGATAATTGACAAATCACGTAGAAGAATCCTTTAGCACAGGGGCCAATGCATATCTCACCTTATAGGATGGGCTGTTAGGTGTCAAGGATCTGCTTGTTTAGTTCCACCATGTTTGGCCACCAATTTTGGAAGTGGCAAATTAATGTATTTTCCTTATGCTTGCTTCATCTTTCATAGCTTCTTTGCCAAGATTTATGATTTCTGGATTAGTTGTTTGGATTGAAGGAGCCTCCATGAACTTGTAATGAAGAGTCTCATTAGTAGAAAAATCTTGATCAAATGACTAACACTTAGGGATATGGCCGCATTTGATAGTGCAAAGGAGGAGTGAATGTTTGAATCCTTTGATCTTTGCCAATGGAGCCCTAATAGAGCTTTTGTGATTTTGAGGAAATGGAAGACTAGTGGTTGCCCTACTCAAGAAACCTAGAACGGGTGTGAGAAGTGCTGCTACAAAAGGCTTTGATTTTGGAGCAGAATTGCAATTTAGAGATTTCACTCTTTTTGCTATTGCATTTTGATAGACTCAAATAGGGTAGATAGCTTGAAGTACTAGTTTGGGCTTGAGATAATCTTGGTTGGCACTCCTAGAATCAAGATCAAATCAAGGATCTAAAGGATGTGGATTGGTTAAAACAATAGAGAATCTATTCATCAAACCCTTGATAACCTACCTCTGTGCCAGATGGGATTGAAGAATGATGCCATTGGGAATGGAGGACAAAACCTTGGAGTTCACATAGTTGTGAGTGCAAGCGTTAGGAGTTATTGGAGCATTATAATGTTTCCAATAATAATTAATAAATATATAATAATTGTTTTTGCTCATAAACTTGGGTAAGGTACCGAGAGCCCAAAAAATAAGTGGTCACTTGGATTTTGGCAATAGGAAGCTTACTATATCCATCTCAAAAAATATGTCTATCTTTCTTGATTTCCTTAAAAAAACTGTAGGCTTGCCAATTTAGACCATAATTACCTAGATTGTGAGGTGGGAGCCAAACAAATATAGTCCAAAATAGAAGCCTCAATCTATTGCCAAAGCCATATGTTATATGCTACCAAAGATAGTTGGGTTCATAGTTGTAAAACTTGGACTCAACAATTACTTGGTCCAATTTTTTTAAAAATTCAGTGCTCAGCAATAATCGAGGGCAAACTAGACATAACTTGGCAAATTTATTGAACATTTGAAAATATATAAATTTAAAAAATACTCTTAAAAAGCATATATAAATAAAAAATAGAGTTTAATACATATCATAGACAAAAAAACAAGTTCAACCTCATAATGAGTAACAATGCCACTTCCACTAGCCATATCATATGTACAAGTTGCCTGATCTAAAGAGATTTTTGGCGATAATAATGTCTAAGTTAGCGTGCTTGAGCTATATCTCAATTCCTTGTCAATCTCTCATTGTAATCAGGTTTCTTATGAGACAAGAGATCCCAATGGGGTTCATGGCTAACGCCCTTGGCATGTTCCCTATTGCAATCTGGGGCATGGTTGAGGGGTGGACCCTCGCCACCAAGCCCAAATGAAGACCTTCAAAACCACAGACCTTCATAGTGCACACCATTTTCACAGTTTTATCCTTAAGAGCATAAGTATTTGGCACTTTTTTGTTTATAAAAATGTTTTAAAAATATTATAAAATTGATAACATTAGGTGAAAAAAAGGAAATAATACTCATTTGGGCATGACTATTTTTTTTACAATGGATGAAAAGAACAATTTATAGCTGATTGGTGTGTTTCTTGCAAAAATAATGTGTTATTTAAACTTATTTTGGAAAATCACGAGTTTTGCGAGCAGTTGGTTAGTTTTTCAACATTGTTTGGATTTACATTATACCCTTTTTCGCAAAATATACTTGCCAAAATTGATCTTGTCAACCACTCAAACCACAAACTACCATATATAGTTATATGATGGGGTGGAGCAAATTACATCAGCCCCACCCATGTTACAGTTTTTTCATAGAACCACAACTAAGTAGCATATTAGATCCCAACCAAAAGGAAACATATAGTTGTTGGCATCATAGACAAAATGGGGGACAAATAGGCCCTAGAGTCACCCTTTCACAATCCTTACATTTTATAGACATACATCTTTGGAGCTTCATAGCTTTTGCTATTGCTTCAACTTCCCTGTGAATCCTGTGTGGCTTTGCCATAACCTCATGAAAATGTTCCAGATAGCAATCAAAAAGATCTCAAATTGATTTCTAATTCTTTTATTATCATCATGCAAAAGATATGTACCTATTGCCAACGAAAGAATGGTGGTGCAACTAAGAGATTGCATTGCATCAAAAGTCATTTCATTGTCTTGAATATTGTCCTGGTCTAGTAACAAGTTGGTCATTGCTTTTCTAATGCCAACACATGGGCACTATCCATCTGCTTCATAAGTTCCCATATCTCGCTGACCCAGTCCCTTAAGTCCAGAATGGAGATTTTAATCTCAATGTATGGTGTAAGTCCTCAATTTTCTTCTTGCCACTCACCCATGGACTTCAAGGTTTGCTACACTCCAACTTTCCTGTAGTCTTGCCACACCACCCTAGCCTTTGGCCTGCCCGACAGTGGAGGCCATTTCTGTAATCATCAGGTTGTTCCAAGATAACTAGTGTATACAGAGAGCTGAAGCCAGTTTTTGCAAATGAATTGCTACACCCTTGCCAACTGACATTTGCATATAAAAAGCCACGAGTGCAATCATTGCACTTCAAGCCAAACTAATCTCACAATTGATGATAATGTTTTCCCTAAATAAGATGTCCTTGGTGCATCCTTCCAAATTATAACATGTCATGAATGGTTACCTATTTTATTGGGTATATGAGGATTAACAAATATTTATTATTATTAATTTATTTTACAGTGTATATTAAATTTATTGTTAATATATTTAAATATATTTATTAATGACAAATTGCAATTCCTTTTTCTATTTTTTTATAATTAAATCTTCAAATATATTATTTGTGTTGCCGACTGGCCACTTACACCCCCAAAAGATCACTGGAACCTGTCCTCACATCCTGCTGTTTTGGAAGTCCATCAAACATTGATTATATGTAAGCTGGGACTCGATAACAAGCTCTTGTTAGTTTTCAAACAAACTTAACATCCTTGACCATGAATTTTGTAGCATCACATATAACACTTGCTTAAAATCCTCAATCCCTTCTACTTCATGTGATCTATCATCACCTAGAGAAATAAATCAACGTAATTCGAATTGAAAGTATAACATACCAGTCTTTGCAGCTGGTGGTATGATGGGGATGCATTGGAGTTAAAAACCCAACAATTGTTTGCATCACCATCGTCTTAAGAAAATGCCGTGAATGCACCCTCCTTTCCTTGGAGTCTTATTTTGCCTCAACCACTGCTACATTAGCTTGAGACTGTTTTCTTCTTGTTATGTGATAGTGTTAATGCATGATAGCCTCGGTAAGATAAATGATTGAAAGAGAGATAAATGAAGTCTCTCATTCAAACATTTATTATTGTGAGGGAGCACGATCAAGTGATGTCTTGATCGGCCATGTCCAAAAGACATGGCCGGTCAAGGCATTGCTTGACCGTACCCAGCCCACTACATACACCAAATGAAATGTGTGAGAATGTACATTGAAATAAAAATGCTCCTCCTCTCCTGCAACATAAAAGAAGACAATCAGATTTATACAACAATTCAGTGATAGATAATACATAGAAGAAGATAAATTTTAATTCTGATCCACAAAATTAACATGGTATTAGAGCAAGGTTTCCTTCTATAAAGCCTAACCGCCTGAAGGAAGATCCGTTTAAGATCAGATTGATATCTCCTTAAAAGTCTCGAATATGGCCACATTGCAAGAACTTGTCCTCTCAAACTTAAACTACAAGCGTCCCTTGCTGAAGTCAGAAATTCAGATGTATGTTCAGAAAAATATGTTCTCTAGAAGAAACTCAAGATAACTTGTGATTGAGAGGGAGCTTACTAATCAAGATTAAGCACTTCTGAGGTAAAAATTGTAAATATTGATTATTATTATTATTACTAATAATTATTTTATGGGCCCTGTGTAAATCATAAGGAAGTGACGACTTCCAAATGATTTCCACTTGTAGTTTTGAGGTTATTGGAAGGTGACGATCTTACAATAACTCAAGATTGTGGATAGAATCGCTGACTGAGGCAATCCACGTAAAAGCTTGTGGATAGAATTGCCGACAGAGGCAATCCACACAAGAGCTCATGGATAGAATCGCACTGAGGCAATCCAAGTAAGAGCTTGTGGATAGAATCGCCGACTGAGGCATTCCACGTGAGAGCTCATGGATAGAATCGCCGACTGAGGCAATCCACACGTGAGCTTATGGATAGAATCGCCGACAGAGGCAATCCACTCGAGTTTGTGGATAGAATCGCCGACAGAGGCAATTCACATCTTGAAACCATGGTCCCAAGATAAGCATCATACGATTTATGAATATTGCTCCCAATACCTTTTACATTTATCTTACCTAGCTAAGAGGGAGTGTTAATGCATGATAGCCTTGGTAAGATAATGATTGAATGAGAGATAAATGAAGTCTCTCATTCAAACATTTATTATCATGAGGGGGCACGATCAAGTGATGTCTTGATCGGCCATGTCCAAAAGACATGGCCGGTCAAGGCATCGCTTGACCGTACCCAGCCCACTACATATACCAAATGAAATGTGTGAGAATGTACATTGAAATAAAAATGCTCCTCCTCTCCTGCAACATAAAAGAAGACAATCAGATTTATACAACAATTCAGTGATAGATAATACATAGAAGAAGATAAATTTTAATTCTGATCCACAAAATTAACAGATAGTTCATATGTTTCTAGCACTCTTTTGACATGTTCAACGTTATGACAGTAGTAGCATTTGACCTTGTGTTTAGATTGTGATTCAGAATTCGAAGTTTTCTTCTCTTTGTCCTTATATTGTGCAGCAAGTGCACTCTCAAACTGTCTAAAACCGGATTCTCCCATTTGCGTGTCTTTGTTCTTTCTATAACATATACTAACTTATGTTTTCAAATGTAAGAGTTTGACTCTTTGCAAGCAGACTGTCGATGACTACGATCCTCTTCATCCACCCTTGTATTGCTCAGACAGGGACCTACCTGTTAATGTACCTTATGGCACATGCAACTCAAGTAGAATGAAGATCACTCTATTTCTCCTGGAAAGCTAATTGACCTTGGGAATCAATCAACTCCAAGGTACTCTGTGCCAGGTCATGGCAGTGTCGGAGTAGCTATGTGGTCAATGTGATTTGTTGGTAAAATATCGAAAATAACAATTCATCAGACAGTTGAAAAATCTTTCCAGATCTTGAAGAAAATAATTAATCTATTAAATTGTAAAAAAAAATATCGAAAAATGTTAGGGTTTAAAGAAATGAACATAATGTAAACAGCAAGTGATGTACTTAGTTTTAGCATTTAGTGATCAGTGTTTCATGTTATCACACACTGTAGATGCAAGATTCTAAGGAAAGAAATATTTGAGTTAAATGCATAAAACCACCATATTCCATGCGCAAGTTTCTCACATCCTACTTTGAAGTACTTCCACTAAGTGATTCAACTTAAAAAGCATAAAACACAAGATACATCACCATCAATGGAGAGAACATTCAGAAGAAGCAAACATAATCCTCATATTGATTTGCAATGGGTGAATTATCATGTCAGCAAGATTGACTATGCTATAAATTTGAGTTTTTATAGCTCTTTAGAAAAAGTCCCTATCCCTAACAATGTTTTCAAAGATAACATATATTCCCCATATTAGGCACCTAAGACTATGCCTACTAGAGCAAGTTGGCCTGGATCTCAAATCGATCCTTGGGCCCAAAATTTACAAGTTACATTGATTTCTAGGAGACTTAGGCCCAAAAATGAAATTACACATTTTTTTATGTGGACCTAAGAAAAGAATTACAACCATACACAATTGAATTAGAGTGATTTATTACATCATGATGAAGTAAAGGAAAGTGGAGGAGAATAAAAATGAGATTCTGACTCATTGCTGCTATTGCAAGATCTGATTATTCCTTCGCCTCTTTGCATATGTATTGCCAAGCACACACGAGACCATTAGCAGAATAAAAAATATATATTCCCTAGACTGGTTAGTGATAATGATCAATTCATTTGTAACCCACTAAGGCATACATTCAACATGTAATGGAAGAACTTAGATTAATATAGTGAATAGGCAAGCCTTAAAAGCATTATCGAAGTTACATCACTATGCCTGCCATAAATCAAGTATAAATTTCTCAAGAAAACGTGTTGGAGAATTGGAGTTTGGGCTCTCAACATGATTCATGTTCAGAGTATCAGGGATCGTAGAAGTTTGATGCTCAAAAGCATAAATGGGAATAGGGCACTAAGCAGGTTAAAACCGTTTAATTATGTCTAAAAGCCACACTGAGAAAGAAAAACCAACGTTATAACCCAAAGGAGAGATGCAGCATAAAGCATCAAGGTTCAGGGATTAGGAGTACCTCTTAACAGCTATGCAAATAAAGGTATGCCCGAACTCATGTTCTTTTCAATTAATATCAAGAGCTCAAAGTCATGTTCTTTTCAATTGATTCCAACTAATAAGTATTAGACTCTAGGGATACTGTAAAATAGATACTCAAACAAGAACACCCCTGAAATCATGGTCTCAATAGAGAACATAGTGTAAAATGGTTGGGAATTGGACTTTGGGGAAACCAATAAAGGAGTACTTGAACAAGAACACTCTTGTAATCATGATCTCAATAGATTAATTTTGTGTAAACCAGTTGGGGGACTTTGAGTGAACTGATAAATGAGTACTCAAACAAGTGATAAAAAAAACTTTGAACTTGCGATCTCAATAATGACATAACATAGAATAGTTGGGGATTGGACTTTTGGGAATAACACAAAATAGGAATGTAAATAAGAGGATGACCGAAATCCCAAATTTTAAAAGTATAAAGTGTCATGTCCCCTAACAAATGATCGAATAATGTATTAAAATATTAATTATATTATATAAATCTTTCCATCATTTATATAAATAATTAATATTTCTTTAAAGGACATTATTTTCTATCTTTCTGATTAAGCACCGTAAATAGTGTTAACTATTACGGGTTTTCTAACTGCTCGATGGAAATAAAAGGATGGATAGGAATCGAGATGGGGGGGAATTAGTAGAAAAGCATAATTGAAACAGAGATTGGATATCCGCGTGATATCAACTTGGTTGAATCATTCCTTTCGCTAGTTTTGCTGGCCTATTGGAACCATAAAGATAATGCAAGGAGAAGAATCATCGTGGGAGTATCGACGGAAGAATTGCAGAATCGTGTACCTTTTCATGTACACGTCTTTGGACCAAGTGAGATGGTCTACAGGTTGGTAGCAGTGGAGTCAAGTTTGAACCGTAGATTACTTGCAGACCCCGTGCAACTTGAACATGACAGCAGTAACTGACCATTGGAGTAAACCCGATATTGGGCCTATGTGTTACAGAGGACTTTCCGATCGCATGAACCATCGAAGTATTCACGGGATATAGCGGGAGTGTGGAGGCCGACGGCGTGTAATCTTCGCAGTGTTCAGTTTTCGTAGTAATTTCCGCACCGTGCTTGAAGAGCTCCGGGTGACCGCGGAGAGAACCAAAGGCAAGACATCTCCTTACCCTGTACACTTCGAGACCGTGGAAGAGAATCCCCAGCGTAGATAACATAACCGGAACCACCGTATTTGTCATTTGGTTGTGGATGTCGACGGGAGGAAACATGCGTCATGAAATACTAGAAAAGCCAGAGTCCAATGTCATTTGATATGCGGAGGGAATCGGGCATAGTGAAATACTAAGGAAGACAGAGTCCAGGCCCGTATAACAAAGTTATATAAATCCAGATCAACGTGAAGTCAATCAAATAAGCTAGGTGCACTATTTCCTCAAAATTACTTTTGCTTCGTGTAGAAATGAATTGACTTCTTTCTGTAGTGTCTGATCCAGTTGTCAAAACTTAATGATAATTTCAAGAATCAATACAAACACCACCCAAGGAATGCTGTTTAATATGTTAATTTTTCTACTGGTTTTACTGCACCAACAAACTCCTACTGTGACCTGGTTTGTAAATTGATTATTAGCTAGTACCGAGTTAGGATTTTTACAGTGGTATCAGAGCTTTTGTGTCCTGCCAGCCTGTAGGGTATCGAGATTTCATGAAAATTTATTACACAGTTGATTATGCACCAAGGAAATTATAATTTCCGAAGTACTAGGGCCCGTCAAAACAGGTTTACAAACTCTCCTTTAGCACATAATAGTTCATCAATTCCATTTGAAATTGAGGATAGCCACACAGAAACAGACGAATTTATTTTTGAAATCAACATGGGAGACCCGGACAACAATAGGGATTTATTAGCTGCATTGATCAGAAGTCAGCAAGATATGCAGGATAATGTTAATAGAATGACCAACTTGATGACCCAGTTTATGGCTAATAATATTAATCAGCATCAACATAATGGAAGACAAAATAATCAGCATCAAAACAATGGGAATAGAGATGAACAATCAGTTAATAATCAGCCAACGAGATCAGGGACAGCTAGACCATTTATGCCCACATTTACTGCTAGGAACCAGCCACCAGAAAATGAACCAACAATAAGAGAAATACAGGCAGAAATACATCAGGATTGGTTAGATTCCGGTGAAGAATTCCGATCAACAATGACCTTTAGAGAATATTTAGATGTTAGAATGAAACATAGGCCACGAGGACAGCGAGGGAATAACAGTGAATTGCAAAGGAAAAATGGGAAAATGTCCATTCCTTATTTTGACGGAACAAGTAAAACAACTGCTCGGGCTTGGGTGCAAAAATTAGATACGTACTTCCAATTAAACCCTATGTTGGAAGAGGAGGCAATTAAATATGCTGCATTACACCTTGACGGTATAGCACATGAATGGTGGCATCATGGGCAAATAGCTTTGGGCCACAATTTGATAGGCACTTATGTTGAGTTTACTGAGAAACTTATTGATAGGTTTGATTCTAAAGATCCTGAACTACATCTTAAGGATCTGACTCAACTTAAGCAAACCGGAACTGTTGAACAATATATATCCGAATTTGAAAAATTGGCTGTTTTAGTTATTGAAATCTCTGAAAGACACAAGATTGTGATATTTATAGATGGATTGTCTGATTCCCTCAAAGGGTGGGTTAAATCCTTAAACCCCCTTACTTTACAAACAGCTATCAAAAGAGCAAGAGAATTGGAACCATCTTCAAAAGGAAATTTTTTTAACAAAGGACCACCTCCTAAACTGGAAAAAGACAAACAACCTTTCAACAAAGACAACAAAGATGATTTCCCTAGAAACAGGCTAGATAAAGAGGAAAGAGAAGAACTCAGAAGGAAAAAACTATGTTTCAGTTGTAGAGAAGCATGGCAGTCGGGGCACAGATGTCTAGGGAAGGGGAAAATTCATTATATTGAGGTTATGTCTGACAGTGAGGATGACGAGAATGTTGATCCTAACATAGAACGAGCACCACAGAGCACTGAGTCAGAAATAGGTACCAAACAAAGAGAGGGAGTAATAGCATCCATGACAGGAACCCCACATTATAATATTTTCAGAGTTAGAGGAGTTTTGAATGGATAGCGTGTAATTGTTATGGAGTTTTGAATGGACAGCGTGTAATTGTTATGCTTGATAGTGGTTCTACTCACAATTTTATAGATGCAGCACTCGTAGAAAAACGTGGTTTACAGATTGAAAAACATGAGGGATTTGATGTTAGAGTAGCAGGTGGAACTAATTTGTCTAGCACTCATAAAGTTCCTAAGTTGAATATTATTCTTGGCAATTACACTATTACTGATGATTTCTATGTGATTGATCTAGCTGATACTAATGTGGTCTTGGGCATACAGTAGATGGAAACGTTAGATGAATATACTCAGAGCTTTAAAAGAATGGAATTCTCTTTTAAAATTGATGATAAGAGGGTAGTCCTTCGTGGTATGTCTAACAGTGGGCCCAGGATCATCAGTGCAAAAAGAATGGAAGCTATTTTCAGACATGGGGATGTGGCATGGTCAGCACAATGTTTAGTCTCCAACAAGGTATCATGTTTTGAATCTAAATCCTATCAAGCTGAATTGTTAACAGCTTTAGATTCACATCAGTTGGTTTTTAATGATATTCCTCCAAGAGTCCCACCTAATAGAGGTTTTGAACATACTATTGAATTAGAAGAAGGTGCTAAACCAGTGATTACCACTCCTTATAGACACCCTAAAACATTCAGGGATGAAATAGAAAAAGTGATTAAGGAATTATTGGATATGGGACATATCAGACCTAGTTCTAGTCCTTTTGCTTCATCTGTAGTATTGGTCAAAAAGAAGGATGGAACTCTTCGAATGTGTATTGATTACAGAGCTCTTAACAAAAAAACAATCAAAAACAGGTATCCAATTCCTCGAATTGATGAATTGTTAGATGAATTGCATGGTGCCATTTATTTTTCTAAAATTGATTTGAGATCAGGGTATCATCAGATAAAGTTAAGAGAACAAGACATTCATAAAACTGCTTTCCGTTGTCACTATGGTCATTATGAATTCCTGGTTATGCCGTTTGGTCTAACAAATGCTCCGACAATGTTTTAGTCCTGTATGAATCATATTTTTAACAAACAGTTAAGGATATTTCTGCTAGTATTCTTCGATGATATATTGATTTATAGCAAAACCTGGGAAGAGCATTTGAAACATATTGATATAGTGCTTGGTATTATGGAATCACAATCCTTGTATGCAAAGGCATCTAAATGTGAATTTGGAATGACTGAAATTTTGTATTTAGGGCATATGATCAGTGCAACAGGGGTACAGGTTCATCAAGAGAAGATAAAAGCCATTTTGGATTGGCCACCACCTCAGAACCTTATGGAGCTAAGGGGATTCTTTGGGTTATGCAGTTATTATAGAAGGTTTGTTAAAGGGTTTTCACAGCTAGGGGCACCCTTGACATATCTTACCAAAAAGGGGGCATTCAAATGGACTGAAGAAGCTCAACAGGTATTTGAGAAGCTTAAAGAGGTAATGAGTTCTTGTCCAGTACTTGCTCTTCCAGACTTTAATCAGCCGTTTGTGCTAGAATGTGATGCTTCTGGTGATGGAATAGGGGCAGTTTTAATGCAAAACAAACACCCTATAGTTTATGAAAGTAGGAAACTTAATAAACTTGAGAAATTATATTCCATCTATGATAAAGAAATGTTGGCAATCATGCATGCTTTGACAAAATTTAGACAGTATTTGGTGGGCAGCAGATTTGTGGTGAAAACTGACCATAATAGTCTGAGATATTTCTTGGGGCAAAAAGATTTAAATGACAGGCAACAGAAGTGGGTCAGTAAAATTCAAGCTTATGACTTTGAGATTGAATATGTAAAAGGCAAAAATAATGTGGTTGCCGATGCTTTATCTAGAAGGCCTGAAATCAATGCCTTATCTGTTGTAACAACTGATTGGAAATCTTTATTGTTGGTCGAGTATTCAAAGGATTCTTTTGCATGTGATTTGCTAGATGGTAATATACAGGATGATAAATATAAAGTTGTTGATGTTATTTATTACAAAAACAGGATTTATTTAACTTCAGGATCGAAGTTAAAAGAGAAATTTCTCCAATCTATGCATGATATTCCTCTAGCCGGGCATCCTGGATACTACAAAACGTATCGTCAGGTACGAGAACGGTTCACTTGGAAAGGCTTAAAAAACTATGTCCTATGCTATGTCAAAGAATGCATCACCTGCCAGCAAAATAAAGCAGAACAAATGCACCCTGCCGGTTTATTACAGCCACTACCTATACCAGATCAGAAATGGGAGAGTATATCCATGGATTTCATCACAGGTTTACCGAAATCCCAAGGTAAAGATTGTATATTTGTTGTGGTTGATAGATTAACTAAATTTGCACACTTTTTTCCTATCACTACAGAATTTACAGCAGTTCAGATTGCAGAGGTGTTTTTCCGAGAGGTTTTTCGTTTACATGGTTTACCGAAAACTATAATCAGTGACAGAGATAGCAGATTTTGGGGGGAACTTTTCAGATTGACAGGTACAGAATTGTGTCATAGCACCAGCTATCATCCGCAAACCGATGGACAGACGGAAATAGTGAATAAGTGGATCGAAGGGTATCTTCGTAACTATGTAGCCGGACATCAGAAAGCCTGTGTTCGTTGGTTATATTTGGGTGAATATTGTTATAATACTACCTTTCATATGTCAATTGGTATGTCTCCTTTTAAAGCATTATATGGTTACGATGTACTCTCTTTTTTTGACCTTGCTTTTGAACAGAGCAATGTACCTAAAACTCGTGACTGGCTTCAAGAAAACCAAGACATTCTGTTAGCTCTTAAAGAGATTTTGCAATGTGCTCAGAATCAACAGAAAATCTATGCGGATAAAAAGCGAGTTGAACGTCATTTTGAAGTAGGAGATTTGGTATTCCTCAGGTTGCAACATTATAGACAAACTTCCCTCGAAAGGAGTGGGTCTGAAAAATTAAAACCATGATTCTATGGCCCCTATTAGGTAATACGAAAGGTTGGTGCAGTTGCTTATGAAATTGACTTACCATAGGATAGTAAGATGCACAATGTATTTCATGTGTCTTGTCTCAAGAAAGCTCTGGGACAGCGAGTGTCAGTATCCAGCGATTTACTTCCTTTGAATGATGAAGGGAAGCTCGAAATGATACCCGAAGTAATTTTGGAAACACGGGATAGGCAACTGCGGAATAGAATTATCCGAGAATATTTGATCAAATGGAAACATCTGCCTCATGATGACGCCTCTTGGGAAAATGAAAAAGTTTTGGAGTTGCTTGAGGGCAAGCAACAAGAAGCAGGGGAGACTGTCATGTTTCCTAACAAATGATCGAATAATGTATTAAAATATTAATTATATTATATAAATCTTTCCATCGTTTATATAAATAATTAATATTTCTTTAAAGGACATTATTTTCTATCTTTCTGATTAAGCACCGTAAATAGTGTTAACTATTACGGGTATTCTAACTGCTCGATGGAAATAAAAGGATGGATAGGAATCGAGATGGGGGGGAATTAGCAGAAAAGCATAATTGAAACAAAGATTGGATATCTGCGTGATATCAACTTGGTTGAATCATTCCTTTCGCTAGTTTTGCTGGCCTATTGGAACCATAAAGATAACGCAAGGAGAAGAATCATCGTGGGAGTATCGACGGAAGAATTACAGAATCGTGTACCTTTTCATGTACACGTCTTTGGACCAAGTGAGATGGTCTACAGGTTGGTAGTGGTGGAGTCAAGTTTGAACCACAGATTACTTGCAGACCCCGTGCAGCTTGAACACGACAGCAGTAACTGACCATTGGAGTAAACTCGATATCGGGCCTATGTGTTACAGAGGACTTTTCGATCGCATGAACCATCGAAGTATTCACGGGATATAGCGGGAGTGTGGAGGCCGACGACGTGTAATCTTCGTAGTGTTCAGTTTTCGTAGTAATTTCCGCACCGCGCTTGAAGAGCTCCGGGTGACCGTGGAGAGAACCAAAGGCAAGACATCTCCTTACCCTGTACACTCCGAGACCGTGGAAGAGAATCCCCAGCACAGATAACATAACCAGAACCACCGTATTTGTCATTTGGTTGCGGATGTCGACGGGAGGAAACAGGCATCGTGAAATACTAGAAAAGCCAGAGTCCAATGTCATTTGATATGCGGAGGGAATCGAGCATAGTGAAATACTAAGGAAGACAGAGTCCAGGCCCGTATAACAAAGCTATATAAATCCAGATCAACGTGAAGTCAATCAAATAAGCCAGGTGCACTATTTCCTCAAAATTACTTCTGCTTCGTGTAAACAGTAAAAATGAATTGACTCCTTTCTGCAGTGTCTGATCCAGTTGTCAAAACTTAATGATAATTTCAAGAATCAATACAAACACCACCCAAGGAATGCTGTTTAATATATTAATTTTTCTACTGGTTTTACTGCACCAACAAACTCCTACTGTGACCTGGTTTGTAAATTGATTATTAGCTAGTACCGAGTTAGGATTTTTACATAAAGCATTAGCAAATTTTAAGGAGAGGAGTCAGACTCTAGAGAAAACACTAAACATTTACCCAAATAGGAGGACAGCTGAAACCTCAACCTCTAAAAAGATAAAATAAATTTCTAAGTTCAAGAGTCGGGCTTTAGGGGTCTAAAGAAACTCATTTGGAAGAGGATGGTCAAGACCAAGCCTACAAGTCCGATGCCTAACATCAGGCCTATGGGGTCATGACATCATCATAGCATGACAAGGCAAAAAATTCTCAAAACTCTGACAAACGGATCATCAAAGGGGAATAAGACTTGTACAACTAGGGCACAATCAAAAACTAGAAAAAAAACACAAAATTGAGTAATCATAGAAAATGAAAGTAGAGAAAAACAGGAAACAAGAAAAACGTGTGCCCTAGCACACAACAACACACAGCACAAGCAAACAACAAACAAACAAAACCAAAACAAAGAAAATGAGACCAAGCTTGCCGTCAATAGTCCAAGGAAGAGACCAAAACTAGTAAACAATGAGGACACCTGATGACAAACACTCCAAGCTCGCACAACAAGCACATGAGTTAGCAATACACAAATACAAAAGCAAAGTAAAAAAGAATAAGCCAAAATGAGAAAAAAAGGCAAGCAACATGCATAGAAAAATTGCCATTAATGTAGAGTTAAGAGGTAGGCTATGGTGGCATCACATCCCAAGCATAAGGGTTTTAACTTTTGGAGATGCTTGGATGACTAACTCCAAAAGTCCAATGAGGGTGACATAACAGGCCCCTGACAAGTCTGGTCTACAAAAGGGTCAAAGTTTTGGAGTTTCCTTTACAGTCATGCTGAGATGATCAACTTTGAAAGCTTGATAGAAGGCAAAATCCCCAAAATAAACACAAGGCAAAAAGCGTAAAGCTAAAATTAAATAAAACCGGCTAAAAGCAAACAAAGAAACAAAGAAAAAGAAACAAAAAGAGGGGGTCCCTGTTTTGCTAAGGAAAAATGGGGTTTGTGTGTGCAAGGCACAACACTACCTTCATTCAACTTTGTGGAAAACAACAGATTTTTCAGATACACTACAATGTTCCATTTTGTGGGTTTTGATATCTGTTTTTTAGAATTTCCTGAAGATTAACAGAAGCAGCACCGTTGCAGACTTCTGGGATCAAGCTATCAGATACGGACAATTTTAAGAACTAAAGGGCATACTTGTTTTTTTTTTTGGTCGGTAAATTTTGATATTTTATTAATTATAAAAAGTTTCTACATAATTTCATCTTCGACAAAGTCTGCAAAAAATCCATACCACCCTGCCTATTTCCCTACACTTTCCACACATGTAATCATTTCTACCCATATCCCTATCAAAACAAAACTATTAGTCCAAAAGATTCACCATACACAAGAGCAGACATTATCCGAATTACAGTATAATTTCAAAAGAGAACCCCCCCCAATTTCTATTCATGAACTTCACCTCCCTGGCTTTTTTGCGTCCCATTATCTCGCCTCTGGGTCCTTCTGAAACTCTAACCACCTGCTGTGATTCCCCTTTGTGCTCAACCTCTTCCATGCCCACGCCGTTGTTCGTCTCACCAATAATCGACCAACTTGAATTTGAGCTTAGTCAAGTCCATCCTATCCTGTGAAAGGCCCGAAGCAAGAACCAGCTCCCAATAATTTACATAGTTGTGAACCGCTTGCCAACCCACCACAACTTCAATCCTCCTCTCGTTTCTGTCCTCAAGAGCTTGCCACATTATGAAAGGATGGACATGCGGGGGATATCTCAGCACATCAACCCAATCCCCGAGTGCTGTTACAAACCCTTGACCCGGCTTTGCATATTCCAGGAGTGTGTCCAACCCTTGATGCCATTCAGGTTTCACACATCCTCCATAACCTTTTCACCGCTTGGATGGTGTCACATTCCAGCCCCCATGCACATAACATTGAGGAAATGTCTGTGTTCGTTCGATATTTCTAGCTTGCAATGATGTAATCATACCCGAGCACCGAACGCACCTGCAAGAGAAAAGGGATCATTTGTGGTGAAGATAATTTTCAAACACTCCAGAGTGACTTTCCCCCAGAACGACATTTTTTGCTTAGAGGCTTTCAAACTGAAATTTGCCTCCATCTTCAGACACCCCCTTCCCTTCAATAGACATAAAAAATGAGACCATCCCAACAATATATCAAATGACGAAAATACACAACTCCCACAGCATCCATAAATGGCAATAGAGGTTGGCGTACTCGCATCATTCGAAACATAAATACAAGTCACCATCAACCGCCACCTAGCCACATATCATCCCTTCTCGTACTTCGGTAGCCGTAAAAAATGAGCGGGAGTAAATGTAGCCCCCTCATATCGCCACCACATCCATCACCCCATTAACTGCCATCTTGGACAGTGAGTCAGCCAAAACATTTTCCTCTCGGTAAACATGGGAAATTTTGAAATTTTTGAATCCCCCAAGTTTTTTTTTGATAATTTGAATAATTTTATTCAATTTCCATAACTTTTCTTCTCCATTTGCAATTGCGTTGATTATTATTTGAGAATCACCTTCTAAGTGTAAATTATCCACTTTGAGTCTCTTTGCCAAATCCACTGCTAGCAAAGCAGCTTTCACTTCTGCTTCATTGTTAGTTCCTGATTCCAAATGTTTTGATTCAATTGCAAGGATATTTCCTGTTGAATCCCGAGCAACACATCCGGCCCCAGAGGGTCCTTGATTCCCTTTAGAAGCGCCATCGAAATTCACTTTCACCCATCCATGCTCTAGGCTAGTCCATTGCACCCCTTCTCTTCTTGACCTAGGATCAACCCTAGCAAGCCCATTAGCGGGCATAAAGGGCATACTTTGTTGGAATCAATGAACATTGAGAGGGGGGGGTGAATCAGTGTTCTGCAATTCACAAACTTATTAAATTGATTCTAAACCACTGGATGCATAAGAATGAAAGTAAAGTGCAGAAACATAAACCAATCAACCACAAAACCATAACACCAGAATTTTTACGTGGAAACCCGGAAAGGGAAAAACCACGGTGGGATTTGAACCCACAATAATATTATACTTTGATCAAGAGTATGATAATATTACAAAAAGAGGAATGCACTTGCATTCAGGCTCACTGCCTAGAGCTCACTGCTTAAATACAAAAGAGGGCTACAACTCGGAGGACTCATTGTCCTACAAATGATTACAAAAGATTACAATAGTGTCTAAATTGAAGAATGGCATCTACTAATGCCAAATAGCAGTTCTGGTTAAGCACAATTTGACTGTCTTCCTCTGCTCTGCTTATTTGCCCTGTTTTGCTGCACAGTCATATACCGGAGCACCAAATCTGCATATTGATGCTCATTTGCTCATCACATATCAACATTCGCACATCTACCATACATCTACAATATCAAAATGATCATACAAGTTGATCTTATATATCGGCATCAACAAAATAGATCAATTCCCATGTCGGCTTCCGAAAACTGCATAACACGCAACATGAAACGTGTACCAACAAGTCGGCTCAATCCGTCCACAAATCCATATGCGGACTTAAACAAGATGATAACAAGCTTCACATATGTCGGCCCAATCTCCTCGAACTTGAAACCAATCACCGAAATCATCCCAAAGATTCCGGATCACACATTACACCAAAATAGCTCTGTTCTTCCTGAATTACCGGATACCGGACCTTCAATCTCGCTCATGAATCAACACCGGATGTTAGGATTACAAAATAAGCTGCCTCGAACCTCGAATCATCTGCCTCTATTACCACAACCAAAGTTACACAACCAAAATCAGGATCTGCACACTGTACTCATACTCTGCTGGTTACTGTATTCCACCTTCCAGACTTATGCCAAATGAATAATGCAACTTCTGGTAAATCAAATCTACATGTACTGGATATGATTTCTGAACTGAGTTGCCATCAATGACAACTCCTAAGCATCTCTAATGCATCCATCTTCACCGGAAGTGTCTCTTGCCAACATACTTGTTATTGCTATCAAAATGATGTAAATTTGTATGAGGCCTAATTTCTGTTTTGAGGTTTATTTTGTTACAGTCCTGATACTTAGTGATGGTGAGTATCTTGTGACTTCAGACAATACATTTTGACTGGTTAATTTCTGTTCTTCAGGGGGTTTTGAATGCTGGCAATGATACACAGAGGTACTGAGCTAGGAGTAGACAGATTTAAGAATATTTTGATAGTATTTTGATTTAGAATGACTTTGTCAAAACATGCAGATCAAAAATCAAGAATGCTTTCAGTTTAGAAAATAGTAAATACAAGAAATTGGAACACATACATCAATTGTCTGCAGTTGATTGCACAACCCTTCTGCATTCTGCCCTACTTTTCTGTACTGTGCTCTACCCTCTGCAACCCCACAGATGACAGTGTTAGTGCTCTGCACACTCGTCCCTAGCTTCTGCCTGTGCCTGCACTCTTTGTGCTCTGATCTGTGCTGTGTGATTAATCCTCTGCTTTGCATGATCTATCTTCTGGTCATGCAGCCGACTGCGCAAGGCTTCCGGATCCTGCAGTGACAGTGATGCCTTCTTTATGTGTCTCTGCAGTTGTCTAGATTTCAGACAGATTGTTCTTGACCATGCATAAATGAAACCTTCTTCCTCATGTACGAAGCATGTGATTGGCATTGATACCAAATGTTGAATGCAAAAGAATCGATGCATGAAGAATCGGTGAGCAAATATTCTGTGAGATATGAATTGGAATATATGTGCATTTTAATCTATTATTGAGGGAGAAAGTTACAGTGGTTGTAACTTCATTGTGTCAGTTAAATTTGATAATGATACCTTATGTTTGAAACTTTTTATCACTGTTCTTGATATAGGTGGTTCAACTACTCTTTCATTGCCATTTGATTTTTCTTGGAGGCATTCAAAAGTCTTGAATTAGCACTGCAGCAATAATAAAAACATGCTTTTGCAATTTTCTTGTATTCAATAATCTCATGAAAATCAATTTTCAGGTTTGTCTTTAACACCACCAAGAATTTTCTGGTTCTTCGTCTGTTTTTAAGCTCTGCAAATTCACTCAAGAAATTACTTTACTCATTTGCTTGTCTCCTTTTGTTATGAATCTAATCTAATTGATTAAAATTGAGATCTGCTGCTTTTGACAAAGTCTGGCACCTCAAGTTGAAAGTTCCTTGTCTTTACATGATTGCATAACTTGTATTATCTGCAATTCCTCACATTTCCAATTAATCTCCATGTGAACTGGATTCGATAACCCTTATTCAATATGATGACATCTGTAAACTTTTTTCTACAGTCAAGTGAAATTAGGAATGATCATTTGGAGGCATCATCTAACTCCAGGGCCACCCTTCATCTTCTAATAATTTGTAATTCCTCTTATGAGGTTCAAAATCTATTTGATTGTTAATGCTATTTCCAAGCTGATCAGTAATTCAAGTTTATCTCGTGAGAGGTGTCTAAAATCCCATGTGGCCTATTCTGTCTAAAGCATCATTTAGCTTTAACTTCCAGTACCCCAGGCGAGAAGTGTACCATGTCAAGCTATCCATAGACTTGGCCACAACCCATTTCTATTGAAGTAATTTTTTTCCCTAAATTATGCTGACACTGGTATATGTACTGATGTACACAAATTATCCCTCTTGAGGTTCCTTTTCAACTCATTACTGCTGTATATTTTACTTATGCACTATCCAAACTGTTTAATTCTTTCTTTCAAATATTTTCAAGGCATTTCTGACTAGACTATTTTTACTTTTCAACCATTTCAAGGAAAGAAATTAGTCTCTCGGTCTCCCTATGTTGTAACTCAATATTGCTCTATGACATGCAAAGTCATCCCATTTGAGAAATATGGCCCTTTATCAAACTCTTTCTTGAACTGCAAAGTAGCCTCTTCCACTTTTTGGTCAGCATGATGACTCTTTAATTTCCATTTATATTCAGTGCAACTTTTTAATGTTTTCTGCACTAGTCATATGCCTGTTAACTTTCAAATCAGTGTACACTCTGTAAATGTGGACAATTATTTTTCAAATGAAATCATTTTCGAAAGCAATGTCTCTCTGCTGTTATAACTGCACCTTGCCTGGGACTGAGGTGGCTAAAACAGACATGCATACCAGCTTCGTCTTGTGTCCTCCAAGGTTTCTCTAGTCAGGCCTACATAGCCCAGGTCATTCTTGTATGGGCATCATCATATACTGTATAGGGTATTTTGTGGCAGTTTATAAAGATGCTTATCATACCATGCAATCTGACACAGATTAAGGTCAGCCCTGGCCTCCATCAGACTTACCTCCTTTGGCCCCTAGCATTCTTATCTTCTTTGATGCATCTTTCTTTCACAATAATATTTGTATTATATGATGTTTTTTCTTAGTGGTTTAGTGGTCGCCTGTTGTGGATTCACCTACTAGTTTGAAACTTAGAATATTTTGTTTTGTTCCTTTAGATTATAGCCCATAGTTTGTTTAAGATGTTGGGGTTACTGTCAATCTTTCTCTTGCTATTATATTTCACTGTACTTCCGAACCCCATTGATCTACTGCAGTCTCTCATGGACAATAATATTCTTTGTTTCTTTTTAACTAAGCAACAATATATAAGGGTCCTTGGAACTTTTGGGTTCCTATTCCTTCTGGAAAGGAGGTTATAGCTTCCTTTGGGTTCCCATTACTGGGTCTGTGCTGTCATAGTGACAAAGACTTTATGGTGATACAAATCTGGATTGCTCCATCTATATTTGGCTCAATATAATGTTGTAGTCTCGAGGAAATGCATTTCTTCTATGCCTATTCATTATATTATATATATGTTACTGAAGCTGTTGCTGGTTGTTCTTGATGCTTTTTCACACCGCATGTTTGTAGTTGGCAACTAATATGAAGCTGCATTTCTTATTTATTTTTGTGTCTGTTTGATAATGTATGTCAGTGTCAAATTTACCAATGCAGTCACAAGTTTCATGTGATATATATTAAAATAGAATATTTTCTTTCAAATTAAAAAAAACCTCACTTTTGTTGAGTTCTATAGCATCTAGGGTCAGTGACATGATAATGTGATAGGCTTTCCTTGAGATGGCAAAATGAAGTAGAAAGAAAGAGGTGTATAGCTCCATGTCAGTTTTGTTTTCAATCGTTGCAGCATAATCCATGACTTTGCCCACTAGCAATAATTTCTAACATTTATTTGGTTATGCATTTGAAAGGTGATGTCATTGTTTGTTGGAAAGGAGCTTAATAGGAACAAAATGTGAAATGCCAAGACAAAAGCTATGAAATTTGAAATAATAGAGATTTCAACATGTTTTGGAAAAATATAGAAGTAAAGGGAAATAATCATGTTCAAAAGTGCAGGTGGATCTGATGGAGAACCTCTGTGAAAATTGATACAAAAAATGTACAGTAAAAGCTAAGCCAGGAGTCCTTTCCATCATTGGAAGTCCTTTCCTCCTGGGCGGGTCTCAAAAGAGACAACAGTGATGGTTGTTGTCCAGGTCTACAACACATTAAGAAAAGTTCCGGTTATGTATGGCAGTCTTCACTTCATAATAAAAGTGAAATCAATGATGATTCATTTTGTATGACCACTCACCATTAGGCTTGGCAGCATATATACTTAGATGGGATTACATAATTAATTACTTAGGAAGAATGTTTCCTGTGAAAAGGAACCTTGTGAAGGGCTATTGATGTAATGTCCCTTCTCAAATAACAGGCCGCGAGGAGTCAAATTCTAGCCTGCCATATTCTCTAGGCTAGAATAAATAATTAATAAATGGAATAATTGAAAGAGTCAAATTAATAATTTACACATCATTAGAAATTGTGCCTAAGTCTCTTATAAGTCTCTTATAAGGAGTTTTCTAGATGGATCGATGCTTTTTGGTTGTTGCTGAAGCTATTATATAAAGGGAGGTTGATGCTTGAGAGGATTATTATGTTGTGTCTTCTCTTATTAATTTATGAGCTCTGCAATTCAGCACACACACAGGACGAAAACCCTGTCATCTGCAGCCTGGACGCAACCCCAGGTTTGATTGGTCATCAGCATTCCTATTGCTGTGACAGAAAGACTCCTACCACGTGATTTAGGACTTCAAGCCCAGTCTACAGCCAGCATGTGTGGGGGTTTGGATCAGTGGACAACAATTCTGTCATCCTGTAGCAGCAAATTACCAGTCTGATTTTGTGTTCAGAAATCACAGCTTCCATCCATAATAATTATCGTGTCATGCATAAGGGTTTGGGTGCCATACACAGTTAAGGCGATATGTAAATCAGCATCAGATAGAGGTAGTGCTCCTATTAGATAAATTGCTGTGGTATGTCTAGAATAATGTTAACCAGAAGATGAATGGAAATAGTGTTTGGAAATAATGATAGCTGCAATAATATGAAAAATCTCATTCTGTGAATTTGTTCTTATTGTAATAAGTATTTCTGGGTATTACATATGTGTTTGTTTGATATTAATTATTAAAACCAAATCAATCAAACATCTATCCCTTGAAAACTTAAATTAAGAATATTTCAATTGAGCCCTCGCTTCTCAATAGTATCAGAGAAGTGGTAGCATGAGGGAGACCTAACTTACTTTGAAAGTGGCATGAAACTAGAGGCGGCAATACTTTCTTCAAGAAGTTAGAAACCTGATACGTGTCACAGATGAGGCAAACAATTAAGATTCAGACCGATTACATGTAAAAGCTATTATTAGTGTATAGGATTACTGGAGTGAAAGCGCAGGGTGTGAACTGGAGTCTGAGGCTCAGAAAGCAGTTACATGTTTTACATGAATTACATGGTAAAATCTAAGGTTACTTGTGTCTAAGAATGAAGATGGTTGCATCTCAGTAAGAGACAGTGACCATCAAACAAGTGAGATTCATTGTGTGTCAAGAAAGACCAGAATTCTACAAGGAATTTCCATGTTGTACTGATTATGCTTCGAACCCAAGTCATATTGCCACAGGGATATCAATCCCTGGCTTACACACGAAGCTACAGCATCTGTTAAACTCAAGATCAAACTACAAAGGAGTAATAAATAAATAGGAAAAATCCGACAGCATAGACAATTGAGGAGTCCGAGCAACTCTTGAGTTCTTTGGGCCACGGATATAAGCATGGTGTAAAAACTAAACAGCATCTGAAACACCACACCTCGAACTCATGAAAAAAGATTATAACCAGAAAAAATATCCAAAATATTGAAAAATTAGAGGCAAATATCAATGGATAGGAAATTAGCAAAATTCATATTTACTTCTGAGATCCTCGTGCAATATCCAAAGCGCTCGCAGCTATTCTGGCTCCAAAATGGCCAAATCGTACACTCTGTTATTGACATGTTAATCAATCACAGCCGTTGTTTGCAAAATCTACGGTGTAAAACGTGCGACTAACTTGCGTGTTATGCACACTGTACTGCCGTTTTGGAGCCAGAATAGCTGAGTCCATCTAAAGCAAGACATTGCATGCCAAAAATTGTTAGATAAGCTTAACTCTAAAATTAATATAATCTGGCCAAGCAAATGTAAAGATCCATCCCTATTCATAGGTGCCTCAATTCTTACGGTGCTCGGTAACTTATGCTTGTCTAACATTGTTTCATGGGGGCTTGCTCTTTGTGCAAATTCAGATGAGCCTTATTTTGGGAATTAATACTACTACAGTTTATATTGTGAAAATGGTGCATTTCAAGGGGATGTGTAGCGTACACACATATATAGAGGAGGCCCAAATTTAAATCCCCATATTTTATTGATGTAGCATACAAGTGAGAGGATGCTCAAATGCATCAATTAATATTAGCCATGATGCCCATCTGCCTAAGCAACTGGGCCTCAATTTGACTACACCAGATGAACACATTCTGATCCAAATGATGTTCTAGATACCTTCAGTAGCAAATTAATGTAATAATTTTTTTCATCGACAATAATCAAATTAGCAAGTTGCAAGATGTATCAACTTAACGTCACTGATCTGTACCAAAGCATCATCATATTCAAATATGAATGAGCCATTTTAGGATTAAAAATTAGAAAGACATGTTTTTTAAAATGGAAATTGTTTTAGTTATAACTATTATTTAGTTCATATTTATATTTGAGGGAGTTAAATTTTGTTCTAAAAAAATTATGCAAAGATCAATTATTGAACAATAAATTATTTGAAACATAGTTTTTATAATGGAAATTGTTTAAGTTATAATTATTATTTAATTTAATGTTATGCTCGAAAGTTAAATTTTATGAGGAAAAAATTAATGCCAAGATTAATTATTTGAAAAAATGATACATAACAAATTGAAATAAAATTATGTCATAATGAAGGTGAAACAATATTTTTGAATTTACAAGTTGGCAAACGAAAATTTTACATTTATTTATGTCAACGACAATGTGAAATCCGTCAATATCTTATAATGTTTACATCTTCCAATTCCATAAATACTAATAGCTTTTAAGAAAACAAGATAATTGAGGACTACCTTAAAGAAAATGGATAACTTTTTTATCTATTTTATAGAGGGTGAAAGAAGAGCTATGCATATATTTCTTAGTCTACATATTGGCCTTCACACTTTACTATGCTTCTGTGATCACATATGTATGTTTACACGTGCGAAATGAAAGAGTTACACGATAATCTAAATCAATAATCAAAATAGGTTCACTACATTCTAAATTAATAATAATAAAATATATAATAATAATCCGCGGCTACCTCCTATAGAGATTTTTATTATTTTATAAAAATATGGGTAAGTTTTATGTTTCAAAAGAAAAAGAAAAAATAAAATTTAAGAATCTTTTATTACAAAGAAAATAGATCTATCATATGGTTGTAGGACCCATATTCATTATGTTAGAATTAATTTTGTTTTATGATTATTAATTTCATTATTATTGACCTTGGATTAAACAAATGTGTAAGAAAGTTTTTAATTTTTTTTTATTAAATTAAATTTCGAGTTTAATTAAATGTTAGTGCATTGGTCTTTTGTCAATGATAAGAATGAGTATCATCAATCATAAACTTTTTTAAGCCGTGTGATTAGAATAATTGATTCTTTAAAGTTGGAGTATTTTAAATTAAATATATATTATTATTTTTAGCTATATTTTGATCCCATTTAAATATATTATAACTAGGATTGTTATTTCCAATAGTATTGACATAATTTTAGAATAATCAAGAATTCCATTCTTAGCAATGTCTACATTTAGTTTAATTATAACTTTGTTAGTTTGAGGATTGTAAACTACCTTAATATGCTCATTGTACCTAATAAAAGTATGGGGAATAGATTTAATTAATGTTTAGTTCTTTATCTTTTATCAAGAGTGATATTCCTTAAATCTTTGGTAAGAATCTTAAATGAAAAAAAAATAAATCGTTAAATAATTTATATTCATGTTTGATTCTTTTTCTTTCAAGGCACAAGGGCAAGAGAATCAAACATCTGTAAATGTTCATCATCGAGATTTCTACTTGACTATTCCTTAACTCTTCTAGTAAATGTCCTGTAATTTAAGGAACAACACAATGAGTTACTTCCAACCAAACCTTAAAACATTTTTAGTATGCAACATACACTGAGCCATTTTCATAATTGCCTTATTTTTATCCTACTCCATTTTGATCAAGTATAAGAAAAAGTCGTTTCATAATTAATGCCACTATTTTTTAAATAAGAGAAGTTTCATGCTTAATGCCACTATTTTTTAAATAAAAGAAGTTTCATGCTTAATGCCACCACTTTTTAAGTAAGAGAGTTCTTTCATGTTTAAGGACACAATTTATTTAAGAAAACAAATACATTGTAAACATTTTTTGTTCTATTATTAGTTCTAGGAATCCTATGTTAACATTCAAATTGTCTTTCAATAAAAATATAAAAATAATGATATATATTACAGAAAAAAAAATAAAAATCAATCAAATATTCTAGACTTTGATTCTTATTTTCTGAAAAAGATTCACCCCATTTGAGGTAATTTGGGGGTAATTATGATGCCTCACTAAGTGGGAAGTTACTTGGCGTGACATCCATAATGCATCATTCCGTAGAGAGTTCTATAAGAGCATTTATGTTGTATTCTTGGTGACCAATGAAATAGAGTGCACCATTTTGGGGTTGCATGTTGAAGAAGGGACAATGTGAAAATAATAGCGACTCTTGGGAATCATGCTTCCATGCGGATAAATTAGTTGCAATAGGATCTTTAGGAAAAATGCAAATTTTGGAATGGATAAATGATAAATGTGGGTGTTAAAGATTTGGAATGGGATCTTTGTTTTATAACTACGAGAAGTGGGGAGGTAGATAGATAGACAATTTTGAAAGGATTGTGGAGTTGTTTTTGTAGGGAAACTTTGGGAATTATGTGTTTTTTTTTTCAAGAAAACATACATTTTTAAAGGGAAATTATGTAAAAACTTTTGTAGAAATATTCATTGCACATCTTAGTTCTAATTGTTTATGAATAAGATTTTTTTTGTTTTGTTAAATTAATTGTTAAATATTCATTGCACATGCCTAGATCAACTAAATGCATTAGACTTTTATTACATATGCATATGCTTTCTTGTTTGTAAGCATATCAACTGTACAATATGAACATAAGATGCAACAATTTTGCAACACAAGTAGAACACACAATTTATTTGGAAACCTTTATGGAGAGAAACCATGACAAAGTATTGCATATTAATTCTCCTTAACAAACTTTATAGGCACCAACCCACATGAGACACCAATCACCTCAATTTTTAGGCACCAACCTGCTTGAGGCATGAACCCCCACAACTAAACAACAACTTAGTGAGAGATGTTTTATATTACTCCAACAGTTGAGCGTCATTTATATCTCATGATTATTGCTCCATATCTATTTGCTTCTTGAAAGATCTTCATACAAGTTCTATTCATTTCATTATCTTCTTGTGAATGTCCACTCTAATATACTTACCCTCACAATTCTGATATGCATGTCTTTCTTTCACAAATCTTAAGTTCTTTCAAAAAATTTATTTTAAGTAATGTATATATTTCTTTCTCAAATCTGATTTAAATATTGATGTGTATTCACTCAATGATAATCATAAATCTGACTTTGAATGATGTAAGTCTTACCTTCACAATCTCAGTTCTTCTTTCACAAATTGTGTTTAAATAGTGTATATCTTTCTTATTTGTTTTTATATCTTCATATATACACGAAGAGATGCATTCCTTATGAAAGATGATGTCATTCCGAATGGACATTCCTGCCTTAATAATAATTGCAGTTGCCGCATATTACACTGAAGTCGCTCCTTTAAAACAACATTCCTTAAATCACTTAACTTGGGCGATTTTAAATTTACTTATGCCTTTATCTTGCATAAACATGGGCATTAAGTTAAAGGGAGTGTGGTCGGCCAACATAAAAAATATATGCCCAAATTCATGAGGGTCGACCATTGTCAATATGAGGGAAGTTGGCAAGTATTGTATTAATTGCATAGAATAGTTGTTCTTTAATATATCTTTGTCTTAGTCTTATATAGAATCGCTGTCCTTAACAATGCCAACTACTCCCTTAAATTGCTCCATGTATTAAATGAATTATCATGAACAAATCACTGGTCCTTAATGATACCTAATTCTACTCCTTAACATGTATTAAATCACTACTATATTCAGTCATAATGTGTTTGCTTCCTTCTTAATGATACACATCCTTCTAACTTTTATATATATATATATATATATAATTCTTGGGCAATCTGAAACACATTTATATGATTTGCCTTTGAACATATTCAAATATGTGGTCGGCTTGTGGTGGTCAAATCTAATTTAAGTATTTACTTTATTCTAGTTTTATCTTTGTAAGATTATTAATTCCTCCTTAAAAGATATCAACACTTACTTTATATATTACTATAATATATTACTTAATATCAACATTTACTTTCTTATTTGACCTTTGTAAATAATCATGAAGTCAATTAATATAGAAACTTTGTTATGTATATGATGAAGGTATAGTAAGAACATGTCAACTAGTATTGATAAGGAGTTTAAGTTTTGTAGATATCTTCACACATCATGTGTGTGTGTCTATCTTAGTATTAGGCATCAATAATAGTGAGTTAGTATAGAGTTCACCCCCTTCATAAATGATGAAATATTTCTCCATTTGACTGCTAATATAAAGAGGTTGGCCAACATATTTGAGTAACAATTGGTGGTTTTTGGTCAATCCGTTTGACATCCATGACTCAATTGAACTATCTTATCTATTCACTTTGACATCCATGACATCAATGACAACAATTTGAAAATCTCTCATACTCATTGACATCAATGACAATCAATTCTAGTAGACAAAACTAATTTTCTTGTCCCTTGTACAAAATTTGACCCCTATATATTTATGCACAAACATCAAATTTGAAATGGACAAGCATTATAAAATCAATGGATGAAGACAATCAAGTTGTGAGTTTAAATTTCTAGATCTCCAAGGTCACTATTTGCACTATATAAGTCACTCCATAGAAGGATGATCTCTATTGCAAAAGGATGACCATTACCACAATTTCTTGATTTTAGTCTACAAGTCACATTTTAGTTCTCTGCACTCGTCATGTTTTTACTACAATGTTTAGGTAGCCACCAAATTGTATCGATTTATACTATTTATTTCTTGCACACAATCCCAACATATTCCGGATCACTTACACATCAAGTTTCTAGTCTCATTTTATTTTTTCTAGCCTTATTCAACTTCAACTATTAATCAAAGGAACAACTTCTATCCTTTGTTCATTTCAACTACTCTAGTTAGTGTTTTTAGATAAAACCTAACTCTAGTAACTTCTCTAGTTTGTTTGTTATTTATATGAATAAATCATTCAAAATTCACATGTAGTTAACATTTGGATATTCCATTTTAGCTTGTAGCATGTTTCCAAGGAGTTTAATGGTAAAGTTCGTCATCAAATTCATGTAGATAGTAATTTATAGACATTGGCCAATTTGTTTTGTGGTCATGGTTGTTTTGGAATGGTATGGGAAATCTTAGAATCTTCATCGATAGATGTGAGAATTGTTAGGTTTGTGCTATTTATCTAGGGATGTTTTGGAATTATTAGGATAGTAAGGTGATATTAAATAAATTTGTGGATGTATATGCTTTGTAAATCATCCCACCAAATAGGAAAAAAACACTTATCCCCACATACTCGAGATAGTAGCTATCTTTAGCAAGACTTTTTATATTGCAATGAGTTACCAAGTGGAAAGTATTTTCTATATTGTTATTGGAATTTATTTTTTGTTAGGAGAATTGTTGTGGCATAAGTAGGTTGGCCCCCTTAAAGCGACTATTGTATGGTTTCGCCCTACTTCAAGAGTTTGACTATTTTTGAATTTATTAGATATTTATATATTTATTTATGTTCTTAACATTTGGTATTAGAGCTCATTTTAGGGAATAATATTGTTTTATATGATGATTTTTCCATTTAGGGATGAATTCTTTTGTAGAGGACAACATGTCTCACACAGAATGGGAAAATATAATTTTGGATTTATTGGAAAAAGGACTTCAAGATTTTTTAAAAAGTAGTCAATTTTTTTTTTTTGATTAGTGTCAATGTAGATTTGATGATTTGAAATTGGCTTTGTGATTTAAATTTCTTAAAAAAATTAACACAATTTTTTCGAAAAAATCATATCATGCAATTGAGTGAGGAAATCAAAGTCTACTTTTTGCAAGTGGATAAAAGTATTTGAATCTACTTTTCTATATTATTTTCTTTTTAAATTTGAGAAAGAAAATGATCTTTATTGAAAAAATTTCTTTCAAACCATAGGTTTCATGACAAATCTTACATTTTTAGAAGTTATGAAATCCCTATATAAAATTAATGAAGCACAAATAAAAATTAAAAAATACAAGATGAATTTAATATTCGTTCAAGAGTAAAATGGACATATAAAAAATAAAATTTATGCTTAGTTAGATTTGGAGGATAACTACATACAATGGTGTGAGGACTTTTTAGTTGGGTGAGTAATTTATTTGGGCTTTATTTTGAAGAATCTCTTCTACACGATGATAATTATTTCTAGCTTAGGTTTGATCCGATTCTTTTATTTTTTTGAATTCTCCCATATGATGTGGAAGAGAGGAGTTTGTTTCAAAAAAGAATTTCTTTTATCTTCCTTTGGGTTTGCATGATTTCCACAAATGGTATTTTGTTCATCTCAACCAGCATTGGACAATTTGATCACATGTTTCTAATAGTTGATTTTATATTGGTTGATCCATACATATAACCTTATATTTTGTTGGATATAAGCACCAAAGTCTAGTGACTGTTTTGGAGACTAAATCTTCCAAAGCATAAGTATTTGTGATATATGTCATATTTATTTGAAAATTTCCATGAAGTAACTTACATGCCATAGTTCTAGTAATCCATAACGTGCCTTCCTTTTTTTCTAGAGTTTTTTTATATGAGCATAGAGAAAATAAAATTCAAGGGGACCCTAGGAAATCCAATAATCCTCCCATAATTAGATAAGAATCACATCACCCATCTTCCACATTAGGTCTTTTCTTACTAGCTATTTAGCCTTAATAATCTTTTTCCAAATCATTGATCTAGCAAGAAGACTAGACAAAGAAATAACAAACAATCTGATTTGATTGATCAAATATTTAGCCTTCTTGATTTTGTACCATTTTTCATTAGTTTCCATATGATTCTATTTTATCTTATTTATGAAGTATTTGTTTATTTCTTTAATTTTATGCAATTCAAATCCTCCATGACTATCTGAGAGGCAAATATGGCACCAAGAAACTATTGATAATCTTTGCCTATCCTTTATTCTCGATCAAGGAAATCTTCTCTTAATCTGATCCATTTTTTAGTTTATATCTTTAAGTTTTTGAATAAGGGAAAACAAGTTTTAAGGGAACCAGAAACCCCATACAACAAGTTTGCATCTTTAAGTTTATATCTTTAAGTTGAGTTTGCACTCCTTGAATGAGTACTACCAATAACATAGGAAATCCATTTGTAGTTTTAATTAACTTATTATGTAATCAAATTAAATATCATAACATTCCATTGAAAATCATTATATTCATGCAATTCTTCCAAAATGACATAAAAAAGTAGCAAAAATGTAAACATAGTCATTCTAATTTTTTAGGAATAAGCATTTCAATGAGTGTCAGAGCTCATGTATCAAGGATGCCTTCCAACTAGTATTTCAGTTTAGGGAAGTATGATGTACCAATAACATATGCCTAGTAAATTAAAACTCATTGGGATCGAGCTTCAAGATGACTATAATTACTAAATGAGACATTAGAACATTGAAACTCTATATACAAAAGGATATTATACTAAAGTATCTTAGGGTCAAATATTAGAGTGTTTGCTAACTAGGTACTAAGGTAAAGGAAAATCCCAAAAAATGACTTTGAAATGATATCACATTAAGATATGTCGAGGTCAAAGTTTAGAAGGAGCTAACTGAATGCTTAGGGAAGGAAGCTTTGAAAAACCAATTCCAAAATGGAATTCACTATTGGATAGTCGTCAAAATTGGACCTCAAGAAGGAACACAATTTACTACCTTAGACAAAGAAACTATAAAACTTGAGCTCCGAAAAAAGTTTACTCTAGGAAACATCAAGGTTAGACATTGAGGCAATCACTATCTCCAAAAGTCCAACTATGAAAAGAGATAAATTTATCTTTGTATGTAAATATATTAGGCCCAAATACTTTTTAAGAAAGCATCATCATCCATGTTTCAATGATGTGAAGGCAAGCATGCTAGGATGATGAAAGATGTCATTAAGAAAAATAGAGTTCTCAACTTTGATAAATTTATAGAAGGGAAGTGAACAAAAAAACACAAGTGCATGTGATGAATGGCCTCTACAAAAAAAACACAAACACAAACACAAACACAAATGGAAAGAAAATAAATAAGAGTAAAGCACAATATAAAAAGGAAATCACATAAAAAATCAAACAAACACATGGGAAAACAAACATCCAACAAGTAGAATTGAAGATGTAACAAAATAAGAGAAGGGAAAACCTTACCTTGTTAAAATGAAAGGCATGACATGAACTGGTAAATTTCATGAGATGTGCTCACAAGCACATTCACACAAGCACACATGCATTGTAATTCACCAACCCAACTACTAGTAGATTCCTCGACTAAGATCATAGACACTTGGAAAGGGGGTTTTATAAATCACAAAGCCTGTGATATTAGAGCATATTTAGCTATTGGTTTCTTTTTTACAACTATTTATGCTTTTTTGCTTAAGTTCACTTAGGAGTGCTTATTTTAGCTGTGCACCTAGTTTATATTTTATGCATCTATTTTAGTGAGAGTTGAGATTTATTTAGCTCCTCATGCTTGCACTTTAGTTCTCGTAATTTTAGCTTTGTGCTTTCTTTATAAGCACCTCATCGTATAATTGTAATTCATCCCGTGATTTTGTATTCTTTGTTTTTGAGTAATATAGCATTCATTTGTGCAACTCTTGTTTGTGGAAGGTGTTCTTGTTTGCCATTTGATATTGCAGGTGCTTGTGTTGCAAAATTCAACATGGTATCAGAGTGTGGATTTGGCAAGCCCCTTCTCAAGTGTTGAGGGTTTCTTTGCTCATAAGCGTTATAGGGTCGCATATTTACTTTTTGTGAATTTGGAGGTGGGTAAATTTTTATATCAATTTTGGAGCAAAATGGGCGTCGCCATCTCGTCTGCAGGATCAAAAAACCTAATATTTGTAAAGTTTCTATTTTTAGCAAGTTTCTATTTTTTGGAAACTTTCTATTCTCAGAAACTTTCTATTTTCAAAAAGTTGCTATTTTGGAAAATTTTCATTTTAGGTGTCCCTTCAAGCCTTCCAAGCCCTAAAAAACAGTCTTAAGTGTTTTGATCATAACTTCGTCATACGGAGTCAAAATCAGGCAAACAAGATATTGTTGGAAAGTTGGTTCAATTGGCTATCTGATTCTGCAAGTGGCTTCCTAGATTCTACACTAATTTTGTTAAATTTCCTTGTTTGTAGAAGGTGTTCTTGTTTTTTGTTTGATGTTGTAGGTGCTCGTGTTGCAAAATGTGAGTGATAAGAAAAAATAATATATAAGAAAAAAGTAAACAAAACAAGAAAACAAATGGAAAAGGCACATGGGCGAGTAGGTCATCATTACTACTAAGCCAAAGGGTAGGTTGGGATGACACCACATCATCGATGTTGGAGTTTAAGAGACCATCAAGAAAGAATACATGGATAATTTTTTGTTTTAAAGTTTGACAAAAAGCTATATAGAGGCTTTAGGGATAACTTGAAAGGCATATTGGAACTAAAAAATTCCGAAGTTTGGAGAAAGGAGACATACTCAACAAACCAAGAAAACAAATAGAAAAATGGAAAGAAAAAAACTAAGAAAGGAAGGAGAAAACAAGTAAGAGGACACCAATCAAACATAGTAGCACAATGGGAAGGGGAGTGAGAGTGCGCTTTGCCTTAAGCAAAGTGGGGCATATTGTTCGTAAGCCACAATAAAATACCATCAAACAACATCAATCCTACACCTACATCACATATGATGGATGTCAATCTCAGTGCAATCAAGAAGTTATAAAAGCATAAAAATCAAACATGCTTAATAAATAAAATATTGCAACACAAAACATTCTCTTGGAGAAACCCTCAAATTATTAGAAAACTCTAGTAAGAGCGAGCAATGGTCCCTAATCTGTAGCTGTACATACCTTATTATAGCTCAAAAGTCTTACAATACATCCATAAAGTACCTTGACGAGAATAATTAGTAACACTCATGCTACAACAATTAAAAAAGAATACAACCCATAAATAATAGATAAAATGACCGAAATATTCAACTCTAAAGAATGGAGAGAAGTACTAAAAACCATAACTTCATAAATAATGAACTCATACATCCTCCATTACCAATGATATAAACCTAACGCAAGTTAAACATAGGTAGATAATATGCCCTCTTGGAATCCATAGAGCACTCACTCATATTTAGAGCTTCCATGGTGCTTGCATCTACTCTTGCATGAAGGAAAGTTTTCGTACACATGCAATAGCCCTATGATGGACTAAAACAACCAATAGAATGGATTCCCCCTCTTCTAGGCATTAAATACATAGAAAAATATTTCTCCATCAAAAGGAGGAGAATCCAAAGCGCCACATTCTTTGGAACTTTAAAATGTGGCTTTTTAATTTTTAATATGACTACTTTTGTATTTCTGTAGATATATAACGACTATTTTCCACATAGAATAATTATGCCACTTATTAAAGTTTTTATAATAACCTAAACATTCATTTTGAACGTTGAAAATATGTCCTACGATCTTCAACAATAAACTACTTAAATATGACAATAATTGTGCAACTTTGTCATTGACTATGTGCTTCAACAAAACACTTTGGAAATAATTGTACACTTATAACAATATCTCCAAACAAGATCTAATTACATATCAGTTCATTTATTCCTTTTAGTTAAATTTTCAATTATTGTATCAAAAGAACAAACAACATATTTGTTGTGGAAAAAAATAAGAACATCTTTATATCTAAGACTCTAGTGCATAAAATGTTGCTAAAAATAACATTCATTGAATACAAAGGAAGGGGATTTTGTAATGATCATCTCAATGAATTCAATCTAATCCCTATTGGTGCAAAATTTAAAAAAGATAATTTGTCCGTAATTTTATTTTGTTCTTTATAAAATTCATGAGAAATCTAATAATAACAATCAAAGGTGACATGCATACTCCCGCTCCCCGCATTTTGTCCGTTGCAGACCCCTCCCTGCCTGCGACTGGCTTCGTGGGCATTCTTCATTACAGGAGTGATGCACCTGCTAAGGGTTGGGTGGCTACCGCTCCCCATATTATGGGCATTGACTATGTGCTTCAACTAAACACTTTGGAAATAATTATACACTTATAAAAATATCTCCAAACAAGATCTAATTACATATCAATTCATTAATTCCTTTTAGTTAAATTTTCAATGATTGTATCAAAAGAACAAACACCATATTTGTTCAGGAAAAAAACAAGAACATCTTTATATCTAAGATTCTAGTGCATAAAATGTTGCTAAAAATAACATTAATTGAAAACAAAGGAAGGGGATTTTGTAATGATCATCTCAATGAATTCAATCCAATCCCTATTGGTGCAAAATTTAAAAAAGATAATTTGTGCGTAATTTTATTTTGTTCTTTATAAAATTCAGGAGAAATCTAATAATAACAATCAAAGGTGACATGCATACTCCCGCTCCCCGCATTTTTTGAAATGCATTCTCCTGCTCCCCGCATTTTTTGAAATGCATTCTCCTGCTCCCCGCATTTTGTCCGTTGCAGACCCCTTCCTGCTTGTGACTAAGCCTGCACCTGGCTTCGTGGGCATTCTCCATTACAGGAGTGATGCACTTGCTGAGGGTTGGGTGACTGCCGCTCCCCATATTGTGGGCATTGACTATGTGCTTCAACTAAACACTTTGGAAATAATTGTACACTTATAACAATATCTCCAAACAAGATCTAATTACATATCAGTTCATTTATTCCTTTTAGTTAAATTTTCAATAATTGTATCAAAAGAACAAACAACATATTTGTTGAAAAAAACAAGAACATCTTTATATCTAAGATTCTAGTGCATAAAATGTTGCTAAAAATAACATTCATTGAAAACAAAGGAAGGGGATTTTGTAATGATCATCTCAATGAATTCAATATAATCCCTATTGGTGCAAAATTTAAAAAAGATAATTTGTGCGTAATTTTATTTTGTTCTTTATAAAATTCATGAGAAATCTAATAATAACAATCAAAGGTTCTTTACCTTCTCCCGCTCCCCGCATTTTTTGAAATGCATTCTCTCGCTCCTTGCATTCTGTCTGTTGCAGACCCCTCCCTGCCTGCGACTAAGCCTGCGCCTGGCTTCGTGGGCATTCTCCATTACGGGGGTGATGCACCCGCTGAGGGTTGGGTGGCTGCTGCTCCCCATATTGTGGACGATTTCTTTGTTGAAACCCTTTCGTTTGGTGTTGCGACTACTTCAACTCCTCTTACTACGACTCTTGTTGGTGATGCTAATGGTCCAGGGGGTCATCTTTCTGTTCCTATTACTGGCGAAGCTCCTTCCTCTGTTGTTGAGGCTGAGGCTGGTGTTGCTGGTGCCAAGTTCCCTGTTATCCCTCCTATGGGTGCTAAGCCCAAACCTCCTTTTTCTGGGAATCGTAGCTTTTCTCGTGTGGCCGGATCTGCTGCCCATCCTTCCAGGGGGTTCGTCCTCTTCCTTGTGCTAAGACTTCCCCTGTTGTGGTCTGTGGCCGGGAGGTTGTGGAGAATGTTGATTTCTATCAATGCAGTGCTTTGGTCTGCATATTTGCTCAGTTTTGGCATTCTCTTTCGGACCTTCATCGTTGGGTGAGTGATTCTTGGAAGCCTTTAGTTGCTCATGTCATTGACATTTTCCCTTGTGCTAAAGGCTTTTTCGTTGCTTCTTTTATCTCTACTCTTGATCGTGATTTGGTTCTAGGAAAGTTGTGGACTTGGGGGGATATCTCCCTCTCTATTAAGCCATGGACTTCTTGCTTCAACCCCTTTACTGAATCTCTCTGTTCGTCCGGTTTGGGTCCGCCTCCCCAATCTCCCTCTTCAATTCTGGGAGCCTTCTTGTTTCAAGGCTATTGGTAATTCCATTGACAGTTTCTTGAAGGTTGATGATGCCACGTTCTCCATGTGTCATTCTACCTTTGCTTGTCTATTAATTGATGTCGAAATATCTCTGGCCCTCCTCAGGGATGTGGTTCTTATGGTTGGGGAGAGGCCTTGGACTCAGCCGTTGGATTATGAGGGCCTCCCCTTTTACTGTCGAAGGTGCTTCTCAATAGGTCACTTAGCTTCAGACTGTTCTCTCTCTCGTTGTAAAGGTGCTGCTACTTGGTGGAAGGGTACTACTGAAGATCACTTGACTATTAATGCTTCAGACTCTATTTCAGTTGGATCCTCTCGAGATGAGGTTCCCCTTACTGCTGATGAAGCCTTTGCTGATATTACCGCTACCGTGGACTCTTCTGCCCCCTTGGCTCCTACATCTATTTCTCCTGCGCCTCTGCTTCGCTCTTCTCCTAGCGATTCTACTCTTGCTGCTGTTCTACAACAACATTCTGCTGTTGTTTTGCAACATCAGTCTGGCAGTGTCTCTGCGGGGTCTTCCCCGCCTGATTGTTTTTTGAATATTCCTAACAACAGTGGCTTTACTGATGGTTTACAAGCGGGATCCTTTCTGCTTGGTCATTCCCTTGATGGCCCCGAGAGTAGTATCATCTGGACTGTTGTTTGTCACAGGCGGAAGGGGAAGTCCTCCTCGCCCCCCCATGGACTGGGTGTCCACACCCCTCCCTGAGTTGGGTTTGAGTTGTTTAAGGTTGGACAAGTTCCCTTTGTTCGACCTTGTTGGTCTCAGGCTTGCTCTGATGTGCTGTTTTTCTTGCCTTCGGGCTTTTCTTTTTTTGATAGTCTTTATCTATGTTAAGGGTTAGCACCCTAGTTACAGTTGCTTTTTTAATCAAAAACAATCTATGGAAATTATTTTTCACTTAAGCTTTAAGATATAGTAGATCTTTTTGTTAATGGATAGATCAAGAAAAAATATTTGAACAATTTCTAAGAAATGTATTATTTGTAAGGGATTATCATTTAGGATTACTCAAATGATAAAATACATAAAAGTAAGGAAAGTTATCCTAGTGAAAGGACAAGTCTTAACTTCTAATATGTTTGAAGTAAAATGTTAAGAGTTATGACCAAAGAAGTTATATAAAAGAGTATAAATATAAAAATAAAGAAATACTTAATTGTTCCCCTAACAAATTCTTATGCAATGGTTAATTTAGTTGTGATGCTTTTATTCACTAACATTGTTGGTGATGGTTCTTATCTAATCGAGTCAAGTGCCTTGCTTCATATGAATCCTAAAGAGTGGATATGAAAATAAAAGAAGTTTAATGGAGAACAAGTTTTCCTCAATGATAACAACTCATTCAAAATAGTTGGTTAAGGAAAAATAAAATTGACTTTTTGTGAAGTCTCTCTAAGATGTGTTGCACATTCCATGTTTTGATAAGGAGTTCAATTTATGTATCTAAAATGAATGAAATTGGTATGCATGTCACCTTTGACGAAAAGGTTGTAAGCTGACAAACTAAAAGTTGGTGTTGGTTAAAGAAAGTTGATATGGAACCCTCTTAAAAGTAGAAGCATATACCTTGTGAAATTTAACCAATGTGACTTAAATCTAAAAATTTTGATTAATAAAAGTATGGTGATTGTTTTTAAAAAAAAATTATGTTAATTTTAAATTTCATGAACATAATTTGTTTGGGAAACAAAATTTAGATTTGTCGATCCTAATAGAGCAAAGGATTTTATAACCAGTTCAACATGATGTGTTTGGTCATGTGAGTATAATTCTATTAATAAATCTTGATATTGTGTCTTTTTATCTTTACGATTACTCTATCCAAACATAGATTTAATTTTAAATTTTTTTATGGGTGTTGGCAATAACAACATCACAACTTAACCCTCGCGTCATGCCAATACCAACAAACATGGATTTATTATCTTAAGCAAGAATACAAGTTTTTTACACAAATTTAAGGAATTTAAGAAACTTACAAAAAAAAAAAGACAAGAAAATAAAAATATTTGAGACCAAATAAGGAAAGAGATTATTGCTCTTAAAAAATTAAAAAATTGTGCAAATATGCTAAAATTTTAAAATAAAAACAAAACCAAAATAGATAGAGCTAAAAGTATGTTAGGAAATGCAAACTTAGAACAATTTTTTTTTGATTGAACTTGTTAGTATTGCTTTCTATTTAATAAGTAGAACTCCAACTTCTACTTTCTAGAATTAAACACCATATGAAATGTGGACAAATAAAAAACGTATTGTTTCACATCTTAAGGTATTTGAGAGTGTAAGCATAAAGCCATGTCGTACTTCTAGGACATATGTTGATATAATAATTTATATAAAATAGTGTACAATTTCAATCATGAAAAAACAAAAAAAAAGTTGACTAAATTCACCACGGATTACATTTCTCACATGCATGTGTATTCTTTTTCCTTCGAAGTCACATTAGAAGAGGATTTTGTAGACAAAAGCTATTGATTCAAATCACATTTTACATGACATGACATAAATTTCTATAAGAATGCAGTGCTAGAGTAAATTAAAAAAAAAAAGAATTTAACATATTTATTTTTTATCTTCTAATAAACAAATTTATTACAAAATCAAAGACTTGATTTGACACATGGAAAAATAGAAAGTAAATTTTAAAAAATAAAAGTGTCATTCATGTGTCTAAATTCATAGGTGTTTATTTAAAAAAAATAATAAGAACTAAATTGTCACAAATAATATGTATACCTTAGATATCAATGTGAGTAATCCATGTTAAAAAAAATATGAAGTTTTTTTAGATCAAGTTACACAATATAAAACATATTAATTATTAAAATATTATAAAATGTAAGAAATATTAAATTAATAAATATTTAAAACATAAATTTGATTTTTTAAAATTACAAACTAAAAATAGAAACTGTACAAAAAGTTGTAAATCATTAATTTATGTTATTTTCAAATTATTTATTATAGTTAAAAGAAAAATGTTGATTGACATATCTTAATTTAAAAAGTAGGACATACTTGTGTTATGATCCTTTTAAAAAAATGATATGTAAATTTCACTATGATATGGTGAAAATACACATTTTAGAATTCTTTTAACTCTAAATATTATATATCAATGAGATGTTTCTAGGAAGCTAATAGTTTTCTCCAAACAAGAATTGTCAAAGGTACTAAAAAGAAACAAGATGTATCTTGAGAACAAACAAGAGTAAGAATATACATTTATAAATTAAAAGAACTAAGAACATGAATAGGAAAACAAGAACAAAGATGATGAAAGTTTGGAAGAGAGATTAGAGTTGAGCTTTGAAGAATAAAAAAATTGCAAAAAGGTTGTATGTACTTCCTATAAGGAGGTTCAATAACAAAAAAAAAACTAGACCATATATGGTCTACTAGATTTCAAAAAAGTTTTATCTTCTAAAGATAGCCTTTAAAGAAGGCTTTAAAGAAGGCCTTGAAGGAGGAAATGCCAAGTATCAAACATATGCAAATATTTTTGTGTATTTACTACAAATGGCTATATGTTAACTTTGTTTGGAGATGTAACTTGAATGAGTAAGAAATAAATTAAAATTATTTTGTCCACTACTAAAGCTAAGTACAATGCTATAACACATGCTAGCAAAGTAGTTTGGTTATAGAGACCAATGATTAATATTGATTTAAAAGTAAGATAGTGAGACTCACTTGCAGTAGTAAGAGTATAATTTTATTAGATACAAAATTGATTTACCATCTCCATATTAGGCATATTGATGTCCAATGCCATTTAATATGAGAGATAGTACATGTTGAGAAGGTTTAGATAGAAAAACTTGATACTTTGGTAAATGTAGTTGACACTCGTATAAATCTAGAAAGCAATAAAAATTTGCTAGTGCGAGTATGTAATGGGTTTATCTTGTCTATTAGCATGTTGCAAGATAAATTTGATGATTTGATTTGTATCTGATGATGGGTATAAATACCCAAATATCATAACAAATTTTGTTGAACATCCTTACCGGGAAGCTAAAATATACCACATACTTAAAACAAATTACTAACAAATAAATAAATACCAAACAACCAAAAACTAATGGCATACAAATGATGGGATATTCCAACATTCTCCCCTTATCACATTATTGTTTTATACTACTAATAAGAAAATCCTACAAACTTTCAAACTTCACACGTGCAAGAGGATTTGTGAAGATGTCGGCACGTTGTTCTTGTGTAGAGCAGAATTGGAGTTGAATATTATTTTCTTGAGCATGCTCTCATATGTAGTGACAAACAACTTCAATATGCTTGGTCTATTCACAAAACATTGGATTACGAACAAGCTTGAGAAAACTTTGATTATCACAATAAAGGATTGTTGGTCGATTTTGTGGTACCTCTAATCTTTCTAATACACAACATAGCCAGATTGCTTCACAAACTATTGCACTTGCTGCATGAATGTTCCACTTCTGTTGAGGAACAAGCAATTTTGGCTTGTTTCTTACTTCCCCAAGAAATAGGTCATAAAACTAAGATTTTTTTTCTTCCAAATGTGGATTTCCTATCATCAACAAAACTTGCATAATTTGCATCTATGTATGTAGTGCCCCTCCCTGATTCATCTTTCCTTTTTGTGCATCAATAGACTATATTGATATAGCTTAGACTATTTTATGATGTTTTGATAGATGTTTATGGATTTATCTATGATTTGGATGCCCTATGGTTGATGATGGACATATCATATTTGTAGTTGACATTATGACTTCATAAGGATGATCATACTCATGGATTATTATGATGATGGACTCTTATTTGATGATCCACATGCACTTATTATATATGCGAGGATTATATTTTCTTATGGTGATTTGATGATATAATGTGTGGTACTAACCCCAATTCATGATTACATTGGATGAGTCAATGCAATGATTGTCGTGACTATCTTACTACTGTATTCGTGATAGAGACGATGCCATATCACTCATTGTGAGCATGATATGATGTTGCGATTCTCTTCACTTGCCTGATCATTTACGATATATGTTATTGTATGTTGTCGTACATGTATTGGTGGTGACAGGTTTGTAGGTACTAGACATCAACTCTTCCTGGCTTCACAGGTCTGAGCGTGTCTTCATCCCAATGGCAAGTTGATCGAAGGTGACATGAAATCTCATTCTACACTCTAGGTTTAAGTCGTACCCTGCTAGTCTTCGTATTGTCATTAGAGTTGTCTTGTGATATTTATGTTACTCTATGTTGGACTGCCTTGAGGTGTTGCGATTATTGGTTAGTTAAATTATTAACAAATTAACTGGTTTATATAGTTTATAATAATAAATTAAATTAATGGTTGGCATTGATATTTATATTAATGATATATTATTATTTATGCTTATTTTATGGATTTATATTTAATTAATGATTTTATATTATTTTATTTATTTATGATTATTTATTTGAGCCTTTTGAGACTTATTATTTATTTATATAGTTATAATTTTAAATATTTATTTGGGTTCTATGGTTTAATTATTTAATTGGGACTTTATATTTTATTGTGCCTTGGTTTATTTATTTAATTAGTTGATTATATTATTATTTTCCTTTTTAACCCTTTGGGTTATTAATTAATTATTTATTCTACCTACCCTATTTTACTATTGGTTGAGAATATTGGGGTAAGTTAATTAAATATTATTTTATATTCTTGCCTTGATATTTGAGAGGGTTGGTATGAAATATATTTTAATAGATTATTCTCATTGGTCAACATATTTATAGTTTGGATTTGATTTTATATTTATTGAGCTTCCCGAGCTTTGTCGGGGGTTGGCCTTCTTAGGAAATTTTCTGCGATTGAGATTGGATTTTGGATTTTGTTTGGGAGCTTGGCTTGGCTAGATTTGGTTGGATTGCTCTTCATCAAGACTTCATAGACCTTCTCTTCAAATTCCAGGTTGGAGTTTTATTCTCTTTGCATTTTATTTCTGAAAAGTTTGTTTGCTCTAGGCCTATGAAAAGATTGCTTGTGGGAATGGGCAAAATGTTAATGCTGTTAAGATATTTGTATAGTTTTATTATTATGTTATGTGGGGAAAGAACTATTGTATTCCATGTATTTAATTATCGTATAGTGTCGTGAAAGTTCTTTTTATTGGTTTTCTATGTTGTTGCGAAATTCTGTGGTAAAGATTTTGGCTGTATGGAACTCTGTTGTTATTGTCCCTTGTGCTTGGTGGTGTAATATATTGGTCATTGATTTGATGGTTGAGCTGTTGTATAACCTACTCCGTGTTCTGTTGAAGAGTTTGTATGTGGCCTTGTCTAGATAATTCCGTGAATGTTTTGTGAATCAACTTAGCTATCATGCCCCTTTGTGCATTGTCTTGGAATTTATTCTTTGCCGTGCCTATCTAGGATAGTTTCATATCATTTTGTATATTTTATGATTGCTGGAAATTCGATCGTATTCTCCACTTTTGTATTCCCGAGTTGATCCCTTATAGGCGCTATAACCTTGATCGAATGCGCTAAATCAGAGAGTATACGCGTTGTTTGAAATAGCGAAAGCGTTGAATCGTTTCATGTAGGTGCTGTTATGCTTGCCATATGCGCCATTTGGTTTAGTATATACGTTATTTTATGCTTCATATGCATTGTTTCTTGTATCAGGAGCGCTACACTGTTAGTCACATGCGCTCAAATATTTAATGAAGGCATTGTTCTGGTTTTCAAATGCGCTACTCTACTGGGTGAATGCACTAAACTGCTTTGCTTGTCTCTATGATAGTCTGGGTCATTTCTGAGCTTTCTGTTGGGGATTCTGTGGCGGTCCAGAGGCTGTGTTTGTGTTGTCTGAGTGTCCTAAGGTGATCTGGGACTGAGATTTTGATTATGATGGACTATTTTCATTGTTATATGTATGCAATATGATGGATACCTTGTTGTTATTCATCTGGGCTATTGCTGAATCTATTCTTGATGAAGTGGACTTGGTTTTATGCTGATTGTGAGGTTTCTATTGTTAGCACTTGTCTTGCATTTACTTGTTAATTACTATTAGATTTGGAGACCTTGAATAACCAGGTTAGATGTGATTAAGAGCCCTTGATTGTGTTATGTTATGTTGTTACCCTAAGGTCTAGGTGCATGCTAGGGGGAGTGGGCTTCCAAGGGAGTGATTGGGGTCAAGAGGGGTAGACAACCAAGCTACCCAGGGTCTAGACCACCATAAATCTCATTGAAAGTTTACCTTGTAATCAAAGAGAAAACTTAATTAATTGATTCTAGGTGGGTTAGTTAGTAGTAATTCACCTTATAAGATAAGAAATGGACATTGTGACCCCAATACCTTGCCCAGGGGTAATAATATAGATTTGGGATAGGATTGGGAAGGCCTCGGTAATCTAGGTAAGCTAATCTCCCTTACTTCCTCAATATTGAGATGGCTTTGCATGAGTATCATAGAATCTGGGAATAGGAGCCCAGGTTGCCATTGTTATTTTATGGTGATAGCATGCAATGATACTCCTTCCCTACATGTAGGTCCTAGCATCTTAAGCCTTGATTTGTGAGAAGCCTCTGAAAGTCTTATGTTCATGTCTTGTGCTTTTAGCCATGTCATGTGTGATGTATTATCCTTTAGTTGTTAGATGTCAACCTAGACTTAGAGTGTGTGTGGGATCTTGTGTCATCTCCTAGCATGGGGTGGTTCCTTATGGTTCCACATGGTCGAGTGGTTTGATGCTTTCTTTCATTGGGATATTCTTTATTGGATTCTCTTGTGTGTGGATATGAATTCCTTTGCCACTTCAACTATGGATATATTCTTGGGCAGATTTATGTATTATGTTTCATGAGGCATTTATATTGTATGATTCATGAGATAGTAGCATTTGTAAATTGATACTATGTAACATAATGTAAACAGGGATATTGTTATTCATATGTAATGGGAAATGTTGTAATAGGTTGTAATCACGATTCTTGTAATAGATTGTGTTGCTATTTCCCTTGTTAGATCAAATATTATATCTTGTATAGTATTCATTGTAGAATTAAAGGAATTGGAATCATGGTTAGTGTTATGATGTTATGGGTTGATCATAATGGAATTAGATTATATGTTCCTAGATTAGAAAGGAGTATATCCTCTCATTGTATTATCATTGGAATGGATATATGTTTAGTATTTGTAATGGTGAAAAAGGTGAATGATGGAGAGATCAAGAGGAAAGCTTTTCTTCCCTCCGAGGAGAGATGAAAGTTTCACTGCGGATTTCCCTTCAAACACTTTATCCACATTACATTAAAAGAGGGGAGAAATTCAATAGATCCAATCTCTTAGGGAAGAGATTGAATACTAAATGAACTGATAATGAGATAGAAATGACAAGATAACCCCTCTTTTAGAATGGAAAATGATTGAATTATGTGTTGTGAGGTTAAGTGTAAAAGTAGCAAAGAACTGATTATAACTCGAGATAGAAGCATGAGATGAAGCTGTGCACCTAGATCTAGCTATAATATGTTGAGACAAAGCTGTCTTGTGAATTTGAGGAAAAGTTGTTGGGACTGCGCTAAAAGTGCACATGGTCCTCCGAAAAATCCGTGAAACGAAAAGGGTTTTTCCACCTCTGCAAATGGAGTTTGAATCTGTAAACACAACTGCACACCTGCAACCTACACACATAAAAGAGAGGAAAAGGGGTTGGGATTGGGGGTTTGCCTTCAGGTCAAACCCCAGTTTTGGAATTAACCAAATGCTGAAAGAAAGTACTTGCAAGTAAATGTAAATGAAAGAGTAAAATGTAATTCACCTCAAGGGAGGTTGTAGATAGAATGTAGGTAGATTTGCTTGTATTGAATTGAATGTTGAAAGGGATCTCCTCTTCAATGGTTGAATCCTTGACTTGAATGCAACACCTAGTCTTGAAGGGAGACTTGAGAATGCTCAATGCTGGAAAGGAATGCTTGAATGCTTGAACTTATGGCCACCTTATCACTTATCCAACTTATGAAAATGGGAGGGCGAATGCGACTTATATGCTTGTCAATTAGGGTTAATTGATCGATTTTTCGTCACATGCCGACACAGGGAAAGTTTTTCCGCTTTATGCAAAGTCCAATACAAAGATAGGATAGAGGGGGCCCTAAAATAGGGCAGGGATAGGGGCACCACGACCTTGTCTTGCCCTTGTCTCAGGACAGGAAGTAAGTTCAGGTAGTACAGAGGGCAGAAAAAGTGCAGTTTCTGGGGATGAGTAGGTCTTGGGTCTCCGATCTGGCTTGGGAATTCAAATCGCCAACGTGAAGACCCTAATGTGGTTGCAAATTGAAAGGGTTGCAATTTTATGACACTACATTTAGCCCCCACTTTAGTGGGAGTATAAGCATACACCAATACTGTCGTTAAAGTACAAGGAAACAAGATTGAAAGACTTCTACCACATTAAGTAGGCAAGATGCACCAAGCCCCCAGTGGACTAATGATCTTATGACGTCGATTGACAAAGTAAAAGGGAAAATCAAGAAGGGAAAACCATTACTGCAAGTAGTAAGGTTCCCCTCACTATGAGTCATGAAAAACAAAGATACCAAATTATGAAGCAAAGCCAAGTTCACTAAATAACTTTAAGTATCGAGAAGGAAAATATGAGCGAAGTGTATGCCCCCATGTTAAAGCGATCACAAACACCTTATTGGGAGCAATTTTCTTTAAGGTAGGATGCACTCAAGAGAGATAGAAGAGAGGGAGCACGTTATCGCAAGGATTTAGCCCCCTGACAAGGAATAAACCCAAGGATAATGAACACAAAACACGAGGTAGTTTCACTTTCCTCGGGGTTAGTATGTTGTATGATAACCCATGTATATCATATGTATGTGCATATAATAATCGTCATTCCCCAAGGAAAGGACTCTACCTTGGAAGAAAGGGAATAGAGGATGTCTTTTTGAGTCAACATGAAAGAGACCAAAAGAGACCTCAATGTTTTGTATCGTCCTCAAGTAGACATTAAGGGAAAAATAGAAGAACATGGATACACATAGAAGAATAGTCACAAAGAGAAAGAGAGGAGAGAGGGAGAAGATCTACAATGCTAATATTGAAAATCTAGCACAACATTCGCCTTCCGATCTTGCTGATCACTATTTCGGGAAGGCAAGGTACATGCCAGAGGAGCAACATTGAGCACAATAGATGGAGCTAACACAAGATCCAAACAAGGACTATGCTCATGGGCTAAGTCACCTTGTTCAATTCTAGGAGCTAGGATTAGGTTTTTTGAAAATACAGTTGATAAATGCATGTCCACATCAACATATTCATAGTCACTATCAGAAGCATTAGGAGTTATATTGCCATCATGAATAACATTTTCACTCATTTCTTCATCAAGATTTATAGACAAAGGAGCATGAACACGAATAGGAGTAAAACCATCACATGTTTTGTGCAACTTATGATTTGGAGATGTAGGTTCAACATTTTTCTTAGGAGAAAAGGGAATCATATCAACTGTTGGAGTCTTGGGAGATTGAATGGTTTGAGGAACAACTTCATGAGCTTGAGCATGAGACCTTCGTCGGCGGTCTCTCGCACAACGATTTTGTCAAGTCTTAGTGGAAGACTGAAAAGGAGGAGGAATATTTATGAAAGGAAGAACAATATCCTCTTTGATAGTTGAAGGTTTCGGTTGAGGTCTTTTAGGTTGGACAAGAGGAGAGGCGAGCCTCTTCTCTCTATAAGAGCAAGGAGGTGGAATTGCGCAATATAAAGGAGGAATATTAGGTGTAGGAAGGAGACCAGGTCCATCATGAGGAGGTGGTACAAGTCTAACCTTAAGATGAATGTTGTTGGTCTTGTTAGGATAATACATAGATACATCCATAGGAATAGGTTGAGGATCTTCCTTAGGAGGAAGATTAGTTCTATTCGTTAGGGGAGGAACTTCATCTTCAAGAATGATAGGAATGTCAAGTGTTGGGGATATAGGTTGACTCAAAGATAAAATCATCTTTTTCTTCCATTTTTGATCATATTGGAAAAGAGCGTCGCTCCTTTGTGGGAGAGATTGAAATTGCTTAGCCAAAAGAGATCATTCAAAGGAGTAAATTGTTTTTCTCTTTTAAAGAATTTAGAGATAGGAGGCACACCTGTTGTAGCATTCACATTGTTGTTGTTGATTGTATCATTGAACTTGATGAAGCTTTTTGTTGGTTTGAACTTCGCAAACGGTTGTTGAACACTCTCCCCATTATCACTCAGAGCCATAGGAGTAGATTGTTCAATTTTACTCACAACTAGTTGATAATTGTGGAGTGTTGCACACAACTACGGAAAGGAAGTAAACTCAAACAAAAGAAGCTTTTCCCTAATATCTTTTTGCAAATTAGAAATGAAAATTCTTTGAATATCATTATCAGGTACAGGAAAAGAAATTTGAGCACACAAATGCTTATATCAACCAATGAAATCAGTCACTTTTCCTTTAACACCTTGTTTACATTGCATTAAATCATTCAAAGTGATTGTAGGACCAATGTTGTTTTGAAATTGTTGAATAAAAGCATTTGCTAATTGTTGAAAAGAAGTGATAGAATAAGAAGGCAAATAGAAAAACCATTGTAAAGCCTTATCTCTTAGTGTTATTGTAAACATTTTTGCAAGCAATCTTTGATCATAAGCAAAATCACTACACAAGGTTTGAAATGTTTTAACATGCATGAGAGGATCACCTTTTCCATTATAGAGTTCCAATTGAGGGACCTCAACATGCTTAGGTTGGACAACTTTAACAATATCAAGAGAAAGTGGGCTCGCAACATCAAATGTGGGCACACCAAACTTGGATTGACTCATGGAAGCAATTCATTGTTGTAAGGAAGACACAGTTTGAGCAAGATTGCTAATGGTCGTTTCGGGAGAAGAATTGATGTTAGACATGGTTGATTGAGAAGGTGGTGTGATGTTATTGAAGGAATGCATTGATTGAGAATACGATGGTGGGACATTATGATAAGTAGGCATAGGTGATGATTGAGTAGGAAAAGGGACACTTAAAGGATGAATAAAAATGTTGAATGAATTTGCCCCCTTGTGTCACATTGATTGATTGAGGGATAATATGAATACTTATGGAAGACATAGGTAAAGTTGGAGGATTAAATGAAGAAGAGGGATTGCCCCCATGACCAATGGTTGTAGGAATGACATTTTGAGTTGAAGTAGCCATGATATTTGAAGTGAATGTAGGAATACTAGCAATTGGAGTGGTCAAAGGAATAGAAGAATTGATTTGATTTGAAGGTTGTGAATAACGTAAATTCTCAGCACAACGCTTTATAGGCATGGCATTAGAATCAATAATATGGGCAATGCCACACAATATATCAATTCCATTCTTATCACTTTGAATCATGCGTTTAAGGCATTCGATTAATGTAATAGCTTCATTATTAGGGTATTCTTGGGACATCCATTGTTGAAAGTTATCAAATTGATTGTCCAATTTTGAAAGTTGATCTATGGAAACTTTAGTCAAATCTTCTTCGTGTTCATCATGGGATTCATCAATTGGATAGATAGGGACATGATTAGGATGGGAAGAATTAGCATTATCCTCATTAAAGAAGTCACCCAAATTATGCTCCATCTCCTCGGTAATTAAACCTTGGGAAGCCTTAATTCTAATGCTTCGTCTAACGAGGATAGTGTAGGTAGGAATAATAGTGGTGAAACACATGCACTAGAAGGAAAATTTGAAATTTTGAACGTGAATTATAGGAACAAAGTGCACAAAAATTGAATAATGCAAAATTTGGGAAAATAATGATTAAACAATTTGAACTTTGTTGAAAGAAGAAAATGACACAATTTCCAAAAATAATTTTATGATAAATGACAGGAAATTGGAATTTAAAATTAGGGCCAATGGGATACCTCTTAATTTTAATATTGACAAAATCTAAAATTTTAAAATCAGGGCAGATTATAATTAACCACTTAATTGTAAAAATTTTCTTGAAATTTGAAATGTTGTATTGTGAAGGTATCTTTGATTTTAGTGGGATTATAAATCGACAAAATCAACCAATTTTCTAGATTTAAGCTATTAAATACGGTCATAACAGTCTCCCAAAATTTCAAAAAAAAAGCTAGGGACCGTGTTGAAAGTGCACATGGTCCGACCAACTTTTTTTGAAATTTTCAGGGATGAAAGTTATGATGATTTTAAAGCTAATCCTAGAAAATTAGCGGATTTTAAAATCTTTAGATAGGCGAAATGAAGGTTTGAATGTGAAAATAGGACCCTATTAGGGTTTTGAGGAAAAAAATGAATTGAATTGAAAATTTGAAAAGGGTCAAACCTAATGGATAGGGACACCTTAAAAAATGTTTATAAAACAAAAGTTGACTGAAATTGATTGAAATTTGCACAAAATCCAATTAAATTTGAAAACTAGGGTTTTTTTTTTGATCGGTAATTGGCCGAAGCTTGAATAGCTTTTGACTGGAGCTATAAACCAGTGGGGACACAGTATGGGGCCCCATCCCCATTACATATCTTTGAATTACTATTATTATTATTATTATTATTATTATTATTATGTTTGATTAGATTGACCCCAAGACCTTCCCCATCCTATGGAAGGCCAAGAGTCACAACTTAGAATTCCACTTCAGATGTCCCTAGTGGGAATTGAACTTGGGTCTCCACAGTGAGAACTTGGTGTTTTAACCAGTTAAGCTCAACCCCTTAGACGAAAATTAGGGTTTTAGGACCTAACCACTTAATTTTTGAAATTTTGAATTTTGAAAAAGGAGGGAAATTGGAAATCTAAATTTTGAAAAAGGAGGGAAATTGAAAATTTGAATTATAGGACAAAAGATAAGTCTAAAAATAGTTACAAATCCAAAAATTAAATGGGAATTCAATTTTTGCACAATTTCAAGATGATTTTTGAAAATTAGGGTTTTGACAATTAATCTCTTAATTTTGTGAATTTGATTTGCAAATTGATGAAGAAATTGAATTTGACAAACACAACAATTTTCAGATCTAAGATAATAACAAGCAATTTTTACACTACACAAGTTCAATTTCAATTTTAAAAAACTAGGGGTTTGAATGAATTAACCACTAAGTTTGCAGAAAAATTAAACTTGTAAATGAAAAATATGCAATGATTTTTAGAATAAAGCATGTAAGATGCCGGGTTCACCAAAATGAAATGGTGAAAAAGGTGAATGATGGAGCGATCAAGAAGAAAGCCTTTCTTCCCTCTGAGGAGAGATGAAAGTTTCACTGCGGATTTCCCTTCAAACACTTTATCCACATTACATTAAAAGAGGGCGGAAATTCAATAGATCCAATCTCTTAGGGAAGAGATTGAATACTAAATGAGCGGATAGTGAGATAAAAATGACAAGCTAACCCCTCTTTTAGAATGGAAAATGATTGACTTATGTGTTGTGAGATTAAGTGTAAAAGTAGCAAAGAACTGATTATAACTCGAGATAGAAGTGTGAGATGAAGTTCTGCACCTGGATCTGGCTATAACATGTCGAGACGAAGTTGCCCTGCAAATTTGAGGAAAAGTTGTTGGGATCGTGCTGAAAGTGCACACGGTCCTCCGAAAAATCCGTGAAACGAAAAGGGTTTTCCCGCCTCTGCAAATGGAGTCTAAACCTGCAAACACAGCTACGCACCTGCAACCTAAACACAAAAAAGAGAGGAAAAGGGGTTGGGATTGGGGGTTTGCCTTCAGGTCAAACCCCAGTTTTAGAATTAACCAAATGATGAAAGAAAGTACTTGCAAGTAAATGAAAAACTGAAATGTAATTCACCTCAAGGGAGGTTGTCGATAGAATGTAGGTAGATTTTCTTGTATTGAATTGAATGTTGAAAGGGATCTCCTCTTCAATGGTTGATTCCTTGACTTGAATGCAACACCTAGCCTTGAAGGGAGACTTGAGAATGCTCAATGTTGGAGAGGAATGCTTGAATGCTTGAACTTATGCCCACCTTATCGCTTATCCAACTTATGCAAATGGGAGGGTGAATGCGCCTTATATACTTGTCAATTAGGGTTAGTTGATTGATTTTTCATCACAGGTCGACATAGGGAAAGTTTTTCCGCTTTATGCAAAGTCCAATGCAAAGATAGGACATAGGGGGTCCCAAAATAGGGCAGGGACAAGGGCGCCACACCCTTGTCTTAGGGGAGACAGGGGCACCACGCCCCTATCCTGCCCTTGTCTCAGGACATGAAGCAGGTTCAGGCAGTGCAGAGGGCAGAAAAAGTGCAGTTTCTGGGGATGAGCAGGTTTCAGGTCTCCGATCAGGCTTGGGGATTCAAATCGCCAACGTGAAGACCTTAATGTGGTCACAAATTGCAAGGGTTGCAGTTTTTTGACACTATAGTATTATGTGAAGTACAAGATTGTTATGTTAAGAAATGGACTAGGAATGTTTAGCAATGAAATAATGAAGGAATTATAATGTGTGGAAGTATTGGAAATTTGGAACAATGAATTGGTGCTCTTAAAAGTGAACCTATGAAGATTAATGGCAATTGAATTATGTTAGAATGTGTTCATGGTATTTGGTTATATTATAATGTGATAGATTAATGGGTTTTATCTTATGTTGATGTAAGAAGTAATTGTTGAGAGTCAATGGTAGATAGGTAATGGTATTGAGATACCCTAGGGAATGTAATTGATGAGTTTTGAGATGATGTTTATTTCCGTTTGCGTAATGAATTCATGAGAATTATGCCTTTAGTTGATTATGTGCATATTGGTATATGGATGTTTTATGCATTTTAATATTTTAGTTGATTATGTTGCATTATATAATGATGTTAATTTTTTATTTATCTCTATTAGCATGTTAGTTAGTTATATTTCTCTAGGGTATTTTGGTGGGCATTACAGTGTATCCCACCAAAAAGATTTGATCATTCCTTTTATATTCCAAACCATGATTCCCTATACCTTGGATATACCTTAGTACCTGTTTTACTGCTTTCCACAAAGGCATTTTTGGTTCTTGCACAAATTTTGATATTTAATTAACAACAAAACTAATATTTGTTTTGGTGTAAGTCAATTAGATCAAACTCCAATCATGTGTTGATATAAAACTGCATTTACCTGAGAAGATAGATCATAAATAGATAATTGCAATCTTGATTCCATAGGTATAGACATGTGTTTAGAATCCATCATTATGAATTTCTCAAGTAGTGATTTGGCATATTTTCTTTGAGATAAAAAGATATGGTGATTAGTTTGCCATACCTCTAAGCCTAGACAATAGTGTAGTAGCTCAAGATCAGTCATGTCAAATGCCTTCTTGAGATCAGTTTTGGTTGTTTCAACCATTGTTTTTGAGCCGCTTGTGATAACTAGGCCAACATATAAAATAATTAGCACAATCTCCCACTTGATCCTTGAGGTAGAGATTTGGATCATATAGATGCCTATTAAATCCATGTTGTAGTAAATGGTCATTAATTTTGATATACCAAGCTCTAGGTGCATGTTTGAGACCATATAGGGGCTTAAGAAGTTTGCATACCTTTTTTTCTTTACCTGGTGCAATGTATCTGTCTATTTGGATCATATAGACTAAGATATCCATTGAGAAATGCACCTTTTACATCCATTTGGTATAGTTCCATCCAAATTATGCAACTAAAGAAAAAACCATTTTGACTATTTTATTTTCTTTCTTGTGGGAGCAAATGTTTCCTCATAGTCGATCCCTTCTTCCTTAACCTTTAGCTACAAGTATAGCCTTATATTTATCTATACTACCATCTATCTTATACTTAGTTTTGAATATCTAATTACATCTAGTTTCTTTCTTCTGGTACAGGTGGTACATCAATAATCTCCTATTTTTTGTTTTTCATTAGGGATTGATACTCTGCATCCATAGCCTCTTTCCCAGGCTTCAATTATAGTGCTTCTTGAATATTAGATGGTTCAAAATTATTAAATATTTAACCCTTGAATTCTATATTTACCTCATTGTGAACCATGTCACGAGTCCTCAGTCCTAAAGTGGAAGTGTCTAGGAATCCATCTAGCTTTGCATCATGAATGGTACTAGTATATTACTTAGGCATAGGTCTTGTGACATTTGTGGGTGTTGAATCAAATTGACTGTCAAAATTCCCATCCAAGTTGAAAATAGGAGCACTATTTGGTGTAGGTGATGAAGTGGGAGAAGTTAACTCACTCTTCTCATAAAAATGACATCTTTGCTAATGTATGTCTTCTTTGTGTTGGGATCGATTAGATGATATGCCTTAGACTCATTACTATAACCAAGAACAATACATTTCATAGATTTTTCATCAAGCTTCTTTCTTTGTTAAATAGGAATATGCATATAGGTTGTGCATCCAAATACACGAAGATGAGAGATAGATGGTTTTACCCTTGTCCACGCTTCATCTGTTGTGATGCCATCAAGTTATTTGGTTGGTGCACGATTCAAAAGATAAACTATTGTACGCATAGCTTCAACCCAATATGCACGTCTCGAGTTAGATTCCTTCAATATGCTACAAACCATCTCCATGATGATGTGATTTCTTTGTTGAAAAACTCCATTTTGCTAAGGTCTGTATGTTGCAATTAGTTGATGCCGAATTTATTATCTTCTGAGTAGGTGGAGAATTCTATGTTGGTGTATTCCCCCCCTCGATTTGAACTAAGGACATGAATACAATGATTCATATCTTTCTCCACAAGAGTGAAACTCTTTGAAGTGGGAAAATGCTTACCCATATTTTCCTTGTGTGATCATTAAAAAAAAGTTGAAAATACCTAAAATTGTTATGACTTAGGTGCCACGGGGCCGCACATATCCCTATCCAATAGCTACAAAGGTTCGCTTGCATGATGCTCACTAGGATACAAGGGTGTTCGATGTTGTTTTCCAGCAATACAATTGGAACGAATAGGACTCAACTTCATAAGTGAGGGAAGCCTTTTGACCACACCTTTCTTACTAAGAGTAAATAAATAATTAGTGCTTAAATGACCAAATCAACGATGCATAACATAGCTAGATTACTATCCTTAGTCACTAAGGCTTGATTATTGTTAGTCATATCAAGCCTAAACATTTTACTAGTTTCAAAGGCACTTGCAACAATATGTGAATTCTTAGACTTATTGCAGATGAAACATACCTTTTTATCTCAGTTTTTATGAAACTCAATTATCAAGTTGTGATCAAGAAATTGATTAACAAAAAGCTTCAGTGAGCTTGCAACAATGTATACCAAACTACAAAGATATGTCACCAATACTTTGGATGTCATAGATGGTATTATCTTCAAGATATACTTTACTATGATAAGGTTTCAATATGAGAAACCACTCTTATCCAGTTGTGCTTTGTAGAACTTGAGTCCACATAGCAAGTTGAGGTTGATTGTAAACTATCTTATGAAGTGTGTGTTGAAAACATGTTTTCCTCTTCTGGAGAATCTTTTTCTTCAACAACATTGCCATGTTGTTTCTCTTTGTTTCTTCTTCTCCCATCATGTATTTCCATTTGAAAATGACTTTTTTGGATGTGATTTGTTGGATGATCCTTTGGCCAAGGAGTTGTAGCAATAAATTTTCACATCATGTCCAATTATTTAGCATATTGGATAATTTTTTGAGATTTAGATGAATTACTAGATTTGGGAGGCCCACCAAATTGCTTCATAGGATTCTTGTATTTATGACGTGTGGTCATGGCATGATCTTCCTCGCCATGTTACTAACTTATAGACTCTTCTTAATTATGAAGGATATTTACAAGCTTTTGAAAAGTGGGTCTTTGTTCTATGACATACAAATATATCACAAACAATTTGTACACTCTATATTTTGAAGGTAGTTCTCATAGAATAATAGGCACTAAAACTACATCTTCAACTATTTCTCCCAACGTTTATAGCAAAGCTGACAAATAAGCAATCCTTTTGAAAAAAGATTCTAACTATTCTCCATTCTTCATTTTCAGGCTATGCAACTAACTTTGCAAATTCAAGATCTGATTTTGATTTTTTGCCTTATATACTATCCTAAGCTTGTCTTCAATTTGCTATGAGAAAGAGGCATAATCACAAATATTCCCAAAAAGATGAATTTGCATTGGAGATTCCAAACAAGGATTCTTCTATTGAAATTGTAGCCATATGAATAAGATCGAATAATGCACAAATTGCAGAAATTTGAAAAAATTGATCACCATCCTTCACAAGACTCCTATATTCAAAATGAGATCGCGCCTCAAAAGCAACTGCGATTTGATTTCCTTCAGGTGATTTTCTTTCGTTTGGTAGAGATGATCTCCTTATAACGATGACTCACAACAATAGGAGCAATTTCTTCTTGGCTTGGGGGTTGCCATCAACCATATTTCTCTACTGATCTCTTTTACAAATGGCAATATCCACGTTTTTACAAACCTTCAATCATGCGGTCTGCTCCTTCAAGACTTCCACGAACCTTCAATGAGGAGAATCTTGGACAATCAAGAGACTTAGATATGCTTAGCAAACATAAACTTTTTCCAATTTTCTCAAAGGAGTCGAACACATATAAAACTTAAACTATTGAAATTGACTGTCAATTAATCAAAAATTTCAACAACTCAATCCATATAACTTAGTGTAATGTGGTAAAAAATTAGGGTTATCACCATAGAAGGAAGAAACCACTAATTTTTGCATGGGGACCAATTACATTAAAAGAGGATTGCAAACCCAATAGATCTAGCCACAAATTAGTAAAGATAAGGCCGAGAAATCTTATCGGAATTGCTGTTGGGTAAAATTGGTTTAATCCTCTTTTAAATTGAATTGCTAAAATTAGGGTAAAAGTGCTGGAATTGATGTAAAAATGCATAAATAGTGAGCTACAGTTGTCGGATCGAGCCACTAACTTGGATTCAAGCAATGTAAGAGTGTTCAAACTTGTTCTAAGAAGGAGCTCCTGATTTGTCAGGATCGAGATGGTGGCCGCTCTAGTCCTTTGCACTTTTCGCACTCCAATGGGGGATCGGTTTGTCACTGTAAATAAAGCGAATTCTGAATATCACAGCTTCGTACCCATTCTTGCACACAATAGAGAAAGGAAATAGGTTGGGAATAAGGGTTTGCCTTAGGTCAAACCAAGGCTTTGGAATTAACCATGAAATAGAAATGAAATATAATTGAACTTCAGTAATGGAAATGTTCTCATTTCAAGGAAGATGCTAAATAATGACTGAAAACACCAATGCTATAGCTTAGAATGGAGTTTTGTTTGCCTCTACAAATAATTAGGGTTTCATGAAGTCTTCAATAACATAGAACATGAATGTCGACTCGAATGCTTGAATCTTCACTTTATCCTTGCTCCAATGCTTGAAAGAAGACTGTTTGCTTGCTCATTTGAATGTAGACCTCAATTTTGCTCTCTTGAGTGAATGTGAATTCAAATTAATATCAAAATTAGAGGGCTAGACCTCATTTTATACTTGCTTGTTGAAAAACTACATGAGATCTAGGTCCCCGCTAAAATGTTATGACCATTAAGGTAGGTCCTAATTGGGAGGACTAGGGCACTGGGCACTGTGGTCTTGGGGGCTAACGCCTTGGTCCTGACCAATTATGCACCAGAAAATAAGGGGAAATGAAGTGCATGGTGAAAATAATGACAAGTTTGTATTATGTGAGTAGAATCAGGGCTCCAATTAGTCCTCGAAACATGAACGCCAAGGTGAGGGTTCAAATGAAGACAAAATTGTAAGGGATTACAATTTAAGACGCTACACTTAGATACTAATAAAACATATCATTACCATTAGTGGGAAAGCAAATTGTCTTACAATTAACCCTAAGAAAATTAAGAAATCTCGAGCATAATCGTCCTCAATCCCTTCGTCGAGCTCCCCAATTTTCTTATCAAGGCTTCAAAGTGTTTCCACCTTATGGGTCTCTAATTTCTCCATCTCCAACTGCAATTCACTCTCAACCTGGCTCTGGACTCCTTTTATCACATTACGATCTCTTCTTAATCAATGACATTGTACATCATGAGAGTAACTAAAATAAGATCTTCATGCCTTGTTGATTCATGACCTTTCCTCAAGAGCAGGTGCCTTAAACACCACACTGCAGAATCCACACCATGCGTTTCCTCGGGACGAACTTCTCCCTTTGTGCATGACAAGGTCCTGTGGGTGTCAACTACTTCAGCCTAAATACTCTATAGTCCGTAGCGATCATTGGCAGAAATATCATATCAGCAGGTGACCAAAGATTGTGGTGGTTACCTCTACCCAGGACTTGGAAACACACAGGAATATTTATTGCGAATTGTGGATCACCAGGATCATTCGCTACCTTATCAATAGTAGATATTCATGCCGCTATTATTTTGGCGAGACTTCTAAGTTTTGTATTCACAAAAATGAGAAGCATCCACCTTAGGCGCGTATCTGCCTACTCTCATACGATATTAGCTATGTTACCATGAGTTTCAGGGATAGAGGACAAGGTTTGAACAACAGTTTTTTTTTCAAACAACAAAGGGGACAACTATATAAAATATTGGAAAATTTTAAAATATATGAGAAAATTTAAAATATTGATACATAAAGCATGCATATATACATTATATTCATATGAAAACATGGAAATAACATGCATATGAAAACCTTAAATTTTAACATACAACATTTGTGTTCAAAATTCATTGTCAATATTCAATAATACAATATGCTTTATTATTTAGAAATTAGAGTTCAATGTCAATAGGCATGTGATATAAAAAAACTAACATACAAAATGCCCAAAGGCTACACTGTTGCCATATAGTTTCATTTTCAAAATACCAAAAACCAAAGTATATACATTGTTAAAGAATTTAGATCAGAGATAGAGAATACAATAGTCTAGTAATATGTAGTGAGGATAGACTTTAATAAGATCACTGCAATGAATATGTTTTACCTCCAATGTGTGTGTATATATATATATAACTATTAATCTTCTATGATAATATTGACAGCTTGCTGATTTGTGAAACTGCCACAGTTATTGGTTTCAGTTCACAACAAGTGTTGATGCCTATAAATAAAAGGATGAAGAGTCATGTCCACGTAGGGGCATGACTTCTACGTGGCTTATACTACGTAGAGTCATGACCCTACGGGGACATGACCCTTCGTTCAATGTCGTTATATATTACTTGCTTCAATCCGAATGAAGCTATATCCTTAACACTCCCTTTTAGCAAAAGAGGATTGAATTTCATAATTAAGTTTTAAGGAACAACATTCTAGATATACACATTCATTTGACATGATCATTCACTTAGTAACACTTACTAGTGAAATACTTCATATCTCAAAGAGATATGGATTATCTGATATCCAACACTCTGGGACAACAACTACTTGAAGTCTTATCAGATTACAACCTTGATTCTAGTGACGATTGTAACATTGTCATTATCATAGGTGAAATAATTTTAGTATCATGATATCCGACACATTCCAGGACAACAAATTAATGTAGTCAATCATGATATGATTGTTATCATAATTTCTGACATATTTTAGAACAATCATTTAATGATAACAATTCAATAACTCATCATATCAAATTCAGTATCAAGATTTTCAGCACATTCCGGGACATGAACTTAATGTAGTCAATCTTGATAACAAATCAGGCTATTGTGAAAGTCGTCACCTTACAATAGCGATCTTACACTTACATCACATGAAAGATCGTTACCTTCCATGACATAACACATACATGCAATATTGCATTCAAGATATTCATGAATATATTGATTAAATATGATTAAGATTAATATCAGAAATTTCCATTATAATTTAGTCATACCAAGTTTACCTCTAAAGTACTCCACTTTTAACTTTGCAAGAGGTTTGGTGAATATGTCGATACTTTTCTCTTCAATGTTGATGTAGGTCAATTTGATGACATCTCTGTCTGCCATATCTCTTATGTAATGGTATGGGATTTCTATATGCTTGGATTGATTATGAAAAACTGGATTTACAAAAAGTTTGATGCAACTTTGATTATCACAGTGAATCACATTGGGGTTTAGGGGCTTCCCAAATAGTCCAACTAGCAATTTCCTTAACCATACTGCCTCACGTGCTCCCATGGAGGCAACCATATATTCGGCTTCAGTGGAACTCTGAGCAATTGCTGACTGTTTTATGCTAAACCAGGATATCATAGCTGATCCAAGACTAAAGCAACACCCCGTTGTACTTTTACGATCAATGGAACTTCCTGCCTAGTCGGAATCAGAATACCCTTGGAGTTGTATCTCAACATTTTTATACTTTAGGCCAAGTCCAATAGTGCCTTTAGGTGAATCTTCTTAGGTTCGTACACGAAATGACTTAACACATTGGAAGCGTAACAAATATCAGGGTGAGTGTTTACCAGGTACATAAGAGATCCAATAATTTGTCTATAGTATGTAGGATCTGGAGGTTCTGAATCTACTGCTTCACTTTTGAGCTTATGAAGATTTGTTTCCATTGGAATGGATAGAGGCTTACAATCTATCATACCAAATTTGGTCAGGATATCAGTGGTGTATTTTCGTTGATTTAGGAAAATATAATTCTCTTTTTGCCATACTTCTAGGCCCAGAAAATAGTGCAGTAGACCTAGATCCTTCATATCGAATTCAACCACAAGATCTTGTTTGCATTTTGCAATGAGGTGATCTTCTCCTGTTATCAAGAAGTCATCAACATAGAGAATAAGTATTAACATGTCACCATCCAATATTTTGAAGTATATGTTAGAGTCTGCTTCATTTTTGGAATATCCTAGTTTGGAGAGATAACTATCTATCCTTCCGTACCATGCCCTGGGAGCTTGCTTAAGGCCATAGAGAGATTTTTTTAGTCTACACACATAGAGATTTCTATCATGTGTAGCAAAGCCTTTAGATTGTTCTATATATACTTCCTCCTCAATAACACCATTCAAAAATGTGGTCTTCACGTCCATTTGGTGTATCTTCCACCCTTTGGAAGCTGCAATGGCAATGATGGTTCTTACAGAAGTATATCAGACAATTGGAGCAAATGTCTCTTCGTAATCAATTCCAGCCTTTTGAGAGAATCCCCTGGCAACGAATCTAGCTTTGTGTTTTTCAATACTACAATTTGGTGCATATTTGATTTTGAATAACCACTTTGATGAGACAATTGATTTGTCTTTTGGTCTAGGTACAATGTCCCATACATCATTTTGTAAGATAGATTGGTATTCCTCAATCATTGCATCTTTCCAAGCTTGACATGTTAAAGCCTCTTCAACATTTGATGGTTTAGATTTTGTAAGTTCGGTCACAAGGGCAACATAGCATGATTGACTTCTTGTTTCTTATTCTCTTTGAAGATTTCATCGGGTTCCACATTACTTTCTTCAATCATCTTTCTTGCCCATAGTGGTCTTTTCTTGTTGTTAGGATTTTCAACATTCTCGAAATTAGGTGATTGAAGTTCATGATTTTCTATGCTATTCTCCCTCTGATTTTCAATTGTAGGATTTTCATCTGATTCTGCGGTTAGATCATCTTTTGCACTTAGAGATATTTTATAAGAAGCATCTTCTTAAAATTTGACATCTCTACTGATTTCAATGGCTCTTCATCCTGGAATATAGACACTGTATCCTTTAGTGGTTTCACTGTAGCCAACAAATATGCCTTTCTTCTCGGAGGGTTCTAGTTTGGTTCTCTTTTCTTTAGGAACGTGAATATACACGTGGCAACCAAAGATTTTTAGATGGCTTAAATCTGGTTTATTTCCTATAAAGGCTTCTTCAGGTGTTATATTCTCTAGGATTGAATGAGGGAATTTGTTTTGAATGTACACAACTGTATTTGAGGCTTCAACCCAAAATGAGATATGTAGATTTTGATCATGCATCATGGCTTTAGCAGCTTCGATGATGGTTTTGTTTTTTCTTTCCGCAACTCCATTTTGTTGAGGATTATAAGGTGCAGTACACTCCCTCTTAATCCCAACAGAAATGCAGAATTCTTTAAAATTTTCAAATATATATTCACCCCCATTATCTGATCTTAGAGTCTTTATTTTCTTCCCAGTTTGATTTTCCACTAGGGCCTTAAATTCTTTAAATTTCAATAACACTTCATTTGATTCTTTGAGTATTATGAATTAGATCCAAGTTTTCCTAGAGTAATCATCAACAAATACAAGAATCCCCCTAGTGATGGTAATGACATTGGACCACACAAATCAGTGTGGACAAGTTCTAGTACAACTTTTTATTTGTGTTCACTCGAGGGAAAGGACCCTTTTGAGTTCTTCCCTAGAGCACATCCTTTACAAGTTCCAACATAATCAGATTTTAGATTGGGTAATTCTGTGGTAATTTTTCCTGTAGAAGGTAGGGCACTAAATCGAAGTTTTCCTAATCTTCTATGCCAAATTTCATTAGAGTTTGATACTTCATGATTTAGTGCTTGTTTTTGAGTATTACATAATTTGTATAAACTACCATCTCTAGATCTTATAGGGATAACATTCTTTAAGTTAGAGTTTTTAGGCCAGAGTAGAACTTTATCTTCATGGAAGGTGACACGATATCCTTGATCAGCTAGTCCTGAAATAGAGACCAAATTCCTTTTGATACCTGGTACAAAGAGAACATCTTTCAATTGTAATGTAACTCCTGTTCTTAATTGAATTGAGCAGGTCCCAATTCCTTTCACTGGATACGTAGAATTGTCTCCTATTGTAACTTCTTTAGTTGAGTGGCCTTCAAAGGTTTCGAATTGATCTCTAAAACCGGTTATGTGTCAAGATGCTCCACTGTCGATTATCCACATATGTTTGTTTGAGTTTAGTTCGCTTGATAAGGCTTAAGAAAAATAGAGGATTCTCTACTTCCTTGACTTCAGCTATGGTTGCTTGAGATTTCTTTCTTTCTGGGCAGAACCTGTGAGTGTGTCCAAATTTATGACACTTGTAGCATTGAATCTTGGAGAAGTCTTTTCTTTTGTGATGATTTCCTCTCTTCTGTTTGAACTTCCTTTTCTTCCCTTTGTTGCTTGTGTTAGCATGTAGTGCTTGAATTTCTCCCCCTTTGTTTGGACCCAATCCTCTTGTGATTAGTCGAGATTCTTCTTCAGTACAATCATTCTTGAGTTGATCGAATTTTGGTCGTGTTGGATGAGCACTAATGCCTTGAATAAAGAATTCCCAACTGGATGGTAATCCCTTAAGTACTATTAGAGATAGCTCCATATCATCTATATTATTCCCAATAATTGACAATTGGTATTTTAATTCTGAAATCCTCATGAAATAGGATGTGATTGTTTCTCCTTTGTTCATGTAGATATGCATTAATTGCCGTTTTAAAGTGTGCAATCTGCTTGCATTATTTATTTCATATGAGTTTTGAATGGTCTTGAACATATCATAAGCAGTAGTTAGTTTTGAGATGGTTGGGAGAATGCGATCTTTAACAACATCAATTATGATTTTCTTAGCCTTGTTATTGTGTCTTTTCCATGTTGTTTTCTTTGGCTCGTCTTCGGGCATCTTAGTATCTTCTTCTATGTATGCATCTAGTTCGAGTTCTTGAAGAATTGATGTTATTCGAATTCTCCATGAGACGAAGTTGGATGCACCTTCGAGTCTATCCTCCACTCTAACACTGTTCACCATGATTGATTTTCCTTTGATTCTAAGTGCAAGTCTGAATTTTTTTTAGAAAAGAGGTGTCACTATTTTATTATTTCTCTACCAACGTGGCTCTGATACCATGTTAAGGAATTTAGGTCAGAGATAGAGAATACAATAGTCTGGTAATATGTAGTGATGATAGACTTTAATAAGATCACTACAATGAATATGTTTTACCTCCAATGTGTATATATATAACTCTAACTATTAATCTTCTATGATAATATCGACAACTTGCTGGTTCGTGAAACTGCCACAGTTATTGGTTTCAGTTCACAGCAAGTGTCGATGCCTATAAATAAAAGGATGAAGAGTCATGTCCACGTAGGGGCATGACTTCTACGTGGCTTATGCCACGTAGAGTCATGACCCTTCGTTCAATGTCATTATATATTACTTGCTTCAATCCGAATGAAGCTATATCCTTAACATACATAATATTTTGAAATCATGACAAATGCAAGGATTCCAATAAAATTAGTCTCCAAAACCATGGCCTTGCAAGGCTGCCATGAATTTTCCACTCTAACATTCAGGATGTATGGGTTGTAAAGGAGTACGAAATATTAGTATTTGCAAAGATTATAGGTTGCAGTAATTCAACTTTAAATCTGAATAAACACCTATGATTGTAAGCATTTCCTATACTAACAATATTTATTGTTAAAGAAGCAATATAGAAAAATTACCTAATAAAAATTACCTCCCAAAAATTTATTAAATGTCTGATTTGTAAATATAATGCAACATGTCTTGCAAAATTTGGACAACCAATAGATTCAAATATGTAATAACTTATTTACTGAAACAAACAAAACAAAAATGGAAACCATCAATATTTCACTGTCAAAATACAGTAAATCCATTGTCCCGAAAATGTACTATTGCTAAGGTGTGGGGACCCACAAAAAAAACATAAAAAAAATATTTTTTAAGCATTTGAGTCTTTTATTTTAAAATGTGTTGGGAAAAGGGGGACAACTGTTGTTCCCAGGACGGTTAGGAGATGTCATAAGCATCCCCAATCGTCTAGGGGATGAGGGGACGTCCCTTTTGAGAATCACTACCATCTCCAAGTTTTTGGGATGTTTCCTGTATATTTTGCAATTTTGGGGACAGCCGATGGACATCCCCTGACCATCTCCACATCCTTGGTACGAGGACAAGGTATTTTAGCCCAAGGACATGTCCTCGGGTAACATAGCATATTAGCATATTTCAAGATAAATTTGATGATTTTCTTTATATTAGATGGTGGGTATAAAATAACAAATCGTGTTGAACAACCTTATGGGAAAGCTAAAATGTACCACATACTTGAAATAAATTATTAACAAAGAAACAAATATTAACAAACAAAAAACTAACATGATATGAATGATGGGATTTTTCAACATTTTTCTTAGGTTGTTTCACTTTTTAGTATCTCTCGTTGTCAGCTTGCATGGCTTGCAGAGTTGTCTTGGGCCATGGGTTTTCTCCCCATTAGTATTGAGTTTGACTCTGAAGCCTGGATTTCATTTGATGCACTTGGCAGGCGACCCACTTGATACTGTTGGCAATTGACACTCATTTGGTTTAGTTGTGTTGTCATTGATGGCAACACACATCATTTTGGGTTGGACACTTAACCGTTACTCACCAGTATTCATGATTCGGCAACCGACATTCAAGTCATCCGACAGTCAAGGGAAACCGCCAAACTAGGAACTGGTATATGAGGCCGACATAGGAGATTGATCCGGCAGGTCTACACGACAACAATCAACGGCATTGGTCACAAAGTTTAATATATTTATTGTTGTCTAGGCCGACATGTAAATAAATTGTAATATCATTGTAAGCCAACATAAGGCATTCATGTTTATGTTTGGGAAGGGTATTTAAGTAAGTCGGTTAAGTTATTTTGGATATACATACAGAGAGAAGGAATATATAGTAGTGTGATATTGTGCGAGCAATGTTGATTGACTAAATGCAAATATAATATTCTGTAGTCGGTCTTGGTTATTGGTTTAGAGGTTTGGGATGCAAAGTATGTTACCGGTAAAGGAGGACACAGTGAAAACTGATACAAACAGTGCCTGAACCGGAACTCATCCGGCATAGTAGATGCATTCTTTGAGTTCAGGATTTTGTTTCTAAAGTAGTATTTGGTGTTTGTAGTCAGTGAGGCTCCTTTTGTGATGAGTAGTGCGCTCTAGGTTGTTGGCCTTCCTGCATGTGCAGACCCCTATTGTAATATTTATTCATTTGGCCAGTGGATAGATATTGTGGGTCACCAATCCCATCATAGTTTTTCCTCTTTGAGGTTTTCCACGTATAAATCTTTGTGTTATGGTGTATGTTCTTGTGGTGGCATCATTTCTACTTACTGTTATATTCTTTTATGGTTACCGATACTTGAGTTACTTTATCAATAAGGTTAAAATTGCTTTTACAGTAGAACACTGATTCAACCTCCCCCTCCCTCCCTCTTAGTGTTCTTGGATTCCAACAAGTACATCCCTAGGGATTAGTCTCATCTCAACTCACCCCAAATGGGCATTGGGTTGGGTCACAGGGATACCTAGTGGCATAATTTTTTAATCTCTCATCATCTATAGAGTTTTTGTTTGTACAAACAAGGCTAGTACAATAACAAACAAGAAGATGATGTTGGTATGTAAATGGTCCCACTTTAATCAACACAATGACTACATTGTTTGATTGTAAAAGTGCAATTTTTTGAATGGTATTGTAATGTGATGTGATAACCTTTATGATTTAGCCTAGAGGTGTATCATAACGTATTGAAGCCATTGTATATATTGTAGAAGCTTTACCCATTGTATGGTTAGCACAAAGTTGACCTTGTGTAGAGAGTTCTCTACAATAGTTGTGGAGTGTGCAACACTTGTGATAGATGAATGGATGATCCAAAAGTTACCATGACATCTAGAAGGTGATTTTATTTTACTATAGACCTTGAAATTGTTATCATATTTACCACAAGCCATGAGACTTGAGATTATTATGGAGCCAACACTATGCTACTCATTCAATGTTATTTAAGGCAGAGAATTATAGTCAACCACTTATTATTTGGAAAAATTACAAGTCTCTACATTGACAATGTTTTGGTAGTTGAGGAAACCTTGTGGGAGAAACATGTGGTGAAGTTGACACCACAATAATGCCCTCATTTAGTTATTCACCATTTGACATTCAAAAGATTATTATAATGCATAGGGTAAGTTCACAAAGTTGTGTCCACTTAGTGTGGAAGTTTTACACTTAGAAAAAAATGGCAAATCTCACGGAGCGCATGAGAAACGAAACGGGATCCCGAGCCAAAATTTGAAACGAGATCCCGTTTAGCTTCAGGATCCTAAGCCTAGATCTAAGAAAACAAAACGGGATCCCGTTTCCTTTTTTTTTTTTAAATATTTTTTTAATTTTAATTTTTTAATTTTTTAATTTTTTAATTTTTTTTTTTAATAAAAAATACAAGCTATATATATACATGAAATATTAAATTTATATATAAGTCACATTTCTCTTTGTCTTTTTTTCCTTTCTATCTCACTTTGTCCCCTCTCCCAAAATCTAAAACTATCCCTACCTCTCTCTCATGTCCTTAACTCTTTACTCTGTATCTTCGCTATCTCTATACACCACCCCTTACCCCCTACCTACCTATATTTCTCTATATATACATCTCTACCTCTCTCTTAACGTACCATCTCTCTCTCCCAACCAACTTATCTTTCTCTACATATGTCATAATAGGTCCTACTAAGGGGTCTTATGTCATAATAGGTCCTAGTAAGAGGTATAATGCCTTGATAGATCCTCTTAAGGGGTCTTATGCCATAATAGGACCTATTATCTCATAATAGGTCGTATTATGTCATAATAGGACCTATTATGTCACAATGGGACCTATTATGACATAATAGGTCACATTATGACATTATAGGTCCTATTATGACATAATTCCCCTTAACAAGTCCTAGTAAGGGGTATAAAGTCATAATAGGTCCTCTTAAGGGGTTTTATGACATAATATGACCTATGATGTCATAATAGGACCTATGATGACATAATAGGACCTATTACATCATCATAGATCCTATTATGTCATTATTAGTCCTATTATGACATAATACCCTTTAACAGGTCCTAGTAAGGGGTATAATGTCATAATAGGTTTTCTTAAGGGGTCTTATGACATGACGGGTCCTCTTAAGGGGTTTTATGACATTATAGGACCTATTGTGACATAATAGGTCCTATTATGTGATAATCAACCATATTATGTCATAATAAGTCCTCTTGAGGGGTCTTATGACATAATAGGCCCTATTATGTGATAATCGATCATGTTATGTCATAATAGGTCCTACTAAGAGGTATAATGCTATAATAGGTCTTCTTAAGTGGTCTTATGACATAATAGGTCGTATTATGTCACAATATGACCTATTATGACATAATAGGTCGTATTATGTCACAATAGGACCTATTATGACATAACAAGACCTATTATGTCACAATAGGACCTATTATGATATAATAGGTCATATTATGACATTATAGGTCATACTATGTCACACTAGGTCCTGTTATGACATAATACCCCTCAACTCTCTCTAAACATACCATCTCTCTCTTCCAACCAACTTATCTTTTTCTACATATGTCATAATAGGTCCTACTAAGGGGTCTTATGTCATAATAGGTCCTACTAAGGGGTCTTATGTCATAATAGGTCCTCTTATGACATAATAGGTCGTATTATGACATAATAGGTCGTATTATGACATAATAGGACCTATTATGTCACAATGGGACCTATTATGACATAATAGGTCGTATTATGACATTATAGGCCCTATTATGTCGCAATAGGTCATATTATGACATAATACCCTTTAACATGTCCTAGTAAGGGGTATAAAGTCATAATAGGTCCTCTTAAGGGGTTTTATGACATAATATGACCTATGATGTTTTAATAGGACCTACGATGACATAATAAGACCTATTACATCATCATAGATCCTATTATGTCATAGTTGGTCCTTTTATGACATAATACCCTTTAACAGGTCCTACTAAGGGGCATAATGTTATAATAGGTCCTCTTAAGGGATCTTATAACATAATATGACCAATTATGACATGACAGGTTCTCTTAAGGGGTCTTATGACATTATAGGACCTATATGACATAATAGGTCCTATTATATGATAATCAATCCTATTATGTCATAATAGGTCCTACTAAGGGGTCTTATGTCATAATAGGTCATAGTAAGAGGTATAATGTCATAATAGGTCCTCTTAAGGGGTATTATGACACAAAAGGACCTATTATGTCACAATGAGACCTATTATGACATAATAGGTCGTATTATTACATTATAGGTCCTATTATGTCACAATAGGTCTTGTTATGACATAATACCCCTTAACAAGTCCTACTAAGGAGTATAAAGTCATAATAGGTCCTCTTAAGGAATTTTATGACATAATATGACCTATGATGTCATAATAGGACCTATGATGACATAATATGACCTATTATGTCATCATAGGTCCTATTATGTCATAATCAGTCCTATTATGACATAATACCCTTCAATAGGTCCTACTGAGGGGTATAATGTCATAATACGTCCTCTTAAGGGGTCTTATGACATAATAGGACCTATTATGACATGACATGTCCTCTTAAGGGGTCTTATGACATTATAGGACCTATTATGACATAATAGGTCCTACTAAGGGGTCTTAAGTCATAATAGTTTCTATTAAGAGGTATAATGTCATAATAGGTCCTTTTGAGGGGTCTTATGACATAATAGGACCTACTATGACTTAATAAGTCGTATTATGTCATAATAGGACCTATTATGTCACAATAGGACCTATTATGTCACAATGAAACTTATTATGACATTATAGGTCCTATTACGTCACAATCTATAAGATCTTCTAAAATATAGAATTTGTATTATAACTCATAGAGATCTAAAACCACTCTCAAACATCCTGCCAATATATACATGAAATATAACTTAAAGTATAAGAAAGGAAAAAGACAAATGGAAATGTGACTTAAAATTAAATGTTATATTTCATGTGTATATACTTTATTTTTTAAAATAAAAATTTAATTTAAAAAAAAATGTATATATAGTTTATTTAAAAAATAAATAAATTTAATTTAAAAAAAAAAAAATTAAAAAGAAAGGGAAGCAGGATCTCGTTTTGTTTTTGAAACACGATCCCGTTTGCTAAACGTTTTTTTAATTATTTTAAAAAACGAAATGGGATCCTGTTTCTAAAAATTTCAAACTTTGGTTCGGTTGTAGCTTCGGTTTTGGCTTGAAAAATGGCTTGGAGAGCTGACCCTTTGACTTGGACCTGGTTTGACCGGCAACTTGCAGGGCAAATCAATCTTCATATAAAATATTGACTTCAAAAATATATTTGAACACCAAATTTTCAGAATTTTTTTAAACAATGAAAACCCATTATAGTAGAGACTATCTAGATTCGAAATATTTATTTTTTTTAAAAAATTGATCAATATTTTTAGTTTTAAAATAATTACTAATGAAAGAGGTCTATAAACTCGAAATAACATGGTTTTTTAGTTTTTTAATAACTTTTTTGTAAAAAAAATTATATGGCATCAAACTAGAGACAATTCTATATAGTTTAAAAAAAAAAACCAAAAAATGTTTTAGGTCAAATTATGCTTGCCGTACACAAATTTTTTTCAAAACAATGATTATGCCCAATAAAAAATTAACAAAAAAAAAAAATGCAGAAAAAAATATTCTCATCAAAGTTGAGTGAGTTATAGATCTTTTCCCAAAAGGATTTATAAAAATAATTTCATTTAGGTCAAATTATGCTTGCCGTACACGGACATGGTATGGTCCTGAAAAAGTGACTTTTAAACTATATGTTTTAGTAATGCCTATTCAAACTTCATTTTTAAGATCTGGGAATTAAAATAAATTACATATTTGGAAAGTAGACTTCGAGCACTACACTTTCTATTACTGATTTTTTTTTAAGATTCATTCTTTAAGTGCCTCAAATATTTAGGTCAAACAGGATGAAATTGAAAAAAATGGGAAAAAACTTCCACTTTTTGGCCAAAAAGTGGACACAACTTCTTGCAGGTACCCCATACTTGAACGAGAATCCATAAAATGACTTTAACTAAGTCAAAACATGAAATGAGATAGAGGAGAAATAAAATTAGAGAAAATAGGTGTATATAGATTAAGTATCTTGTATGTCTACAAATTCAGGAAGGAAAAATTAGAAGATAAAAAGTTGTACTTTGATTAAGTCTTTTTGATAGACCAAGTCATTTCTTTGATTAAGGTAAGCTGGTTCTGAAGGGACCATAAACCTTGTACATGAGGCAAAAATACTTAAGGCATATACAACAAAATCCTAGATAGAACAAAACCACAATAAGTACAACCAAGTTACTAAGCACAAACCAAAACAACTACAACCAAGTTGCAAATTACAAAAGAATACCTATAAATCTAGCCTAAATAATCATAGACCTTACTTGATTCAACCTCATAGAAATATGTTATCATCCAAGCCTTTGACCTAAGAGGAGGGAGACACCCCTTAGAGGGCATGTCCATAGGAGCTACACAAATAGAGGAACATGTAGCTAGTGACGCCAGTAATCAATTAACCACCATAGGAGTAGGTGAATCTTATGTCTTAAGTTTAGGGTATAACAAGAGTAGAGAGAGTAGAGAGAATATAGAACTAAGAAAATACATCAAAAGATTGATGAGACTCGCTTATAAGAGCCAAAGGAGTTGAAGAGATGAGACTCTCCATAGTTGCACCAACCAAATGAGAAACCCCTCAAGAATATGAATCACTTTAAGGGGAACATGAAGAGACACACTATCCTAAGAAGACTCATCATCCTAAGAGGAATCTCCAACTAAAGCATTAGAATCATTAGTAGTCAAATGATATTCGTGGGCATTCCTCCACCATATAGCTACACCCCAATGGGAAAACATCATCTACATTTGAAGAAGTGACCCTCATAGCCAAGTGATTGAATTCAAGACATCCCCCACCATAAAAAAATCTCTATGAAGAGCCTTAGAGATTTCAAAGTCCACAAGAATACAATCATAAGAGTGACCTGTGTAGGTAGTAGCAAAATCAACTTTTAAGAAACAAGTAATTGCATTGCCAATGGCCTCATAGCAAGTCTCCCCAAAAATGGAGTGGGATATTTGAAAAAAAAATCCGAATTGGTTTGATATTGAGATGCTCAAAGAGGGAGTTGAAGGAGATAGATCAAGGCTTAATCGAGAAGGAGTGCTCTCCACACACCCATAACTTGTTGTCAAACACTGAATCCTTTTCCTTTGAATGGGAAAAAGTTGCTATGTAGAAGCCTCTAGGACAAGTGAATAGCTCCAAAACCCAATTGTGTAAATCAAGTAGAGAAGGCAAAAATTTATTAAATTTATAGACCAAACACCATCAAAGATTAAGGTCTTCATTTTCTATCACATACTATCCACAAACCACCATAGGGGAGAATTATGAATAGGGAAGGTGTAATATTTTCCCACAATATGAAGAGCGAGTAGGAACTCCAAACCATCTATGGTCGCATAGGACCTCTAGCGGCTTGACCTTGAAGCATCACTATTCACACCATTGTTAGCATAGCTAATAGGAGAGACCCCAATCATTGGATCTAGAAACTCAACTTCAAACCTCCACATCAACACAAAGGTTAGACAAACTAGTGTCACCACCAAGAACATCATAGTTGAGTAGTGAAAAAAACAATTGCAAGATGAGAGGATGACATGGGAACACTATTCAAAGCATCTAAGACTAGGTGAGATGCAACTCTAAAACTTAGAGAGAAAAATTAATCAAAGTCTCAAAAGGGGGTCACAAGCACCACCATGAACTTGTTGATCCCTAAATTGCAAAATATTATAGCCTAGAAAGTGGTACTCTACTTTTATGCCAAGTTTTTTCTAAAAAGAGTTTCTTGGGTTGAATATTGTGTCTTATGTATTCTATGTATGTTGTTGAACCATTTAATTTCTCATTTTTATTACAAATTGATTTCATATAGCTGAATAAATCTCTAATTTGATTGCTTAATTCAAGATTTTATTGCTATCATTAATCAAATTTTTATTTACTTTAACCATTCAATTGACTTTCTCAAGTTAAAATATAATGTTATAATTTCTTTATATATGTGCCAATATCTTTGTTATCTTGGTTAGTTTGTATGCTTATTACTTGTATTAATTAGCTAGTCCAATTAATAATTTAGGGGGAGTTTACTAGACATGTCAATATTTGTGTCCTTAGAGTTTGAACTTAAGATTCTACCTTAATTATCTTTGCATGCACATACATAAATATGAACTTTAAACACAGAGAAAAATTAAAAGCATGAAGCTAATACAAGCTATAATGTATTATCTAAACATAAAAACATAAGATTGCATGTCCATCACAAGCCATAACATTAATGTCTCATAACATAAATGGTGGGGTTCAGTATATAAAAAACCAGACAAACAAATTCAAGAATGATAATAATTAGACCCTCCATGCTTTGTAGGGAGGTGCTCCAAATTATCCCTCTCCCACCCTACTCTAATGACTATCATGGGTCTCTATGTGGCCCCATGACCAAGACCTCAAGTGGTATCTATCATGTATTATGATGCTTATCCCACGAAGTCACAACCTTATCACATAGCTTGCCTATGTTTGTATTTTGCTCTTGAATGATGCTTTGGGCACAATTTAGCTCATGTGAAGTGGGTGACAAATACATCACTAAACAATGCAAGCATTGTCCACTAGGCCTCCCATTGAACTAGCTCTCTTTCCAATCTATCCTATTCAGTCAGTAAAAAATCTAAAATCTAGCTAGAACCTCCTCCATTCAATCGTGACTTGCCTCACTCTCCACATGTAATGCCATCATCAATATTTGTATCATTTTTTCTAGGCCAATGAAATGTGTATTACACACTCCAACTCTTATTCTTACCATGTATCAACATCTATTTCCATAAATTTGTCACTCTTTATACCAATCATGCCATCCGTCCCCATACATTCATTATCCACCTTTATTTGAATATTTCCATACATGAAGTCAATAACTACCTATGATTTTGACCTCAAATTCCAAAATTCGAAGTGAAAAATTTGATCACGGATACATACATGCATGCATGCATCCATCCATCCATCCATCCATACATGCATGCATGCATGCATACAGATATACATACATACTCACAACTATGCAATCTAGATTAGTTTCTACGGTTATTGCTTGTTTTAATTTATATAAACAATCTAAAAAACACTTCAAGGACCTATTAAATATTTTCATTACCACGAGATTATTTTGATGTGTATTATAATAATTTCAAGATGAGATGACATCCATGTTTTATACGCCTTGTAAGGTGGGGCCAAAGGCTAAATATCAACCATAGTTGGGCCCATACTATGAACATGATATTTAAGAAAGCTTCTTGTACATGGCATCAAGGATTTAACAACTAATTTGGACCAAGTGATTACATTAAATTTCATTTAATTACAAAGGAAAGTATTATTTATTCACACTTTTGACTATGATGACAATACTCTTATTTATAATGAGAAAATAAGGATTTGGTAGAATTTATGCATACAAAGCATTATAGTTTTTTATTATTAGAAGCAACAAAACAAGGGTGTTGGCCCTTTATACAAATGGCATAAAAGAAAGGCAACAAAGCAAGGGTGTTGACCCTATACAAACTTGGGTCGAATCAGGCCAATAACAACAAATCAAAAGACCACTGTTAAAAGGTCTACCCAACCAGCAACACAAGCAAAACTCACCTCAAGAGTGCCGAGAATCACCCAAAACTCGACAAGAAAGAGTTTTTTTTTTTTTTTTGGGGAGCGGGGGGAGACTTACCTTTACGCCTACGACAAAGAACAGTCTAGGCAATACTATTATTACGAACATCATTGCAAGAGGGAACAAGAAGGGAAATCCCATGAGCAGACTGTTACTGTAGAACAACACCTAGAGCATATTCAATAGGAGTAGACTGTTGTTGCATAACATGAGTAATAGGAGTAGACTATTGTTGCAGAACATGAGCAATAGGAGTAAAAGCCTCAAGGCCTAAGGAGGTCACACCAGTAGGATCTAGGGGGGCAATAGAGACCAGAGTACCAGTAAGAGGCACAACCTTATCTCAGGAGAGTCATCATTAGCATGTGAAGAGTCATCAAAATTGGGAGCCTTGATAGTCAAATGATCAACACTAACATCTTTCCATTGAGTAGCAACACCTTTACAATGAGAGAGATGACAATCCGAAGCTAAGTGGCTAGTTTATGAAGCATCTACAACAACAAAAGGGGAGACCCTCATAATCCAACACAAAGCATTATAGTAATAGCTTGGGAAAGTCTAGCATATTATATATACAAAAAATACCAAAATGGATAAAGACGAAAACTTTTGTAAGTCCACAAAATATATACTTTTGAATGAATGTGCTTGTGGAAAGAAAGCTCTTATTTGTAAAACCTCATATTCATATGGTCTTATTCAAATATTAACAAATCACGTTCACACTTCACTTGTCATTTCCCATTGTCATGGTTTGATTTGTTTCCTACTCAGTCAGCCTCTTAACACCAAACTTTCTATACGATTACTCTTTCATGTGTAAGATAGAAAATAATTTTTGGTAATATGGTTAAGCCGCAATATTCAATGCAAACAAAAAATATTTTTGATTAGTAAAGCAATGTTAATTAGGGCGTTGACCCTTAACATAGTAAAAAACTATCAACCGTAAACAAACAACATCAAAAGTCATGATGTTGGCAACAAGAACTACAACCCGAAGGCAAAAAACAAAACACAATCGGACAGGCCAAAGAAGACCCTATCAAACCAGGAAACACCCAAAGCCCCAATCAAGGAATGGGAGAGACACCCAAATCCGGACCAAGGGGGGGTTGTGGGGTGGGGGGGAGAAGAATTCCCCTTCCGTTTGCGAGAAACAACAGTCCAGGTGATGCTATCATTAGGACCATCAAAAGAGAGATCAAACAGGAAGGACCCCGCAAAACTACACTCAGAAGTGTCGACAGAGTGCTGCAGCAGAACAACACGGGGCTGCTGCAGAGTAACAACAGGCTGTGGCGAAACAACAACATAAGTAGATTCAATAGGAGTAGATCGTGTGAGCGAACCTGGAGTGAATGAATTAGAAACCATAGGGGCGGAAGAAGAGTCCACCAGAGGATCCATGGAATCAATAGTAGCATCAACAACAGAAAGGGGCACCTCATCCTCTTGAGAGGAGCCATCTGAATCAAGATCAACAACATGGACAGTCAAGTGGTCAGCAGTAGCATCCTTCCACCAAGTGGCAACACCCTTGTGATGTGGAACAGATAAGTCTGAAGCAAGATGACTCGCAAAGAAGCATTTCCGACAGCGAAAGGGGAGGCCCTCAAAATCCAAAAGCTGTGACCAAGGCGTATCCCCCACCATACGAACCACATCACCCGAGAGAGGCAAAGAGATGTCAATGTCCACAAGGATGCAGACAAAGGTAGTATGGTCCATAAAAGACATATAATCATCGACCTTCAAGAAGCGACTAATAGAGTTACCAATAGCCTCAAAGTAGGAGTGCTCTAAAAAATGAAGAGGGAGATTTGGGAGGCGGACCCAAACTGGAGGCACATTAAGCAATTTAGTGAGAGGGTTAAAGGAGGTTGTCCAAGACTTGACAGAGAGGAGTGCACTCCCCAAGCCCATAATTTGCCCAAAACCAAATCCCGATCAATCGAAGATGTTAAAGAGGCAACGAAAAAGCCCTTAGCACAAGGAAAAAGCTCAATATTGTGAGCCACCAAGGGCCTCCAAGAGTCACTCAACCAGCGATGGAGGTCCAGTAGTGAAGGCCAAAGCCCAAAAAATCTGCACACTAGAGCACAACGTTGGTAGAACCCAATGTTATCCAACACATCTTGTCCACAAACCACCGCAGGGGAGGATTTGGCACAAGGAAGAGGACAAACCCCCTTAGAGGGCTAGGCAATAGGTCTGGCCACACAAGCAAAGCTGCGTTTGCCAACAAAAGAAGGTTTGGGCATAACCTTAGCACCAACAACATCAAGAGTATCCTGTTGAGACACATCATCAGAATTCAGGGAGTCAACACCAACAACTCCCCTCGAAAGGGCGACAAGAGAAAGTGGGCACGAAACATCCACATTATAGGCGAAAACACCCACCACGACGGGTAAGCCCCCCCAAGAACAGAACAAACCTTGTGGGGAGGAAAACCCACGGAAGCACTAGCAACAGAGCTAGCCAAAGCAATGCCAGGAGAACCAAGAAGAGCTGACACAGAGGAGGAGGGCATGGGAAGGACACCAACAATCCCCACGCTAGGAAGGGGGGGAAATCTGCGGAAGAGGGCACGAGAGCAGTCAGTTTAGAGGCTCGCACACCATTCCTGGCCCCAACAGCAGCAACAACATTCAAAAATGAGAGGCGGGAGAGCCGTTGGAGAGGAGAGAGAGTGACATTTCCAACATTGCAAACAAAAAATGTTGTATAGTAGACATAGAAGTATATTTGTTCCAAAAATAAAAACAGTCAAACATAAGATCAAGATCTTTACTAATGTTGTAAACTTCACATGAAGTAATGAGATTTTAATATTTTTTATAGACGTTTTTAGAAAAATATATCTTTACTCATGTTTTTGATTAATAAAGCAACAAAATAAGGGCGACGACCCTTAATACAACAACCCATAGGCGACAAAAGAGTGATAACAAAACAGGGGTGCAAACCTTGAACAAAACAAGGTCAAACAGATGAACAAAAGAAAACCTGTCAAACCTGCAACAACCCAAAACCGAACTCAAGAATGGGGAGAAACACCCAAGCCTTGATAATGAGGGGTTTGGGAGGGGGGGAAGACTTCCCCTTTTGCCTCTGACAAACAGTCCATGCAATGCTGTCATTGGGACCATCAAAAGAAGAACCAACTGGGGAGGACCCCACAAAGTTTCTATCATCATCAACAACAGGCAGCTGCTGCAGAACAACAACAGGCAACTAGTGCAGAACAACAACACGGAACTACTGCAAAACAACATCAAGAGCATATTTGGCAAGAGTAGATCTGAGCTACAAAACAAGAGCAACAAGTGTGGGAGCCTCAAGGACAAAGGAGGCCACAATAGTAGTATCAAGAGGGTTAACAAAAGCTTTAGCAATAGTAAGAGTTACAACTTCATCCCTGGAGGAGACATCATCCTCCTAAGAGGAGCCAACAAAATAAGAAACAAAAACATTGACAATCAACTAATTAGTAGTAGCATCTTTCCACTAAGTACCAACACCTTTGTGACATGGAAGAGAACAATTCGAAGCTAAATGACCTATTGAGAAGCATTTCCAACAACAAAAAGGGAGGACCTAAAAATTTAATGGTTGAGTCCAAGGCCTATCCTCGACCATAAGAACCACATCCCTAGGGAGAGGCAAAGAGATGTCAATATCGATTAAAATGCAGGCAAAGGTAAAATGACCCATAGAAGATGTGGCATCATCAACCTTAAAAAAATGACCTATAGAGTTACCAATGGTCTCACAACAAGAACGCTCCCAAAAATGAAGGAGAAGATTAGGAAGGCGAACCCATATTAGATGCACATTAAGTGGTTCAGTAAGAGGATTAAAAGAAGTTGTCTAGGGCTTGATAGAGAGAGAGTGGACTCCCCAAGTCCACAACTTGCCCAAGACTAGGTCACGATCATGCGAGGAAGCAATAAAAAAGGCTTTAGCACAAGGAAAAAGTTCACTGCTATGAGCAACCAAAGGCTTCTAGGAATCACTCACCCAATGATGGAGGTCCAGGAGAGAAGGCCAAAACCCAACAAATCTGTACACTAACGCACAAGGTTGGTAGAAACCAATATTATCCACATCATCTTGTCCACAAACCACCATAGGGGACGATTTGGCACAAGGAAGAGGATGAATCCCCTTAGGGGGATGAGCAACAAATTTGACCACACGAGCAAAGATGCACCTACCAACAAAAGGGGGTATGGGAGGGATCTTAGCTCCCACAACATGGTCACCATCAACAACAACAAAGGCCAGAGCAACAGGTTGAGCAGGAGCACCATTATCCATAGGTGGGGCACCCAAACCGTCTGCTGCAACAGCACAAGAAGCACCCCTAGTGACACCCACAAGAGGGGGGATCCCAACCTCCCATTGCAAAGGCCTTGGTAGGATCGACCGAAGATTTCAAACTTGCTTGGGTGGGAACAACGTTAGTAAAGGGATCCATAGCAGAAAACTCCTTTACTCATGTTAAGGATGTGCTATGGTGGTTAAACATGTGACATGCTGATAAATCTATTGAGGTTCAAACCCTTGTTGGGCATTGAGCTCGCAACCTTGGTGCATTTCCTAGGTCATTTCACTCACAAATTTGGATCACCTATGTTAATGTAGGGGGACAATGCCTAAGATAGGTGGAGGTCCTCGAGAAGCAACCTCTCTAGCTCAGGCTAGGTTGAAAATTCCCAAATTAACTAGTAGAATTTTTAAAATTTTTTTTTACCATAAATCTTGACGAAACCATTAAAAATGGACATCGTACTCCAATTATAAAGGTTTTAGATGTTTTTTGGGTCAACTCCATTTTTTATTCTTGAAATTTTATGAACATACAAAGGATTAGTAAATCCTACCTTATCTTGATCATAATATTTCAATTTGTATGCAATACAACTTTGTAAAATAATTTGATGTTTGTTTATTGCATACTTCCACAAAGTTTTTTTTTTGGGGTCATGAGGAGACAAGTTGGACGAGAGGACCAAGGGCCTAAGTTTGGGTATGGCGGGGAATGATGATGACTGGAAGACAAATACATATAGTACTTTAAAAGGTTAGTTATAAAATGATGTAGACTACTAGACAATAAACACATCACAATGATTTCATTAAACATTAATAAAGAAACCGTCGAATTCAAAAAAATTATTCAAATTTTCATAATGATCATTACAATGTTCAAAATGATAAAATACAAATGAGGTAATGAATAATGGTCTAATGCCTCTAATTATTTCAAATGTTCTTGCCAAACTCCTCATCACTATAACTATTGGACTCCACAAGATCAAGCTCATCCAAACCAATACCAACCAACCTTACCTATGTAGCATCATCATCAATCAACCTATGTTGGCTCCTTCGAATCTACATCCCATAGAACTACTAGACTCTCTTTATATGTGTGTTGTAATCAAGGAGACATACACTATGTATAAGCCCAAGCTTCTTTGCTCTCCCAAATGTAAGCATATTCTTGTCAATAGAGTGGATGAAGCTATATGTAGACCAAACCTTCTCAATAACATAAGTATTACAAAACCCAAGACAATAAACAAATGGTTGAAGAGGTAGTTAAAAAAGTAGACCCATGTATAGTCCACCACAAAATTAGGCCCCTTGGCCTTGTCTAAATATCTTGTATGTGTGACATTCTACCTACAGAGTACAAATGGTACTAGCATCAATAGAGATCTTCTAAGTAGCCTTCATGAACCCTACCTCCACCTCAACATCTTATACACGTAATTGTGTTAGACATTTGCATGTAACACTTCAAGTGTTGTGCATAAAGCATTCATGTGTAAAACAATGTTGAGCCTCTTTGGTCTATGATGAAAAATTGGCTAAATATGATTATTGTAGAATGGCACTGTGGGGTCTTTTTGTAGTATAATGGCCTTCATTTGGTGAAGCATTATATCAATGCGCTCATACACTTCTCTGAGGTTAGATGCACTAATATCCACATATCCGATCACTCTAAAGACTAAAGTAACAATGGAGTGTTTTGCAATAGCTAAAAAGCATCTCTTTGCCACCTCCTTTACCCTCTTCCCTTGCTTTGTCTTAGATAGGCCACCCATTCTGTTCTATTGGCATAACCATCAATTGCAATGCCTCTTATAACTTAAGCATCCACCCCAAGAGAATAAGTATGATGCATATCTAATCTCTATAGATTTCTAGAATTCTTTCTTGTAGAAGGCCTAGAAGAGTGCATGTGAAGTGTGACACTTGTTGATAAATATTACACATCTCTAACAACACTAAATGCTTTGACCCAATTCATTTTTCCCATGTCCTTGAATACATGTCAAGTGTGATGCTTGTAGATAAATATCTCCACAAATATATCATCACTAGCAACTACTTTGATCTAATTAATTTTTCCCATGCCCTTGCATGCATTATTTCTGACATGCACACAAGAAATCCACCAAATGTCCATAGGTTACCCAATTATCTTCCCTCATCTACTTGCAACACATTATGTGGCCCAAACTTCTCCAAAGCATCTTTAAGGATATGAAAATAAAGTATCATATCCTTGTGATGCCATAACCAAACAATATTCCTAAGGAAATAAGGGCCCTCTATACATGTAACCATTACATTGATGAGTGTATGATACTTGATGTCCATCTAGCCATCCATGACTATGCACTACATCCACTTGTGACTTAGATATTATTCATTATTTTATTAAAACAATGATTTTGGAGTAGTTCTTATCCCACCCTTATCAATTTGGAAATGTGTCCTTATAATATAGAAAACAAGCCAAAGGATTGGAATGCTGTTAGCAAAGAAAAATCTGTTGATGACATTATTTGTCCCATCCTTCAATTTTGCATTAAATAATTCTACAATAGATTTGGAGCATTACTAATCACCCTACATTTCCCTTTAGGTTTTGCTATCCACAAACTAAATGGAATTTGAATATGTACCAATGGCCTTCATTAAGTGAAAGAAGTAGAACTCGAAAGACCCCTCCCCTTTAGTTTAGTGACAAAGTAGTAGATGTAGTTTCATTTTGTTCACTAGCACCCCATAATTTACTTATCTCAACTCTATATTTGAGGTGTATTGCCAACCTAACACATACATCTACACCTATTCCTCAACATGAAGGAGGCTGGCATTAATTCAAATAATGCTACCTTAAATTCAAGTTTACAAAAGTGACACTTCCAACACCTACAACCCCCAAATATCTTGGGCTTTGCATGTACCTTAGTTGCAAATTTATTTTTAAGAGACTTAAGATCAAATGGACCCTTAACATATTTTTGTAGCATTTTCAAAGAGCAAGTAAAATTTGCACTCCCAATGGAACTAGTTTCTTCACCCCTCTACTCTACTTGGATCAACAAGTGCATAATCAAATTCATTTTAAATTTTAACTTCTACCTCTTGAGGCTCACCCTCATCATTCTCACTAATGCCATGAGAACTCATGCTCGTAGTGAAATTGCAAGAAATGATAATAAAATTCATTATATTATAATTTAAAAAAAAATCAAACCATGCATATTACAAGGGATTAAAACACAAATTTTCTTACTTCAGGTTGCACAAAGCACAAAAGTGAAAAGGTAACCAAAGAGGAATCCTTGTTCTTAACATTTATCAAACAAGTATTTCATTTTTTCTTCTTCTTCTTCCTTATATATATATATGAGGTTACATGAACAAGAGTAGGGGATACCCAAAGTTAGAATCCTAATTCAACAATTAAATTTTATGATTGATATTAAAATTTATTCAAATATTCATACATTAATTTACAAAAATTAATTTAAAAACCTAAATACCGCTGCCATAAATTTACAATTGTAAAGTTAAATGCTTAAATGGTTAAACTAGCGGTTGCACGGTTTTTTTTTCGTGCAATGGGAAGCCAATAGGCGGTCAAGTATGCAAGACTAAGGGCATGGGAAGTGATTTGGTAACATACAATAAAAAGCTTTTGAACTTTACGAAAACAAAATATACAATTACAATTAGCATTAACAAAACATTTTAAAAAAATGAACACAAATATCAATTGTCAAATTATTGTATATTTATTGACAGAATAACATTGATAAAAAAATGTAGAACACTAAAAAGTATCATCCACAATCAGATGGGTTTTGAATAGGTATGCACTACAGTTGCACAACTCACAGTTAGATTTGTTAGTCTTCAAAATTCATATGTTGTTGAAAATGGATAAACAGTGTGATCTGCAAAGAGATTTGTTAAATTGACATAATATCATTTAACAATGCAAAAGCAAGATATTCACAAGTGAATTTATATATAGCATTCATTATTATGCAGTTTTTTATAGGCAATGTGATATCAAAACTTCCAATATTTGGAAAGAGTAATTAGTCGCCAAGATCTAGTAGCATATGGTTGAACATTTAAGCAAAACATATCTAGAGTCTTATATTTTGGCATATATATAAGCAATCATAAATAAATATCATATTTCCAAATTGTATGCATATTAATCAACAGTGAGCACTCATAAACAAGATTTGGGCAACAAAAAATGAAGAATTGTGCTTCAACAACAATGGTTTTTAATGAGATCTTCAAACTACAGTTCCAACATCAGTGGGATTTTGTATGTATATATTTCATAAAGGTTGAGATTTAGTGACTTACTGTCACCAATACTTCTGCTATATCTCAAAATCTAATTCATTGTTGAGAAGATAGCAGTCAAATTTCAAGTATGTACATCTTCCCTGCTTAATATAGATTCAGATGATATGCATAGAAAGTATCAGTGCACAATAGATTTATAAGAACATGGTTTGCTCTTGGTGATGGTAATCACTTGATGAATTTATTGGAAAAAATTTCAAACAGTACAATTGTGATTGATTGCTGGTAGACTACAAAATTCTTAATGTAATAACTTGTTTGTCTATATCAAAGCGTGCAATGTCTATTTGGAATGCACAAGCCAAGCAATTCTGAGAATTCCAAAGAATTACCCATTGCAAATGGACAGATTTTGCAATCTATTTGTTTGAAACATGGTTTGGGTCATAAGCATCTCAATTTGTTTGAAAAATGGTGTTGGTTAGACTTTTTTTTTAATAAATCTTGGTTGTGGTTTGATTGTGTGAATGATGACTTTCAATGAGTGTGAGGCCAACACATTTTCTCGAACCCAACAAATACAATTTGCTTCCATATTTTGGAAATTGTGATTCAGAATGCCAATGAATAGTTGGGTTTGGTAACATTGGAATCCTTTCGCCGAATTGCTGATCTGTTATCTAAATCTCAATGAATAGTTTCATCAACGTAAATTTTATTCCTTATCTACCAAATTAGGTGTCAACCGAAAAGCTTTGTTATGCTTCAGCCAATCACTCAATATAATGCTAAAGTCTTAAAATGTAAAAGGAGCCCATAGCGTGAAAACTTGTGAAGGAAACATAAGTTGTTCAGGTTAGAAGAAATTAGTGACAAATGTGTGGAAAGGCAAAAAAGAAAATATAGTTTGAAATAGAAACAGACCAAAGAAATATAGCTACGCAACAGGGAAAGTTGATCTCCAATGTGGATGGGAGAAATACAAAAAGTCATGACGGAGGTAAAATAAAAACAGTGCTGGTAAAAAAATCAGTGAAAGAGAGAAGTGTATTAGACAATCCTTAATTAATAAGGGTTTGGCACCCCCTTCAAATAAGGGGGTTTCCATCATTACATGTTATCTACAATTGATCTCTAAGAGCACTATTGGTGATACTTGACAAATCCTAAACATACACAACAACATTTAGCAAAGCCTTAAAAAACACAATTTTGCATGATGATAGAGATTGTAAGGTTGTGCAACTATAATATAATTATCATGGGTCTTTGTGTCAGGAAAAAATCACAATTGGTTCTCAAATTGAAACACAAAATGTCCACACAAGGTTTTCTATGAGATAGGGTTATATTTGCATCTTTGTTGCATAGTTCATGTGACAAGAATAGACTAAGCAACATGAATAATTCTATGTAAAAAAAAAAAAAAAAAAATTCTTTCAAGAAATTTCTTGTATACAATAACAAATAAAAATAAAAAACTAAATAACTAATTCAACATTACCAAAATTTACAAAAGAAAATATAAACAAATGCACAAAGAAAACGGTATAATGAATTTGTTAAGATAAGTTAAATAGCACTTGTAGGAGACATGAAGAGGTTAACAAATTGGGAATTATTGATGTGGGTGTAGAAGATTTGGGTGAAACTCTAACGAGCAATTGCCTTTAAATGATTTCATACTTTTTACATTTTAGAAAGGCATGGGGATTCTATGGAGGATTAACGAACAAGTTAGATACTTGTATTCTTTGTTCTTGTGCATCTATTTTTGGTTGCAAGGTTTAGGTGAAAATAGAATTACCTAAACCCTGTCATATATTTCATTTATAATATATTTTATTTATTTATTTTATAAAATGAATAAACATAAATATTAAATATTGAGATATAATATATCTTTATATAATGTAATATAATATAAAATTGAATATTTAATATAATTTTATATATATTAAATTTTAAATTATATTATATAATTCATAAATAACTATATATTCTGCATTTAATTATGTATTATAATTTAAATTATATTTTTTCTATACTTTATAGTATAATTAACTTTGTACACATATAATTCAAAATTCAAAAATGCATAAAGTTTATTATAATATAACCTTTATATACTTTAAAGTTTATTCACTTTTGAATTATAATAAACTTTGTTTCACCTTGAAGTGAAAGCTTATTCATTTATTAAATTTATTCACTTTTAAATTATAATAAATTTTATTCACTTATAAGTGTATAAAATTTATCTACTTTTGAATAAACTTTATAAATGAAACTTTATTCACTTTTGAATTATAAGTAATAGTTTTTCACTTTGGAATCATAATATTAAGTATATAAAAGCTATATTATAATAAACTTTATACACTTTTGAATTATAAGTGTATAAATTAAAAGTGCATAAAGTTTTATTATTTATAAAGTTTATAAACATACCTAATGATAGATTTTATAAAGTTTGATAACTTTATATGTTAAATATGAAACTTTAAATTATGGAGATTGCAAGGTGTTACAACATAGAACTTACGGGCTATCAGTATTAGCAAACTGTAAAAAGAATTGTTTTAATTGATAGCAAGCATCATTGGCACATTGTAGTCATTTACTCGAGTTGCCTTTAACTGAGTATCGAGCACTTCAAGCTCGATAAATGGGGTTTGGGGTTTTGAAATGAGATAAACAATGTTTAAACCCAAGTAAACACCTATAATAAAAATAGGAAATAAGCAATTTGAACTAGGCATAAGAGAAGAAAACCCTTACAATAATACATGGCAAGCATTATAGTGTAATGATAGCATGGGTACAGTTAGAAAAAGCACCCTGTTCAAACACAACTGCATTCATCCATGTGCTTCTGAATATCTCCTCTAGTTATTATTCCTGAAGAAAGTTTCTTGGAAGAGTACCTTTGTATGCAGTCACATTGTATTTGGCTTAAATTTACACCTAATCTGTAATTTGTGACATTCTGTGTGCTATCATACCTTTTAGTCCCTAAACGAGGTAAAACATTGATATAATCATGCTCATTAAATCCTTCCCTCTTCTTTAGAATTCTATAATATAACTACACCAAATATAAATACAGACTTTGAACATAAATACTTACCCTGTTGGAGACATATTTGTTTGCAACTAAAAACTGTACACCCGGTTCTTGGCTTGAGATCATCCACTTGGCTACTATTTATTTGGTGTTCTCTTCACTCGAGACGACAAACGATTGCCAGTTGGGTCAGAGACTTAGAGGTAATGGCAGAAGAGTCAAAAGCTAGTCCAATGAAATGTTGTTTTGATCTAAGCTCAACAGGAGGAGGGAAAGCCTTTTCCATGTTCTGCTAAATGAATTGTCTATGAAATCTGGTTCACTTTCCCTAAAGAGACAAGGCTATCATTAAGATCAGGAGAGACTTGTGAACTTTTGGCTATGGACTTATTCGTGAGTACAGAGGATCCATTCAAAGAGGCTCCTCTCATTACTGCCTGTTCTGTATCAAGCAACTTCGAGGCATCAAGCGCTGACAGGGGTACTTCAGCGTCTACGTGGAGGATTTAAACTCCTCCACCCGGTTTGTTTTTTCTTACCTCGCCCACTTGCTTTGCCTGCTCTGCTTTTTCAATTACTCTTCTCTGCATTTTAATTACTCTGCTCTGCATCTATTAATTACGGTTAACCCATCTGCTCATCCCGCGAAACCCTAACCCTGGTTTCCAATGGAGCCAGAGTCTGACGGAATTAATAGCCCTAAACCCGCGCCGCAGTCAAACCCACCCCTAAAAAAAACCTTTGCTGAGACCGTCGCCCCGCCTGCGAATGGAGTCCACTCGTCGGCGCACTTCCTTAAGGCTCCTGCAAATGAAGGACACAGTAAGGACGGTAAGTCCCCTTGCAATACCTCGAACCCCTTCTGCATTTCACCAAATATGGAAATGTTGAATGAAATTGCCTCGGAAAAACTTAGGTTATGTAACACTACTATATTTTTTGCTTGTGTTGATGCTCAAAGGTGCCCGCCTAGGAAATTTGTAGACGATTGGTTTCACAATCTATGGAATCTTAAACTAGGGCTTAAAATCACATTCTGTAGACAAATACAAAGAGGTCTGTTTCTCATCTTCTTTAATTCGCATGAGTCCCAGTTGGAAGCTCTTAAATGACAGTACTGGACAGTTGGAAATACCTCCTTCCGAGCTCTAGCTTGGTCTCCTGAAGCGGCTAATGAGGAAGTCCTCGCATTATCCGCTCCCAGATGGGTCATCCTCAAGGATGTCCCTCCCTTTTTGTGGCGTTTTCTTCCCCAATTAATGAAACCTTTTGGTAAAATAGTTCGGATCAATGAAACTGCTCGGTTGGTTCCCAACCTCGACGCAAGAATGCTTGTCTCAATCAAGCCCGGAATCGACATCCCACCTTTTTAAAACCTAAATATTAATGGGGACACGTTTATCTGTCCGATTGAAATGCTTGGAGGATTGAATGCTTGTTTCCTTTGCAAGAAAGAAGGGCATATTCGTAAAAACTGCCCAATTATTAGTCGCAGGAACCAAAAGCATAACTCAGCTGGGACCTCTGTTAACCCTAATAATATTAATGACCTAAATTCTTCATCTCCTCACTCTGCTAATGTGGTCTCCGAAGTTCCTGCTCCCACTCCTAATGAACTTAACCCTCGCAAGCCCGATCTCGCACCATCGGCCCCTAAGCATCTCATCCCTGGCTTCGACCCTCCACTCGACCTTGTGGAACTACACTTCGAGGGCTTTCAGCTTGTTACCTCGAGAAAACGAAGGCGTAAAACTACCCCTATCAATGCCCTAAACCATAGTCGTTCAAATACCATCCAATTGGCCTCTAACCATAAACCCCAGGACCCTCCTCAATCCCCTGTCATTTCTGTGGTTAAAAATATGGTCAAAAACCTGGAAAACCCCAATCGTAGTGATGATGATGCTAACATTTGTAATAACCCTGCAATGATCCTTAGATCTGGAATCCCCTTACAATCGGTCTCCTCTTCACTTGCAGGTCTTATTACTGATACTAGCACCATCAACCCATCGACTGCATCTACGCTCAAAGAGCTAGAGGATAATCATATTATAGAAGTTATTTATGCAAACAAAGGTTTAGATGAAATTAGATCTAGCACTATGCTCCCTGGCTTTCCAGGCTCCTAGTTGTCTGGGTCCGACCTAAGAGGAAATTCTGATATTAGAACTGAGCCTCCCGAAAACAATGAAGATGATGAGGACCTTATGAAAGGTTACTCCCTAAATAAAAAGAAAGGTAGGCCTGTGGGCTCCAAAAACAAGAAGCCTGGAGATCAACACGGTCTCCCTACCAGCCCCCCCTTAAACCCTCCTCTTTAATGAAGTACATATCATGGAACATTCGAGGCCTTGAGTCGCCTGACAAAAAAATTGTTATTAAAAGGTTTCTGGACTGTCATAAAAACCTAGACTGTCTGATGTTACAAGAACTTAAATCTGTTGGGTTGTCCCTCGACACTACTCTTGACTTCATTTGGAGAGATGCAATCAAAATCTACACCAACCACCCGAGAGGAAAGGGAGGTGTTGGTCTTCTGATTGCCCCTAAATGGTCAATTTACCTCAAGGATAAAGGAACCTCCCCTTGTAATAGAGTGGCTTGGGTTACCCTAGATGTTAAAGGAACTTGCTTTGGCATATGCTCCATATATGCATCTAATGACTACAAGGAAAGAATATCCCTTTGGAATTGGCTAACATCCCCCCCAAATATCCCCTGGGTCATGGCTAGAGACTTTTAATATGACTGAATCCCAGGATGACAAGGTTGGGGGACTTCCGTTTGAATGGAAATCCTTAGAAAAACCCCACTGGGACAGGTGTAAACAACATTTGCAATTGTTTGACCCCTTGGAAGGCACTAAACCTGATACACCCAACCTATGGCACACCTGGTGCAATTTTCAGCAAAACACTAATAGGATCTACTCCAGGCTAGATAGATTCTATGCTAATAAGGACTTCTTCTCCTTTTCCCCCAATCAATCTGGGAATGTGGTTGGAGTCTTACCAACTACCCTGTCTGATCACTTCCCCATTGTAGCCATCATTAATATCAGGAACTCCATCACCCCTAGCCACCCTCGCTATAAGAAGTTTTTGCTTAACACCTCCTTGCTACAAGATGAGGAAGTTCTTAATGGCATCAAGATAATTAGACTCTTCAATTTGCAACCCCATCTCCCCCAATCCCACACTCTCAGATGGCAGAGGAATATTTCCTCCTGGCAAAAACTTCTCCAAACCATTGGTCAGAAAAAAGCCAAGGACTTTAGGTTCATAGAAAAAACCCTTACCCTTCGGCTTCACTCCCTGGATCATGAAATCCAACTGCAACCCTCTTCTCCTACCTTGGCCAAACAGGTCTCCGAGGCTAGAAATATCCTCAGAAAACACTAGCAGGTTAAAATTAGAGGTGCTTTCATTAGAGCCTGTAACCATTGGCTCCAGTTTGGTGATAAAGGCTCCAAAATATTCTTTAATCTTCTCAAGCAAAAACAAATCAGAGAAAGAATAGACAGAATAACGGTAGATAATAAGGATCTCTTGGATCTCAATGATATCAAGGAAGCCTTTGAAATATTTTACAAGAGTCTGTTTACCTCAGAGGATAATGAGGCCTCGGTAGATGCTCGTGCCAAGTGTAGGACCATTATTCCTAATAGAATCTCTGAGGACGAAGCTAGCCTCCTCAAAACTAAGCTAACCATGCGAGAAATTAAGGATGCCATTAGGGCTCTCAAGGATAACAAGGCCCCAGGTCCTGATGGACTTCCTGCTGAATTCTACAAAAGCAACATTGACTGGATCTCCAATGACCTCTATGACATCTACAATGAGGCCCTTGACACTGGCACCCTGGGGGAATTCATAAATAGGGGCATCATTAAGCTTATTCCAAAAGAGGGGGATAAAGCCCTCATTAAGAATTGGAGGCCAATCACCCTCCTCAACGTCTCCTACAAAATCTTAGCCAAAGCCTTAGCCTCTCGCCTTGAGAAGATCCTCCCCAAATTCATCTGCTCTACGCAAACATGATTCATTAAAGGCAGATACATCTTGGAGAATCTTGTAACGAGCTGGGAATCCATGGAATGGGCCAGAACCTCGAACCAAGACGCTGCCATGTTCCTTGTCGACTTTGAGAAAGCTTATGACAGGGTGGAATGGGACTTCATCCTCATGATGCTCTCCGCCTTTGGCTTCCCTAGTGAATTCTGTGATTATGTTCAGATCCTCCTCAAAGACGCATCTGCCCTGGTTGAAGTCAATGGGATCCTCTCCCAGCCTATTCCTCTGTCTAGGTCAATTAGGTAGGGCTGCCCCCTAGCCCCTGCTTTGTCTGTCATTGCATCAGATGCCCTGTATTATCTCCTTAGAGATGACACCCAATCCCCTGGTGTCCATGGCATTACTATGCCGAACGACTCTGATCTGATCAACATCCAGTTTGCCGATGACACCTCGTTGTTCCTACAAATCTCAAAGCACAATATTGATTCCCTTAATCAAAAACTTGACTTCTTTGGTAGAGCCTTTGGAGCCCGAATGTCTAGCACAAAATCCATTCTGGAAAGACAAACCTCCGGACTGGGTTCACCAGTTTATATGCTTGGGGAGGACCAAATAAATTAGTCCATTACCTTGGTATCCCCTTTTCTGTTTCTCCCTCTCTTAAATACATGTGGGGTTGGGTCAAGGGGAAAATAGACAGTAAGCTCAACAAATGGGACAATAGGGTCCTCTCCCTTGCTGGCAGGATCCAAGTCTGCCAAAAAATCCTATCTTCCTACAACATCTACTACTCCTCAGTGTGGATGTTCAGCAACTACCAAATCTTTGAAATCCAAAAAGCTATCAGACGATTCCTATGGTCTGATGGCAAGGGTAAAAGGAAAGCTCACACGGTCAAATGGACCTGGTGCCACTTAGACAAAAAACTTGGTGGGTTGGGCCTCAAGGATCTTAGGATGCAAGGTATCTCCCTCGTAGCCAAATGGATTTTTCACTCACTAGAAGGTCAAGAACCTTGGAAAATCCTCATCAGAAACAACATACAAAATGGTGTTCCCAAAACTACCAAAACCTGGAAAGCCCTCCCGTTCAGTGATCTAATTGTAGGCGGTTTCCCTGTGTCTGTCCAAGGCACCTGGGTGTTTAAATCCATCTGGAAAGCTTGGGAGCATGTGCGTGGTCTTATCAACAACTCAAGCTTCAACTGTGACAATACCCTCCACGGTGAAAGGTCAATATGGTGGAACCTTCTTCATAACTCCAAACCCCTGGCTTTGACCCAAGGTTGTTCTGCTAAGCACTGGAATAGTAAAGGAATCGAGTATATTATGGACATTTTAGAACATGATGACCTTATCAGCTGGGAGACTCTTAGCACTAAATATGATCTCCCTGCTTCGCATAAGAAGACCTACAACATGATAAAAAATGCTTGCACTCCCCTTAATCTCCCTAGGAACACCCAAGTTGACGCCCATAGGTACCTTACATTCCTTTGGAAAAATGGCTCTGCCCTCCCCAAGATCAAAGCCAAGTCTATCTATACCCTGCTCAATAGTGACACCTCGGTGATCGAATATATCAACACTTTGTGGTATACTAACCATACCCCCCAAACTTGGCAGAAAACCTTTGAGAAGCTCTGGCGGTCCCCCATCCCCCCTAAGATCAAATGCTTCAGATGGCTGCTTATATTGGACAGACTACCTGTAAGGAATAAATCGACTGCTTATGATCTTTGTTCTGTCTGCAGAAAGTCTGAGACCGCGCGCCACATCTTCTTTGACTGCCCGTTTGCTAGAGAAATTTGGCTGTTGTTTGAAATATCTATTACAAAATATGTTTACACTCTTGATATAGTTACTGGTTTTATTCAAGGACTGAGGAAGGATACTAACCTTGTTTGGCAAATTCTATCTTCTTACATTCTTTAGTTTATTTGGAAACTTAGGAATGAGGAGAAGTTCCAAGGTATTACAAGGGAACGTATTGGGTTTTTTAAAAAACTCACACATTACAAAATTGCTATGCAGGTCTGTTTCTTGATGAATATCAAGAGAAACAAGCTCCTGCGATTTCTCAAAGATGGCAGAGCTACCATGTTTGTCTATGAGATGCAAGATGGGTACGAGTGGGCTAGGATTGCACAGAATCAAACCTCCTTTGACAAGGTAGTAAAAAAGCTGATAAAGGATCTCTAGGACAGCAGGCCCCCTCCCTTCAACAGGATAGAGATGTGCTCCCAGATCCTAGCCAGAAAGAAGGTGGTTTGGATGGAAGGAGTTCAAGGCTGGACCACTTGGTTGGAGGACCAAGATGAGGTTCTCCAGTAGTGCTCGACTCTGCTGCATCCCTTTTTTTTAAATTTTTGATATGATTAGCAGATAACTGTATATAGCTCTCTCCTTGGTTTACCAGTTTGGCGGCTGAGGCCCGGCCCTCTGCCCTCTAATTTTGTATAAACTTTTCGTCTCCTATTTGAACTCTTGATTTCTAATATAAAAAAAAAAAAACTTTAAATTATATTATGATGTTAAACTTTAAAGTATATTAAAGTTTAATATAGTTTATTAAATTTTACATTTTAAATTAACATCATGTTTAATATTTTATATTTAATTCTATTTTTTAAATTAAAATTAAATATATATTTAATATTAAAATAAATGACAATAAAATGACAACCAAAATGTTAATAATTTAAATTTAAAATTAATATTCAATATTTCTTCAATATTTCAACATAAATATTAACTATAAAGATATATTGAAAAATAAAAAATATAATATAAATATTGTACATTTATATAAAAATATATGAAAAATTAAAAAATTAAAAATAAAATTATTAAACTAATTTTTGAAAAATTTATTAAGTAAAATATAAATAAATATATAAAATTTAAGATATATTAAAAAAATAAAAAATTACAATATAAATAGAATACATTAAATAATAAAAATAAGTATAAATACAGTTAAAAAAATATATATTTAAAAAATAATATAGAAAAAATATATTAAAAATTTTAAAAAATATAATTAAAAATTTATTAAATGCGGTGAGAGAGAGAGAGGTGGGGTGTGGGCCCAAACCGGGCTGCATAAGCCCATTGACACGAAGGATTTGACAGCAATGGGTTTCCTCTGCCTCCGCAGTACACCAACGCAACACAAGTTGCTCACCAAAAAAAAAAGGTGGCCGAAAAATGTGACCGGCAGGAATTTACCGAGATACTGACACTTTTCCGGGTAAAAAAACCCCATACAAAGAGCCTATCGGCTCAACAAGAATTTCACTTTGTTTTTCTAACTTCAGGTCATACGAAGCACAAAAGTAGAGAATGCCCAAGATGAAATCCTAATTTGGCTTGTAATTTTTAAATTGAAAATACAGCTACAAATCAAAAAAGATTTTAAAATTAAGAATTAATATTTAAGAATGAAATGAGTGGTGAAAAAAATCAGAAATGATTGAATTGAGACTCAATAATACGTTGAATGTAAAGAATGCTTTCACTCTTTTGAGAATTTTTGCTGATCTCACTTTCCGTCTCCTGATGCTCTCTTGTAAACTTCTTTCTCTTGGCTTGTTGCCTCTACTTCCAGCTTTCAGCTTCAGTCAGTTAACTTTTTTCTGATTTGGAATGAGGCTTAAATCTCTAAGTTTTTGTGAGGCATTGGGACTGTGGGTGGGGCTCATTAGCCATTAGGTTTAGGGCTGCAAGCACTAGAAATAATCTTTTTTTGTTAATTTAAAAAAAAAGACTCGAGCACTCTTTTTGTGGGGAATGCCTGTGAATTTCAGATGAGTTTGAAGGTTGTGTGGGAGTCCCCCAGATGTCCCATTTGTGGGAGATCTTGGAAACATCCCCTCCAAGGAAAACATCATGAAATGGTAGTGGCGATGGAGGGATGCGTGGAAGACATCTCCTTGGTGCCCGTCCTGAACACTTGGGTTTTGGGAGGGGGAGATGTGTCCCCATGGAACAATGGTTTCTTGTACAATAGTTCTTGGGGGCAATCAACTAGATGGGGGTTTGCTGGAACTTGAATAGGTAAATTTTCTTTTCTTATATAATGTGGCTCATTTTCTAGAAAATAATTTAATGGCATAATCTATAAAAAAATAAACTGTTAAATAACAAACCTTTTAAAAAAAAATGAAATCATATCGCAGCATGAATTCATGATGTTCTTCAGTATATTCACACTTAAAATATGTTGGGCAATATACAGATCAAAATATAATCTGATGCAATGCTTACCTACCGACCTAAAGGGTGCACAGTTGCACACTGTCAAACGTTTGCTAGCACTATACCTCCTGCATGTGTTTTGATTTCTTTTAAACTTGGAATAATTAAAGTTCTTTTAAACTAACAAAACCGCTATTTGCAGTCCACATTCAAGATCTATCTTTTGTATTTCCAAGAATATTAGCATTGAGGAGTTTCAAGTAGAAGTTTAAATAATATAATTCAAATAAATACTTGACATGGACTAAAAACATACATTTCACGTGTAACATTCTAATCAATAAAATTCCCACCCTCTGATAATGAAAAGACATTGTCTGACATCTGATTTGCCAAGACCATTTTCCTTTCTCCCATTGTGAATGTAGAGAATGGAGTGATATTCATTTTCTTTATTAGCAACAAAATTAAGAAAAAAAATCCCCCCTTCTAGTAATAAAAATTTTAACCCAAAAAAACCATTTTAGTTTTGTGTAAGTGGGATTTGTATCATTCTAAGCTCTTGAAAGCACGGTGATAATGAACAATCTTAATAAGTCCCTTGAGGCAGAAGGCTGGGTACTGTATGCATTTTGACGCATCCTTTTGAACCAAACAATCTGCATGACTTCATAGCTCTTCCAATAATAGTTTCAAGTACGATCAAAATTACAATTTGGTTTCCACCAACATGAAAAAAGGAATGCCTGCTTCAGACTACATTTATCTGCATAAAACATTAAGTTTCACCATGAAGAGTATTCGGCAAAAAGAAGACCCGAATTTTACTGGATGGAAAAAAGGCAGTGAAGATTCTTAATCTACCAAAGAAACAAGAAAAATTGATAGGATAAGATAAGCTATGAAAACACCTTAGATCCTCTCTAAATGAACATAAATCAGATGTTCGATACAAAATAATACAATTCCCACACCTCCTGAAATTCTCACTCCACAAACTTTTTGTCTCTTAAGATATGAAAACCTGACCGCTGACAGCTTAATGAGACAACCAAACAGCATCGAGTTTATCAAACTTCCATGGCTTAGTAAACTAGTTAACAAAAATATCAAGGAAAGACCAAGAGAAAGAAGTCAGGATGGGCAGCATTTATGCCAGAGTAATCAAATAAAGATGCTAATGGGCATACATGATACCGCAGCAAAGACAATTACGCTAATGTCAGGCACAGGTACTGTTGGAACCCTAAATTTTTGCAAATTTAGAGTTTCCTAAATAAGAAAAATCAATAACCCTAAAATTGTATCCACCATTAATTCATGAGTTTAATATTTTAAATTTCCACACTATATGTGGGGCAAATGCGGCTCCCACAAGGGTAGAGCCCAGCATATGGTGTTAAAAGGAATTGTGAAGAATGAAGTCATATTTTAGACAAAAGAAGATCAATCATTGCTAAGGAAGGTCATTGGTTGATAAAATAAGAACTGATATTATTCAATCATTTTCTAAAATGATGTTTACAGAAACTAGCTTTATTAATGCATACACATGCTAGTGTGGGGCCTAATGTTTACTTTCACCCAGCCGAGGAAGACTTATTTTATAAATAAATACATTTGATGGTATTTAATGAAATGTGTTTAGCTCATAAAGTGGCAGGTCCCGCATGCCCTCGTGCAATAAAGTTTCAAGATCGGGAAAGGAGAAAATCCCACCAATGATGTAATGCCAACCCTATGGGAGGTGAGTACCATGGAGTAAGGAGCCCATTTTCACCAACATCATGATGTTCGAAAATACTGTTTGAATGTTTCATCGAAATCCATTGTCACAACAAAAAGGCTGAGAGTTGCCCTTATCTAATTTAGGGTTGGAAACTTCAGATAATGAAGCAAGAATTCGGTGTGATGATTAAAATCTTTCAAAATTTTCAAGCAAATTATAATTCACAGTTGTAAAAGCCAAATCCACCAACTTTGGCCAAGTATCCTCCATGCCCGTGCCACGATGGGAGCCCTTCGAACAGATTATAGATATCCACCAAAGGATAATGGGAGGTGGATTTTTGATTGCGAATACCATGATAAACTTATCCGCAAAATGTGTAACCACATAAAAACGTGCGAGCTGATGGGAGTCTCACAGAGATGTTATCTCGTAGAATGCAAATTCGAGTTGTTGAAAGGCTTTAGGAACTTTCAGCAGATTGGTGGGGTATAAAGGCAAGTTTCGCAGCCTACATCAATAACTTCCAACCCGTGACAAATTGGCATCTTTGGAACTGTCTATGAGCGTCCAGAATATGCAGAGTGCGAATTTGTTGAAAAGGAAATAGAAACTTTCAAGCGAATGAAATCAGTTGGTGTAAAACCAAAATCCACAGCCGTTGCCACCATCTTTTCTTGCCAGTGCTGAAACAGCAGTTTTGGAACAATGATAATAGAGGATTTTGTCAAATATTGTCACCACAACCTCCTTGGAAGATGAATATGAAATATGGAAGCTTTGAAACAAATACGGACATCCATCACAGATAAAAGGAACTCTCAAATGTTACTGTTGCAACTGCTCTGGTAGATACATATGTGGAATGGGAAAGCCAGTAGGGCATATTCAATAACGCATCAAGGAGGTATGGATTCATGAGACACCATAATTGCAGGATATATTCAAAATAGTCTTGTTGAAGAGGCCTTAGTGATATTTAAGCAAATGGTATTGGCGGGTGTAAAGCCAATTTCCACAACCTTACCAGCATCGCCCCAGCCTATGAACGGTTTGCACAAAGTCAAGTTGTTGAAAATACAATAGAAATTTTAAACAGATGCAATTAATTTGAAAGGCCAAACTCCATAACCCACATTCGCAACCTCCAGCCCATGCCAAAAATGAGAGTTTCTTGAAACAGCATATTGACTTCCATCAAGGCATAAACAAACTTTGTCAAATTTTGCAGTTTTGGTTCTACCTTGTGGAGTATAGGAGCATAAGACAAGGCACGTGAACTGTTTGAACACAGCCTCAAAGAAACGTGATTGGCAAGTGTAAAGCCGAACTCAGCAAATGATGTGGAAATCCATCAAAACAATAATGAAAATGGTTTTTGTCAGATGTTATCGTTGCAATTATAGATGGATACGGAAAGTTGAAGCATGGAAACAGCACATGAACTGTTTGAAAAATGCATCGAAAGAATGTGGTTTAGTGATTGCTGCAGGCTAATGCATGAAATGAACTTTTTGAGAAAACTTTAAGAAATCTTCAAATATATAAAAGCCATATTCCACAACCTTGCCACCGTCTCTCCATGCCTGTGAAAACTGGAAGCCTTGGAATAAAATATGAACACTCAGCAGAACATACTACTATATGTTACAGTTGCAACAGCCTTGGGAAACATATATGCAAAACATGTAGACACGACATGGATACAGTTATCACAAAATCTGCACAAAATGAATCTGTCAATAAAAGGTAATACTTTAGAAACTTGCCCGCAAATATGCCCATTAGACCTGCGGTGATTATATGGATACGTTTTATTGGTACTTGAAGATCATATGTCAATACAGGCTGAGTATTTCCAAAACTACCTTTTGGACCCTAAAAACGTTGCAAGTTGTATTCTTCTCTGAAAATCTATGCAGAAAATGGGCAGGTGTATGGAATTCAAATAGTAGGAAAATTGATTGAAGAAAGGAACCACAAAAGATGCAGGAGATCTATGCAAAGTTGGAAAATTGGCTGACAAATAAAGAGAGCAAAAAGGGAAATAAATACTTCAAGATGCAACAGTAATTTTGAAAATTATAAGTATTATATTAGGGTTTCATATTGGGGATTTGATAAGGATGAAACCTAAGTGGTTTTGTGAGGAATTTAAGTTGATTATATATTTTTCATAAAATGGTAAAAAGAGAATACGATTTTTATGTGAAAAAATAAAATAAAAGGAAGCATACTATGGAAAGAATGATGTCTATGAGGCTAAAATGGAAATGATCGAATCATTTGAGATAATTCAACAAGAGCGAATGCCAACATCGAACATGAACATTGTTTTTAAAGAAAATCAAAGATACGGTTGCAAGTAAAAACAGATGAAGTTTATACTTCGCGGTGGGTTTGTTTCAACCATAAGAATAAGGTAGGGTTAAAGGGAATTTTATTTCTGAGCATACTCACGGTACAATTGGAGAATTCATTTTCATCTAGGTAAAAATAATTTCACCAAGGGAATGTATTATGGTGAATCATATTCAATGGTGAAAAGTTTCTTACATAAAATGTCATATGAGTGAATGTAAAGGTACAAACGTGAAACTATAGACAAAGGAGGAATGATAATCATCATCAAGATTAATATATTACAAAATACTTGATTATGAACTATGACTCACAAAACTACAAATTAAAGATTACGAGATGTAAAATTGAAATAACTTCTTGTAACGGTCTGAAATGCTCACTTGATTTATAAAAGGGAAATCAGGACCGAGAAAGAGGAAGAAATAACAGAATATGATCATACAAAAACATCGTAATATATTTCATAAGACTGTTTTATATTTTTAGGGTTTCAACAAGAAGATGTGCAGAATTTATTTTGTTCTAAGAATGTCTTCAACTGTTCATTAATTTGATTAAAAGATATCATCAGCATCGTCTCCAAGTTTTACTTTTTCTTTATCATATAAATTGGGGTATCAAGGATACATCTAATTTATCAAAGCATAAGGTGCTTCCGTGTATTCAGTCTGATTGAGCCTCTTCAAAGAAGAGTTAGAGTCTCTCAGACGGATAATGTGATCAAGGAGGATAAGGTTGAGATTCGATTTGGTGATTTACTTACTTGCCAGTTTATGCAAAGCATAAACACATGCTTCCTGTTTCTGTAAGGCTATATGGGAATAGTGCTGAGCAGTTAGAATTGTGAAATTGAAGGAACAAGAGAATCATTATGACTCTGTAACCCAGGATAAGGCACTGGTCATTTCCAATCCATCATCAATTAAACCATCATATTATTTTAATTTCGGTTCTATGCAAGTAGGAGATAGGAGTAGGGCTAGGAGTTAAATTAATCTATTCTAGAAGTTCATGCCATTCTGAGATAGAGATAGAAGATAGATTAAAGGAAGATTAAATCTGCTTAATCGGAAGGTGCACCCGCCTAGGTCTTGCAGAGCCTAAAGCATAGGGAATTACAATCCTTGTGGTTGATTCCGTTCGTTGGCCAAAGTCATACGTTGAGCCTGAACATAGAATCTGGCATATTCTTAGGGTTCAACCAACCAATGATTTTGAGCTCCAACAGGTACCACAGCAAACGCTGATGACAACAATGTTCTTAAGAAATAAAAGCCATACATAATGTACATGCATGAGTAGTGTCAATCATTTGAGGATCATAAAAAGATAATATCCGTCAACAAAATTTAAGAGTAGTTTGAAAAACGTCTCCTATTGTCTTCAAAACTTGCATTACCATTACATATGTAAGAATGCCGTCATTTACAATCTATCTTGCTTTATTTGCTTTATAAATGATAAAGTGTCCCAAAACACATTTATAGCCATGACTGTGTTGGCAGCAAAGTCAGACAAATTTGTTTTTTATTGATGCTTTAATAATTGAGAAAATAGATCTAGAAATTCTATTCTAAGACAATGCTTAATTGTGATTTTGGAAACAATTGTCTCTATTACATCAATGACTTACGTAGATCAACTAAATAAGCTTCCCCTACATATAAAAGTGAACTTGTCTATGACCAAACCCTTCCAACATGCACCCAAACCTGTACAAAACAGAGCAGAAAATGCCAACAAAAAACATACCATTATGAGTGTAGCTCAAAATCAAAACGTCACTAAGGTTATCAATGTAACCACTAATGAATAACCTTCTCCACAACAGAAAAATTCAATTGTGGTAGCATCAGGCAACCAATCCACAAACCTCTTGATGGCAGACAACAATGACATTCATGGACTAAATCGTAAGTGTCAAAACCAAACACTGATCATATATTCCAACAGCTGAGCAATATGCATAACAGTAGCAGTAAATAGTACAGCTATATAGGTGTTCAGATCATATACCTTCCCCCAACAATTCAAGGTTGCTCCCAATCTAGACAATGGATTCAAGATCCTATTATAGGAAGCATTGACACCAAAGATATCAATTAAAATGATAAGGATTCACAGCCCCCGGCATTATATTTGATGACAATGGCAACCTAATAGCATACATCAATTCTATATACAGAGATTGTACATTCAAATACCCAAATGGCACATTGATTGTACACACAAAACTTTTGCCAATGATGCCTTAATATGGTACCTCGACTTCCTAGATTTTCCATACCAGAATTCCATGACTCACATTAAGCACTCAAAATGGAGTTTCAAATTGATGGACTTCCAGGGAATACCTGTGTGATTTTGTAACTATTAAAAATTTGACATCAGATGATTCAGGCCTTCGTTAGAGGATGAAAATACACAGAAGTAAGGACAACATAACTAAATCAATTTTAATTTTTTTCTTTTATATGAGATGGTTATTGTGATTCTTCTATTGTAGGAACTTTTCAAAAAGAAGCATTGATGCCAGGGAAATAGATTAAAATAATTAGGATTCACAGCACCCGGCATTATATTTGATGACAATGGCAACCCAATAGCATACATCAATTCTATATACAGAGATTGTACATTCAATTTCCCAAATGGTACATTAATTGTACACACAAAATTTTGTTAATGACGCCTTAATATGGTACCCTCAACTTCATAAGTTTTCCATAGAAGAGTTCCATAACTCACATTAAGCATTAAAAATGGAGTTTCAAACTGATTGACTTCTAGAGAATACTTGTTTGGTTTTGTGACTATCAACAATTTCAATTTGACAATCAGATGGTTCAGGCCTTTGTTAGAAGGTGAAAATACACAAATGTAAGCACAACATAACTAAATCAACTTTTATTTTTTCTTTTATATGAGATGGTTATTGACATTCTTCTATTTGCCAACAATATTGTCCTCACTCTATCCAAAGGACAACTTGACAACCTTGCTCGTTCCTTTGAACTTGGAGAACTGAAATCAACCTTTGTTAGAATCTGAAAAGATGAATAACCTAGAATACCTAGTGCAAATGAATATAAATAAAACTGTGAATGCAAACGATACAAGAACAATATAACAACACATAGTTAGCCTCCAAGAGAGAATTGTAAATGTTAAAGAAGCAAAATAGCATTAGGAGAAAGCAAGAGAAAATAGCTGCAAAATTACAATGCAATACGATGCCAAACCTAGCTAGGAGTTCAACATATATAGAAAATGAGAGAGGGGAGAGGTGGCAAATATGACCAATGGGAAGAGTCCACCTCAATAGCCTAAAATAGGCAAGTGTAACTCTTATGGAAGATGCTGACGTCAACCTTGCACCACTCACACTAATACTCACATTATTAATCCTAAGTTAGCTTAATTTAACGTGTAGGGAAAACCTAGGAATTAAATAAAAACTTACAATAACACCCTCCCTTGAGTGCAACTTAGGTGGGTGAAAAGATGATAGGTACCAACAAATGAGGCCATGTTAGGTACCCATGTACAAAGAATTCCCCCCAAGACAATAGAAAAGAAGCCCTTCTGCCCTCTCCCCCCTCCTCCCCCCAGCTCCCCGCGCCCACCAAAAAAATAAATAAAGATAGAGACAGAACACCCCACCAAGATAGAGAGATAAAATTGGACTAAGAAGCCCTGCCCCCTCCCCAAAGTGGACACTTGCTGCATCCCCAGCAAAGCTCACAAATAAAGGACCCCGTTCTCAGTGAAGATGTCTACAATCTGATATGATGTCGGACAATATTTGAGATCAATGATCTGCTCATGAATAAGCTCCCGAATGTAGTGCATGTGGGTCTCAATGTGTTTGGTCCTCTAATGATGGATGTAACACTCTGCCCTGTTTTACCTTGTTTGTCTTTTGTGATTTAGAAATGTGTTTTTGCTGTTTTTTAGTATTTTGCAATGCTTTGAAAATAGAAATGACTTGCAACTAATTACTGAAAATGAAGACTTTTCATTAACTGAAATGAACTTGCAAATTACAATGCAACATGCTGAAAAATCAAGATTTTTATTTAGATTTCAATATTGATTTTTTCCTCAAAATAGCAACAACCCAATACATTAAATATGCCCTATTATCTAAAGAAAACATACCCAGAAAGAGGTTTTGACTTTGACAAATTGCTGTTCCAGTGACCAGCCATGAAGAATTCTTCAAAAATCCACACGCCACTCCAAAAATGAGTCCCAACATGCAATAGGAGTGTTGATGAGTGTGCAGGTCTGAGACGCCACAAATGGAAGTATTTCACCACCCAATCCTAGCCAAATTTGTCCACAAAACCCAACGCTTCTCTTTGACAGGTATGGCCCAGAAAGGTAATTCCATCCCACCAATCAAATGTCTCAGTGTTTACCGCTACAACTGGTAAATTAAATACAGGAAATAATAATGTACATGGCAATGCATACCAGACACGACAGTAAAATATATCTTTATTTGCACATGCAATTATTACAGAGAAGAAGACCAAAGATGGTCGGCCAAGGATTACAATAGACCCGACTATACCGTACTACTTCCTTGGCAGTACGCGACATATTTAAAGGACCTGGCGGTTGCCAAGAGGTACACAACCGTCAACCAACCGACACATAACTACCCAAGAGTGACAACCCACTTAATACAATTAATTAATATACTGTCGAGTAACCAAAATTATCAAACATAATGATACGCATTCTATGCCGACTACATCATCCCCCCCAAACACTGAGTCATCTTCCAGACGACTACAACAAAACGGGCCAAACGGGCCACCTTTTCCATGGGAGTATCTAGCCTGGTTGGCTCCTGTACCACCCCTCCAGCCATAGGGGTTTCCTCCTGCCATCCATAGGTGTCGGTCCGCATACCATGCCTTCAACCGTAGGTGTTTTCTCCCGTACCACCCTTCTATCCGTAGGTGTCTCTCCAAATACCATACTTTCGGCTGTAGGTGTCTCTCCATGTACCATACTTTCCGTAGGTGTTTCCTCACGTACCATACTTTTGGTCGTAGGTGTCTCTCCACGTACCATACTTTCGGTCGTAGGTGTCTCTCCATGTACCATACCTTTGGCCGTAGGTGTTTTCTCACATACCATACCTTTGGCCATAGGTGTTTCCTCATGTACCATACCTTCGGTCGTAGGTGTTTTCTCATGTACCATGCCTTCGACCATAGGAGTTCCACCCGTACCACCCTGCCATCCGTAGGGGTCTTTCCACGTACCACACCTTCGGCCGTAGGTGTTTCCTTCTGTACCACCCCTTCAATTGCCAGGGCCACTTTTTGCACATGTACTTGCGTTGTCTGCGTAGGTCCTTTAGGCACCTTCTAAAATAGTATGCCCACGGGAGTGGCTTTTCCGAGACGCATCGCCAGTCTAAGTGATTTTGTGGGCAGAAGGGGACAACTTTGCGGCTGCAAATTTGACCTTGGCTATAACTCTACTAGGTGTCGGTAATTCTTTCTGCCGTGTCTGAACTTCCCCTTCGACCTTTGGGCGGTTCCTCTTCTTCTGTCACGACAACCTCCTCCTGGGTCGTGGGGATGTCTCATACCACTCTCTACTTCTGTTACAACAACCTCCTTCAGGGTGTACTACTCCCTTGGCTGTAGTGGTGACATGATGTACCACTCCCTCAGCTATCTGTCGTACCACTCCCTCGGCCACAGGAGTAATTTGACGTACCACTCCCTCAGTCGTAGTGGTGACTTGTGGTACCACTCCCTCGGCCATAGGGACATTATCCCCTACCACTCCCTCGGTCGTAGGGACTTCTCCCATACCTTCGCCAACCTCTTCGATCTCCCTAATTTCCAACATATTACAGCCCGGGTGGAAGACCTCATATTCCTCCATCTGCCAGTGAAAGAGTTTGTTGGGGGAGCTTGTCTCATCGTCAAAGCAATCTTCCAATTCGAGCAGCCCTTCGTCGTTGGGTTCCATATCTTTCCTCCCTTCATTCATGCCTAACTCTCCACCCTCAAACTCTGAGTCAAAGGATGCCAGTTCTTCACTCATCGCTTGGTTCCTCAAGTCAATCACATATTTATGCCCTTCACTCTCGATGGAGAGTGTGTTTTTCTTCCAGTTATGATTTGCCTTCGCCATGATCAACCAACCTCTTCCAAGTAGGGCATCATAGGCCTTTTTCTCCAATGGAATAACGATGAAGTCGAGGAAGAAATGTTGGGTGTCGATAACAACTATTTGTGCCATAAGTGTTCCCAAGGGTTTGATACCATGTTGGTTGGCACCTACAGGTTGGAATGTTGGTGGCTAGAGAGTTGGTTTGCCCAGACCCCTCCATGTTTCTTTCGGCAATACATTTACTCTAGAGCCGTCGTCCACGATGGTATTGGTCAGCTTTCGTTCCATGATCTCCATTTCTACTACAACTGGTTCTCAACCAATACTCATAGTGAGCAACATGGGGTCCGCGGCCAATGTGCTAGATGGTTTTGCCACTGGCTGGTCCATGGCAAATGTGCCAAGCGATTTTGCCGCCGGCTTGTGGCATTCCTGGCCAATGATATTGTCACCAACTACATTTGTGAGGGCCATTTTCAATTGTGGCATAGTCTGCAGAAGGTCAGATACTCGTACTGGTACGGTAGCTTGCAACATTTGTTTTATGATAGTTTTCTCAAACTCTGACCATGGTGGAGTACTGGCAGCATCATGTAAGGCCCTTCGCTCCTCCGCCATCACCTGTTCAACATCCGCCTTTGCCTCTTGGAGTCTTTCCTTCTCCGTACGGGGATCGGGGTACACTGCTTTTTTGCTTTGTAACCTTGTGATTGCGAGTATCTCCTCGTCTGGCTCTTTGATGTCCAACATATTTACCCCTTCCTGCTTTGGACAGTTGGTGTCTTCATGGTCACCTGGTTCACACCATTTGCACAATAATTGTACATCGTCTTTCTTGTTCTGGCAATCTCTGGCAAAGTGTCCCCATTCACTACATTGTCGACACTGTATGATAGGACGTCCTCTAGGGTCGTACTGTATTTGGTTTCGCCCTCCTGGATTTTCAGAACCGCTTGGCGATACATTCTGTGATTTTGATGGGTTGGATTCTCACCGTGTGAAGAGTACTTGTGTACTTCTCATCTTCAAATTGTACAGGCACTCCTTGATTGAATGCCCCAGCACTTGGCAAATTTCACAAAACATATTTCTAGGACAATTACTTTTTGTGTGCCCCTCACTTTTGCACTCAATACACCATAGTTCATTACCTTCTCTATTGGTTCCTTTCTCAGCCTTCAATTCTTTCATCATTCTCAACATGTCTCGTCGAAGGGCTTGTATGGTTTTGGATTCTTCGTCACTGCTACCTTCAGGGCTCTCATCGTCGTAGGTCTTCCTCTTATCTCGGGAGGAGGTTTTGTTTTCACTCTCGATGTCCATCGCCCGATTGTATGCATTGACGTACGAGGACATAAGCACTACTTTCATCTTCTTGCGCAATGAGGGTATCAATCCCTCCGTAAACCACCTCTTCTTCAACCCGTCGACTGGCTAGTTGTCCATCTTGTTCAATAGTTCTTTGAGCCTACAATTGTAAGCGCATACACTTCATTTTTCCCTTGCTTGGTATTATAGATTTCAGCCATGATCTCATTATCATCCCTCAGGAGTTTGAATTCCTCCTCGAAGGCCTTCTTCAGATTATTCCATCTTGTTTTGTATTGGGCATTGAGGTCTGTATACCAATCAATTGCCATCCCCCGAAGGGTGGCTGGAAACGCCTTCAACCAGTAATCCCGGTCATCTTGGCCATTTGCCTCCCAAATGGTTATACATGTTTTGCAATGTTGTATGGGGTCCTTTGATCCATCCCCCGTGAACTTCGATAGTTTTTGCTTCCCCTGGGTGTTCACCATTGTTTTCACTCGAAAGGTACCATGTGTATCCGCCTTGGGTGCCAGACCTGGGTGGATTGTTTCGACCGCTACGTTTCGATGCTTTCCCGACAGTCTCATCCACGCAGGCGTACTCTACACGTCAACCTTCAGCGTCCCCAACACTCCGAGTACTTCCAGGTGTGCCGGACCTGGGTGGATTGTTTTGACCACTACGTTCCGGTGCTTTCCTTGCACTCTCAGCCACGCACGCGACCTCTACACGTCCACCTCCAGCGTCCCAACACTCTTAGTACTTATGGGCTTTGACTCGTCCTTGTGACTTCCTCTTGTTGAGGGTCGGTGGATCACCTAATCGCTTGGTCTTGACCACCCTGTGGCCTCTTCTCACTATTATTGGGTTCGACAGGCATGAATCACTCAAGACTGACCCAACTTCTTTTAAGGCAATGATGCCAAAATGTTTACCGCTTGTAATGTCCCCATTTTGCGAGCATCAGAGTTTGTAAGAATTAGCCTATCATTTGGCCCTCGTAGGCTAATAATTATTGATAGAGGGCCTCGTGTGGCAGTTACTTGGTGATTAGAGACATTACTCTTCAGCTGGATTCAGGTTTTGGCCTTTGCACAGGTTTTTTGACTCAGATTGGCACACTTAATATTTATAGTAAGTTACTATTTTGGGAGAGTCAGGGTTCCTATTAATAGAAAGACACCTGAGCAGAGCTTATTGGCAGTGTCGACCTTGATTGGGCCTTTGCAGCTATTTCTAGACTCAGTTCCACATACTTACTATTTATAGTAAGTCACTATTCAGGGTTTCTATTTTTAGACAGGCATCCAATCACATGGAGAACAGGGAGAGTCGACTCCTGGCTCAGACGGTTTAGCAATCAGACAAGTACATCAAGAGATATTAAAGTTTAAGTGACTTAAGTGATTTATTTAATATTTTAATATTATTATAAAGTTCTAAAGTAACTTTATAATAATAAAGTCACTTTAATATAATAAAGTGCGTTAAGTGAATAATTTAATGTGGGGATAAATCTTTTATCCCACATTGGCCAGGAAGGTGTTTGAGCTCTCTTAAGGAAAGAATAAAAGGAAAGGCAAGAGTTCATTCTCGGCATCCGGTTGATGAATAGTATTTTGATTGATTTTTATTGTGGAGCCTAGGGCTTTCGCAATTTTCTTCTTTGATCATAGGAAACGAAAACTTCCTATTGATAGCAATTTTGAAGGTGTGAAATAACACCTGAATTATTGCAGTTGTGGGAAAGAATACTTTAGTTCTTTCATTTGTGCAAATTGGTGAAGTTTTCTACAAGGGTTTGAAGTTTATTGTTGGAGAACATTTATAATTGGTTGTGAATCATCCTTCTTTGGCACATGGAGTTATATCATTCTTGTTGGGAGAGATTATCAACAAATTATTCAAGGTTTTAAGAGCAGATTGCAAGTTTGTTCTTGCTGCTACAGTGCGCATGAACAGTGCCGCGCTACAGTATTTGTGCTTGATTCCGATTGCAACTTTCATCTCCATCATCGAGCATCACTATTATCAGGTTCCTCTTGCAACTATTAGTAGCTAGTATTGAAATCTTAGGCATATAATTTTGCTGTTGTAAGTGATAACTTAGAATCAGTTTTGGCATTGCTGTAGTCTTTTTGTAAGCCAATTAGTCTTGGCAAATCCATAGCAGCATTGTACTTAGGAATGAATTCAATAAAGAAGATATATGTTGCATACCATTTGTTTGACGAAATGTCCTTTTAATAGCATATATGATCAGCATAATAGTTGCATGCCAGTTGTTTGTCGAAATGTCAGTTGGCTGTAGGCATGCAATCCATATCTAATTTTCATGTAAATGCATTGAAAATACCAAAAGAGAACTGCACTCGCATACTAGTTCATTGTAAGAGGTATTGTCAACATCATTGGTGAACTTCTTAAATTTCTTGGCAACTTTCAAAGTGTATCAAACAATCCGAAATACAAAAATCAGAATAGAGAAAGACAGCATACAAAGTGTTTGACAATATTCCTTGAGCCAAAATCAGTCAGTTTGGGCAAGGGATATTACACCGCTACAACTGGTAAATTAAATACAAGAAATAATAATGTACATGTCAATGCATACCAGACACAACAGTAAAATATATTTTTATTCGCACATGCAATTATTACAGAGAAGAAGACCAAAGATGATCGACCAAGGATTACAATAGACCCGACTATACCGTACTACTTCCTTGGCGGTACACGACATATTTAAAGGACCCGGCGGTTGCCAAGAGGTACACAACCGTGAACCAACTGACACATAACTACCCGAGAGTGACAACCCACTTAATACAATTAATTAATACACTATCGAGTAACCAAAATTATCAAACACAATGATACACATTCTATGCCAACTAAACTCAATTCCTCTCCCTAAGCCTGAATCATCCCTTCTTGACTTGTATAAATCTGCTACTTGCATCCAAACTGAAAATGAAACTGAACCTTGCTCAAAGATCTTACTTGTTCGCAGGCAACTAACTGAATCTCTAGACTGTGTCTTCCAATAGCGTAGAGATTGTTTCTTATGAGGGATTTCATCCTCACAAACCGTTGAGAAAATATCTCCGCAATTTCATCAACCAAGCATGTTGGGAATGAACTCTCAAAAGTCTTTTATAACATTCACAAAAGAGCCCACACACTTCACCAACCAATGTGGGATAAATAGAAACACTTACTTTTGTAATTTAAATCTCTTTTTGCCCAAGTGCAATTAAATAAGGGAAACGTTTAATTTTTTAATAACTTCCCTTTTAAACCTTAGTCCCCTTAACAATAAAGTTAAATATTTTAATTTAACTTCATACCTTAACTTTATCGTTAAATAAATAATATCAAATGATTATTAAAATCTCCAGTCGATATTAAACAATTACCACCGACATAAATGCCATCGAAGAATTCGCCCGACCCAGACTAACTTACTATAATAGTATGTCTCCCAAAACCACACCAAAACACCTCGAAATTGCCAGAAACTGAAACTCTCAAGGCCAAATATCGTCAAGATCTCTTAAATGTCCTGGTTAGCCTATGCAACCATGGAGAAATAGGCTAATGACAACATCATACTACATATGCTAGAAAGGGGGCATTACAATGGACTTGATTACGAGAGATCTATATTGCATTCTGGTTGTCACAGAAGATGATTGTAGGCATCCAAAAGGAAATGCCAACCTTAGTGAGAATGTTTTGAAGCCAAATGGCCTCAGTAGCAGCATTAATTGTTACTTTATACTCAACCTTCGTAGATGAAAGAGCAATTGCAGACTACTTCTTGCTCGACCAACTAACTCGACTGGAACCAAAAGAGAAGCAACATCCTGCAATAGACTTACGATCCTATGAATCACTTTCCCAATCTGAATCTATGTATCCCACCAAGTCAAAATCCACACCCACTACATAGTGAATCACATAATTGTGAGTACCTTGAATGTAGTGAAGAATCCTCTTAGCTAATTTCCAATGCAACTCATGGGGCTCCTGCATGAATCGAGAGACCATGCCTGTCGTGAGTCAAGTATATGAGACTACCAACAAGCTGTCAATACAAAGTGCCATCCACCAAAGGTGAAGAGAAGTTAGCCTCAAGTTTGACCCCAAATAGAAATGGAGTCGGTGCTGGTTTATAGTCAGGCAAGCAAAATCTAGAGAGCATATCAAGGGTATACTTAGGTTGTGCAAGGAATTATCTTGAAGAGCCAAATAGTTATCCAACTTTTAAACCCGAACTCTAGTTGTGCATTTGTCACTACCATCAAAATGAGCAAGAGTAACCTTGTCCAAACCCTATTGTAGCTCTCTATGTATTATTGGTCCTCTATGATCAACTCTCTCTCCTCCCTTATTCGGATTCATGAACTCATTGAATGACAAATGTTGTTTGATCACTTCAAGGAGGGTGCCATGCTCTGCAAAAGCATGTCTCAACTCATCCACCAATGGAAGTGGAGTCCCATGTGTTGAAATGGATAGCTAGTTCGGATTATATTTTAATGTTGCCTTTTGGCAATTAAAATTTAATCATATTGTATTAACATGAGCGATTACATGTACAATTGGGCTAGGCCCAAAATTGAACACATTATAACTTGTAAAATTTATGTAGGCCCAAAATTGAACACATTATAAGGCAAATCGCAAAATTATGTAAAAGGGTGGCAATCTTGCCCAGCCGACTTGGATGAATCATGAGTATGAATCTTGTATATAAACAAGATTCATTTCATACATCAAACACATCATTTTCATTTAAGCGAATTTCTCATGTGCCTTATGCGAACTAGATCTCCTATCATTTAAGTTGTCATCTTGAGCGAATCTGATCCAAGACAATGATAATCAGTTTGAGCGAACTTGGGTATCATTGTGCAAAGTTGGTGAGCGATCTAAGCCTCCATTCAGCTGCGACCTGATTTGATTATTGAGCGAACTTGTTAGGCATCTTGCTGGGCGAATTGGTGTCTTCATACTGCTGCAATCTCCCTCTCCAAGTAGCGCCGATATTCTGCCCCTTCTAAGACAGCAAGATTGATATTCTGCAACAGCATATACATTGATTTGAGTTGGGCCAAGTCTCTATGAATCTGCCCTAGGTTGATACCACAATCAGATAAGTAATCTGATCTATATTGTTCATGTAATCTGCTTATGAATAAAAGATTTGATCTGGATCTTTGATGCTGGGTTTTTCCTCCAAGAGGGAGGTTTTCCAAGGGTACTGCTGTGTTGTTCTTGTGTTGTTTTGTGCCATAATGTGTTACATTTTCAGTTTCTGTTATTTACTTTAAATCTGATTACTAAAAACAACATGGTATCAGAGCTTGGTTCGAATTAGGGGTAATCAGATTGATTGTAGTTGTTCCTCCTCTTTCTATTTGCTCTTATCACTTCATTCCAAATGTTGAACTGTCTTAGGGTTGAAGATAGATTGGATGGTGCATCCAACTTCACATCATGGAGATTCTGAATCATGCTTGCATTGAATGGTAGTGATCTTGCAGACTTTGTGGAGAGATCATCCATTGAACCTGAGGCAGAAGAGGAAAAGACTTCATGGAGGAAGAAATATTTTCAAGCTCAGAGAATGCTGGTTGACTCCATGAAGGATCAAATTGTACCTATCATCTCTAAGCTGAAGACTGCCAGCGAAATGTTCAAGACATTGGAAGAGATGTACAAAATCAACAACACCAGTCGTGCCCTAGCTTTGAAGCAGCAACTTCATCACATCAAGATGATGAAAGGTGAATCCGTCATAGCATACTTCATGAGGATTTCTGATTTGAGAGATCAGCTCTCATCCATTGGGAAGGTTGTTGATGACAGTGACTTGACCATGCTTGCTCTCAATGGTCTTCCGACATCTTGGGATTCTTACATTCAAGGAATTAGTGCAAGATCAGAACTTCCCAAGTTCGATCATTTGAGAGCAGATTGCATAAAAGAAGAGTCATGGTTGATAGCAAGAGGAATTGAGTGTGATCATTATGATGTAGAAAATCAAGTCCTTGCTTTGCATATGGTTAAAGGCAAAGGAAGGAAGTGGGATAGAGACAAAGATTCACATCCTGCCCCTAAATCAAAAAGGAAGAAGGACTTATCTCACATCCAGTGCTTTAAGTGTGACAAGTATGGTCATTTTGCTCGGGATTGCAAACTCAGGTCCACTCCTCTTGCTTCTTCTGCAGAAGTTGGCATAGGGACATCTCAGGAGGAGCAAAGGTCAAATGAAGACTTCCTTTTCTAAAAGGAGGAAATTTTAGAGGGAGCTTGACATCTTTAGCTTCAGAGGGAGCTTGTCAAGCTCAGAGGGAGCCAGTTTCTTTCAGCTTCAGAGGAAGCCACATCTTTTGGGTAATGCATTCTTCTTTGGGAGAAGTTTGAGGTGAAAGCCCTTGTTCCACCCTCTGCGAGCAGGCATGGTGGTGATGCATTCTTCTCTGGGAAAAGTTTGAGGTGAAAGTCCTCTTTCCACCCTCTACGAGTAGGTATGGTGGGCATCATTGAATAAATTCCACCCTCTACGAGTAGGCATGGTGGTCCCACCCTCTGCGAGTAGGTATGGTGGGTATCATGGAAGAAATTCCATGATGAGTTTGTTCACCTTCTGGGAGTAGCTATGGTGAACGTATCATTTGTTTCATCCGTGGGAGTAGCCACTATGTGACTTGATTATTCATAGAATCCTCTCTAGCTAAGAGGGAGTGTTGAAATGGATAGCTAGTTCGGATTATATTTTAATGTTGCCTTGTGGCAATTAAAATTTAATCATATTGTAATAACATGAGCGATTACATGTACTATTGGGCTGGGCCCAAAATTGAACGCATTATAACTTGTAAAATTTATGTAGGCCCCAAATTGGGGGCTAAAAGGCAAATTGCAAAATTATGTAAAAGGGCGGCAATCTTGCCCAGCCGACTTGGATAAATCATGAGTATGAATCTTGTTTATAAACAAGATTCATTTCATACATCAAACACATCATTTTCATTTAAGCGAATTTCTCATGTGCCTTATGCGAAATCTCCTATCATTCAAGTTGTCATCTTGAGCGAATCTGATCCAGGACAAGGATAATTAGTTTGAGCGAACTTGGGTATCATTGTGCGAAGTTGGTGAGATCTAAGCCTCCATTCAGCTGCGATCTGATCTGATTGTTGAGCGAACTTGTTAGGCATCTTGCTGGGCGAATTGGTGTCTTCATACTGCTGCGATTTCCCTCTCCAAGTAGCGCCGATATTCTGCCTCTTCTGAGACAGCAAGATTGATATTCTGCAACAGCATATACATTGATTTGAGTTGGGCCAAGTCTCTGTGAATCTGCCCTGGTTGATACCACAATCAGATAAGTAATCTGATCTATACTGTTCATGTAATCTGCTTATGAATAAAAGATTTGATCTGGATCTTTGATGCTGGGTTTTTCCTCCAAGAGGGAGGTTTTCCCAGGGTACTGCTATGTTGTTCTTGTGTTGTTTTGTGCCATAATGTGTTGCATTTTCAGTTTCTGTTATTTACTTTAAATCTGATTACTAAAAACAACACCATGAGCAATCTAAACCTCATCTTTACGTATCAAAGTGGGATGTAGGAACCTAGGCACTAAACTCAGTCCTGCTGCTATAGTCTGTCTCTCGTTGTTACCTTGTTGATTGGTAGAACTAATTTCCCCACTGTGTTTGATTGCTCTATGGATTGTTTTGCACCCGTTGTGAAATACTCTAATCAATTTTGCCCATTGATTGTGATAGTCCATCATAACATTTAACCTTCTTTCCATCCTTGTGTTTGGACTAACAAAACCAACTCTCCCTTGTCTCTTTCTACCATATCACTTGGTGGATTTGACAAATTAGGAATGTTTTTTGTTGAACTGTCACTACTATTAGCAAAGACCTTTGGCACTATTTGATTCCCTTAAAATGGATCTATGTCCTCTGCTGGTTGGATTGGCAAGTTTGGGTTTGACCTGTTCCTTCTCAAGTGATAATGATGTGTAACCATAGGTCACATAGCTCAACCCAACAGGCTGACAGGTTAAAATTGTGCTCTGATACCAAAGTAATGTGCAACCCTATTTTTTCCTGAAATTTACTCCTTTTATGATTGATGACTTGCAAGTAGAAACATGTAATTTGCTGATCAGAGTAATTTTCAGTTTTCATTCATTTCTTTTCAAGATCATTTTCAAGGCACAAAACATAATAAAGTTTGATAAGTAAATTTGCATTATTCAAAATCACATCACAACTCTTCAACATTGCATATTACAAAAAATCTGAAAACATATTGAGTTTAAAATGGAGCAGACCTGGAAGGCAAATCACTGAAAATTATCATCAGCTTAACTGAAACTCCCTTTTGACTTGAACCAATGCATTCATCAAGTGATCCAAATGATTCCTGTGACCCTTCAAAGCTAAAGGCTGATTTCTGAGCAAACTCAGACCCAAAATATGAAAATCGACGACCTTATCAAAGGTTCCAAACCATGCAAAACAACCTTGGAAACATACCACAGCAATCTGGGTGCTGAAATCAGTCAAGGATGATTTGTTTGTTAAATTCCAAGACTCCAATTTTGTATTACTAACTGTTGGAAACTTTCAATATGACCTCTTTGCAACCATACACCCAATGGGAAGGTGTTTTTGGCATCCAATAAGGAGACTATACCATGGAAAACTCCCACGTGCCAATAAGAATGATGTTTGGCCCTATCCTTGGGGTGACCAGTAAGGAAATATCAGTTTTGTCAAAAACTTGCAAAAAATCAATGGATTCTTATTGCCCTGCCAGGAGGATTCCAATGCAACAATACCCAGAATGATATAAAATTCACTCCAAGAGATATAAGCATAAATATGCTGCCCTTTGTCTCTGAAAATGGTATGGCCAGCACTAGAAAATGTCACCAAAACCTTTGAAACTTGAACTGTGTTGATGTGTTTTTTATGCACATGCGAACACAGAATAAAATATCCAAAAGTATCTTATCCTCTCTTGAACAAAGTTACTCAAATGCTGAAGATTGGCTTAAGGATCACTTGAGACAACTCCAAAGTTTATAAATGTTAGGTCTTGACGTGTGGATAAGCTCTATTGTTTGATGTGATTGTTGGTATCGCAAAGGGACTTACGTTGAATTGTCGAATGCTTGAATCACTGGAACTCGATCATTTGATGTTACAATCTGGTGATGCTTTTTGTCCTAGACTAGCTCGAATTAGAAAAAAGGGCAAAAGATGAAGGGTTGAGAAAGTCTATTCTAAGACTTGGAATGTAAGGATATGGGTGAATGATCATATGGAATCCTACTGAGCGAGGTCTCACCATCAAACCGAACAATTTGACACAAACTCAGTGCAATCTTCTAAGGACATTTCAAAGATATTCGAATCAATACCACCAAACATTGCTCACCATTCAAGTTAATGCATAAACAAAGGATGTATAACGATTCAAAGTTAAGCTCATATCATTCCAGTTGACCACACAAGGCATTCTTACAATCAGCAAGAGGCTAGTGGTATGGACTAAATGGACTCCACATGAATGGATTCAACAAATTCCTTCAATCAATCTAATCAACATGAAAACAAAGTGAGAAGTAGAACCATGAGGCTTGTTGAAATAACCAATTTCACCACAACTTCAATGAAAAGAGTATCTCATTTACAAGTCATAACAAAAATTCTTCCTTCTCCTAATCTACTCTAACTTCTATTGTATCTTCTATTCTATTATTTCCTACTACTATTCGCTAACTATTAACTATTCCCTATTAACCCTTTACAAATGAGGAGCTTGAGCCTTTTATAATGCTCTCAATACAATTCAATGGCTCAGATCAATTTGAGATCAATGGACAAGATTTTACAATGAAAACCCTAATTAGGGTTTGTTACAACAAACTCAATTTTGGCCAATGAAATAATTACAACACTTTGGCTTGACCAATAGATGATAAGGGTAGGTGCCCTGAAGTTTGTGCCTTGATGTATGAGTCAGGTACATTGCATCTAGACATGCTGATGTGGAACTCCTTTAATAGTTTTTATTCATTCGGTATGGCCTCTTCCGTATCGGTTGGGCTCCCGGGACCAATGGTATCTGATGGACACACATTTTTGGCGGGAACCCCTTCAAATCCTTGTAGGACCACGCAAATACGTCCTTGTATTCCAAGAAGATTTTGAATGTTGCAGCCTTTAGCACCGGGCTCCAATCGTCGCCTACCCAGATATTTCGAGGATTGGCAGTCTCTCCCAAGTTTGTCTCCTTCACGGTGGGGTTTTCGTACAGCATTGGCCTATCCTTCGAAAATTCATACGCCAGGACATCATTTACTTTGGCGTCTCCCTCCTTGTACTCTGTGTATTCTGGCGGAAATTCCTCCTCGCCTGGCTCGTCCTCAATCTATAGCATGTGACAAGCCGGGTGAAACACTTCATAGTCTTCCATTTGCCAGTGGAAGAGTCCATTCAATGAGGAAGTGTCATCTTCTGAACATCCACCAAGTTCAAGCGCTCCTTCCTCGTTTGGTTCCCTCTCATCTTTACCTTCATAGGAGTCCCACTCCCATCTGTTTGAATCCCCTGAATCTGAGTCAAATGACGCAAGTTCCTCGCCGACAACCTGGGTCCTCAAATCAATGGTGTACTTCCGCCCCCCTTTCTCCATGGAAAGGTTGTTCTTCTTCCAGTCGTGGTTCACCTTTGTTGTAACCAGCCACCCTCTCCCTAATATGGCATTGTACCCCTTCTTCTTGAGTGGGATTACCTCAAAATCTAGTAGGAAGGGTTGTGTGCCGATTGTCACCGACTGGGCCATTAGGGTGTCGAGTGGCTTGATGTCGTGCTGGTCTGCACCTACCAAGTTGAATGTGGGTGGCCATAGTGTTGGCTTCCCGAGCTTCTTCCACGTATCCTCTGGCAGTACATTCACCCCCGAACCTCCGTCCACGATGGTGTCTTTGAGGATAGCCCCGAGAATTCCCATCTCTACTACAGAAAGATGCCGACCACTATTTAAGGCCAACAACATTGGGTCAGCTAAGGGGCTGACCGGAACTTCCGCCTGTGCCGCACGTGAAGGTGCCTACGCAGTAGTTTGTATGGAACTAAAAATGGCGGTTCTCAACTGTGGCATTGTCACTAGAAGGTCCTTTACCCTTATAGGAACTTCCATCTGCAGTACTTGCCCAATTATGTTATTTTTGGCTTCCGTACGGGATGATGTACTCACCACCTCGTTGTTCCGTCGTTCGGTCGTCATCTCCCGCTCAATATTGGCTTTTGCCTCCCGTAATCTCTCCTCCTCCGTACGGGGGTTCGGATAAGTGGCCTTTTTGGTCTAAACACAGGTGATCGCCAGTACTTCTTTCTCACCAGTCTTCTCAATGTTGAGGAGGTTAACCCCTGGCTTGGGGCAATTTGTCTCATCGTGGTCTCCAGGACCACACCATCTGCATGCCCGACATTGAATCATTGGTCGTCCCTTGGCATCATAATGCATTCGACTCCGATTATTGCTATTATTATTGCTGCCTCTTCCTCCCCTTCGATTACCTCTGTAACCGCCAGATGATGTCGTGGTGTTGGCTTGGGGCTGCGATGTGCCTATTGTTGCTGATGGCTGCTCCTGGGTGAAGAGCTTCAATTATGGAGGTGCAAGGTGTAGATCTTACTTTTGGAGTACTGATGTTGCTTTGGAACGAACTCCTAATGTCACAACTGCCTCTCTTCTTTGGAATTCCTTCATTGTTACTCCCTAGTGCTTGTGAGAGTTGAGATTCCTCTTGGGCATTCTATGCTTGTAAACGAAGTTTTCTTCCTTGCATGGTGATTTCGTTCTTACAATCTTTCTCCTTTTGCTTTGCAATCACCATCCTCATTTGCAAAATGAAAAACAAACATGATATCAAATACCTACTACATAACCTTGATAGTTCTTCTAACTTAATATATCTCTTGATTTTATGTGTTTTGCAGGTTTGATAAGAGGATTTAGAGAGAATTCGCCTTCATGAAGGAGTTATTGAAGTTGTTATTTCGCTCCAACACTGATGTTCATGAAGTTACCCTTGTCTTTGAACTTGTTCTCCTTCATTTGTCTTCATTCTATGGGTTCCAATGTTGAGCCTTCCCACCATTTATTGATGCAAATATGATGAATTGCCCTTAGGGAAGAGACTACTAGAAGAAATTCGCTCCCCCTGCTCAATTTATGAATTTCGCTTTCAACTCAAAATCACTATTTCTTTGCGTATGAAGTTCACTCTTGGAGGTCATTACATGAAATTCTCTCTCAAACTCATTCTCATGAAGTTCACTCTCCATCTACAAGACATGAAGTTCGCTCATATACCTTAAGTTGTGAAGTTCGCTCATCTACCTCAAGTTGTGAAGTTCACTCATGTACCTCAAAACATGAAGTTTGCTCATTTCTTCTAGTTCATGGAGTTAACTTTTTACTCGTCTTTCACTATTCAAAATCGTTCTCTCTTAGGCATGCTAAAGAATCAAATTAGCTCTAGGAAATAATCTATTATCTGCCTTATATCTTGTCTTGGGCAAATTCGCTCATCTCCTCCAAATGTGAAATTCGCTCATGTAGGCTAATTCCTGAAGTTCGCTCATGTGCTTGAGTTCATGAAGTTCAACATGAAGTTCGCTCATGTATGCCAAAACATGAAGTTTGCTCATATATGCCAAAACATGAAGTTCGCTCAAATGTCTTGATTCCCGAAGTTCGCTCATGTAGTGGAGTTCATGAAGTTCGCTCATATGTCTTCATTCTTGAAGTTCGCTCATGTCATTGAGTTTGTGAAGTTTGTTTTAAATTGAATCAACTCAAGGTAAATGCTTTCAAACCTTCCTTGCTCTTCCATCATGAATTTTGCTCATCTACCTCAAATCATGAAGTTCGCTCATCTCCCTCCATTCTTGTAGTTCGCTCATCTCCCTTCATTTTTGAAGTTTGCTCATCTATGCTGATTTTTGAAGTTCGCCCATGTCGTTTTATTTGAGAAGTTCACTCATGTGGCTTCATTTGTGAAGTTCGCTCATGTGGGCTGATTTGTGAAGTTTGCTTCTCTCACCAAGCCCATGAAGTTAGATCCTATCATCCATCACATGAAGCGACTCCTGAGCTTCGTCTTTCGATCTTGCTCTGGAAACCACTCTTTCCTTAGCTTGTAAAGTTCACTTCAATGTTGCTAAAGGTGAAATTCGCTCATCTATCTGAAATTGTGAAGTTCACTCATCTCCCCTCAAACATGAAGTAAACTTGCCTTTCATTATCCCATATTCGAAATCATTCTCTCCCAAACATGTTGAGGCATCAAATTAGCTTCAAGGAAATGATCAATTATTTGCATCTTGTTGTAGGCAAATGAAACAAATTTGCTCTCCTCCTTGAATTCATGAAGTTCACTCACTTATGCTCAAACATGAAGTAAACCTCTTGAGGGCTTGGAGATGAAGTTTACTCCTAAGGCTGAGCTTATGAAGTGGATTTCAAATCAAGACTAAACTCTCCTTTTCTCGCTTTCACTTACTCTCTCAACTTCAATACATGATAACATGCTCAACATGAGGTCTTCGGATGAGTTTTCATTCTGTGGGGAAATGCAAGAAGTTCGCTACATAAGGGGTGCACATGAAGTGGAGTTTGCTCATCAAGAGGAGCACTTGAAGTGACCCTCTAATTAGCAATCCTTCTTCACTCATGATTGAACTCATGATATCTAGACTTTACAAACTTACTCACTTCACACTCATACAAAGCTATCCACCTGACTCCTAGCTTTTTGACCACCTATACCCCTCTAATGCAAAGGCTAATAGCTAAGGACTCTAACACTATCCTAGAAAGCAAGAAAAAGTGGGGGTCCCCATTTGCAATGGGGCGATGTGTGAATACCTCACAACAAATTGCACTCAGAATAAGCATAAATCACATAAAAAAATGAAACCCAAATAAAAACATCTCATAAATCTTCATTTGCATCAAACCCTTTGCCAAACTTCGAGCAAATCATCGAAAACTCAAACTGAAAGAAACAACCAGCTAGGGTGGATCTTGTAACACTGTACTGCTGTGACGTTTTCACACATCGCCCCATTGCAAATGGGACCCCTACTTTTTAGGCCCTCTCGGTCTTTTGGCTTTTAGTTGTGTGGTCTTTTTGAGTAGCAATCTCGTTAGTCCTCCGAGTCTGCAAGTGAGTAGGGTCAATGTGATCAGGTTTGCTTTTCGTTTGAACGATTTTGGCTAAGTCTAGGGTATGTTTTGACTGTTTTAACTTTTAGGGTTTCCTGTATTCAGTCCTATATTTTAGGGGTTTCTTTTAGGGTTTTGGGAAAACTGAACATTGCATTGGAATCAGGACCCTTCAAGGAACCTTCCAGTAAAATTTGAGTGAGTTCTGAGCACTTGCTATTTTTAGTAAGTTTCACTGCGTCTCGGATTGGTCTAATTTTGCCAATAATCAAACTTACTATTTTTAGTAAGTTCTTTCCTGACCTGTTTTGTCCAAACCCTAACATTTTCAAACACATTATTTGGGAAAATCTATTTTGGCAGGTTAATCTCTGAAGACACTGAAGATTGAACGTTCCTGAAGATCATTTCTAAATACGGAAGAGACAGAAGGCAAGCAAGTTGGATTAAAAAAATGGTTAAGTATGGAACTCCTATTCGAGGAATGGAAAGCTCGAAAAATCATCTAAGTCTGGAAATTCACATCAATCCACAAATGGCATCCTGATCCGGAAATGGCCTGAAATTTGACTGTCTGAAAATTTAAAAGATCTTCTAAAACCTAGAATTTCCAATATAATTCCTAGAGATCTGAAACCTCTCTCAAACATCCTGCCAATATATACATGAAATATAACTTAAAGTATAAGAAAGAAAAAAGACAGATTGAAGAGAATGAGACTGACTTGGAAAAGTGAAAATCATGAAATTTCCCTCCCCAGAGGGAAACAACGCCCAATGATGGAGTAGGGCGCTAGAATCACCTACGCATGGAGAAATGAAGAAAAGGTAAAAATCCTTGCTCCATGCAAAATAGCGCTCAAAGGAGAGCAAGGGTGCTAAAACATGGGTGTGGAGGAATTTTCCTCCACCCCCATTTTCCTTGGACATGCTCAATCAACGCCCAAAGGAGATAGAGGACGCTAAAACCAAGGTGTGGAGGATTTTCCTCCACACCATGAATTCCCTCATACATGCTTCAAGATGAAATTTCCTCCATCAAGGTAAAAATTCCACACCCAAGTTAGAAATTCAAATTTTTTTCTAAGGTAAGAAAATCTAGGGGTCAAGGAAGAAAAAAGCAAGAAATTTCCCTTCGGTAAATTTTTTTAAAAACCCGCTTTTAGGCCTCATAACATGTCAGAATTCAAACATTTCTGCATATATCCGGATTCGTGGGATAATTCTCTCTCCGTCGAGACCCGGAATTCTAATTTGGAAAGTTCCTAAAAAATAGGAAATTTTGAAAAAAAAACTTTGAAAATTCCCCCGAAGCACAGAAAAGTTGAAAGCTTCCTGAAAACCCTTCACAAATCAAGAATTTTTCTCTCTCCAAGGAGTTTCTCTCTCCTAGGGTTTCTCACCAAGTGGTAGTTGGGTCAACGCACGCTAAATTAATGGAGCATCTCTTTGCATGCAGCTGTCAAGTTCAGGAGATGATGGTGCTGGCATCATGGGCGATTTTTGCATGAAGGTATATTCATTGCATAGTGGGCACTTTTTGAATGTAATGGTTAATTAATGCTTTATGGCTGCCATTTTTGGCAGGATTGTAATTAATTGTATAAGGGCTTTATGGGGTATTTAATGCTGATTCCCACCTTGTTGCATCTTGAGTGGAGAATCTTCTAGGGAAAACCTTAATTAGGGTTTGCATGTAGCCAAGGCCAGAAGCCTATATAAAGGGGTGACCCCCTCATTTGTAACGGAGGGAGACTTGTATGAAATTGTTGCAATAAGTTTTTGAAATAATAACAGTGAAACATTGTTCTCTGATGGTGTCCACTTTAAGTTATTTTTCAAAACTTGCATGGTTTCACCTTCCTCACTTAGAGTAGAATTTTAGTTTCTCAGTTGTTAGATAAAGTGCTTTGATTTCAGTGGAGAATGTAATGGTGTTTGATGAATTTCCATGGTTCATACTTTTTGCATCTTGTTGATTGTAAGTTGCAATGTAAAGTTAGCTTGAACCCCCAAGTTTATGCTAAGTTCGATTGTGAATAGTCGTTTGGATTGTGCCATGTTGGGTATTCAAATGCACTTTCTCAATATGAAAATCCTTCAACATCCTCAAAAGATTGCACCGGTTCTTGTAGAGTTGTAGTTAAACTTGGCGAAGCAGAGCTTGGTTTATTTGGAGTTCGTCCACTAGAGCACTATCTATTGATATCACTGCCCTTAGGAGTAGATTTAGATCTTTCTAAACCCTTTCCCCTTTATTTTCAATTAGTTCCAGTTTAGTTCGTTCGAAGCAGAAGCATCACAAAATTGCTATATCCGATGATGAAGTTCCACGCCACAGCAAAGAAGTGAAAGAACGATCCAAATGTAAGGCCCCTTGGATTACCAGCAATCACATCCGCCAACTGAGTCACGTCCGTTGCATGAAGGAACCTTGGAGTTAGCCATTTGAACTTTCCGCAATCTTAGCATACGGTTAAACTTTGATCAAGAGAGAGTGAAGTGACCATTGGTAACTTTATTTTGTGTTCGACATAGTCATAAAAAACACGTCAACATGTACCCAGGCTAACTGAAGAGTGTTTGTCCTCAACAATCCAAGGAAGAACTGTCCAAGTTCATTTCAATAGCATCTTTAATGTGTGCACAAGAAGAATGCAAGAATGAGATCCCAAACTCCAACTTATAGAGTTGGAGGGAAAATGTAATGTCCCCTTTTTTGGAGAGGAATTAATTAATTAATTTAATTAGTTAAGTTGTCCAGAATATTATTATTTTTCATGGATAGCTTAATTAATTATTTTAATTAATGATATTAAGTTAATTATGTATAAAATTATCAAATAAATTAAAAATTAAAAGATGACTTTATATTTAATTAATTTAATAAAGTGACTTAATTAAAAATAATATCATAAAGTCACTTAAGCTTCTGGATGTTGGGGTGAAAAAGTATTAAAGGAGATCAAGTTGAGCTTCAAGGCAGCCAGGAGTTGATAACTGAATTGATTGGATTTTGTAGAACCAGGAGGTTTCTGCAGAAGAGTGTCTTTGGGAATGAAAACTCCCATAGATAGCATAACTGAGGGAGTGAAAGACCTTCTGAGGGGTTGCAGCTGAGAGTGGGAGACAAATCAGTCTACCATATAGAGCTTATCGAGTTATTGGATTTTCATGGTGGTGGGAATTCAGGGTGTTTTCAGAATATCAATTGGAGGACCTAAACCCATCGATTTCATTTGAAGAAAGAAGGTGATTTCATTGAAGATCAATTGAAGGAGAAATTGGAGAATTGCTGGTTATAATGCAGGTCTGAAACAAATCAGATTTCATCCTCACACTCCACGACTTTGCCATTGTTACCTTGCTGTAGCATCATTCCAATCATTAAAAGACAGCAATAGGCCTGAGGACTCAAGGCGATTTTAATAAAGGAATGATTGATGGGAAATTTTGAAGATAGCTGCCTTTGAAATCAGGTTGGGTCAAATCGTGTTCCTACCCCGAAACCCATGATTTTGTTCATTGTTCATCATTGAAGCATCGAGTTACACATTTGAGGTCAGCGCTAGCTTGGGTCAGGAAGGGCGATGCATTTGAAGGAGTATTTAAAGAACAATCAGTGGTAAATCAGATCTGAAGCAAAATTGTCTCAAACCCCATCTCTTTGCTAATGTGCTCATAGTTCTCTATATTGGCATCGAACCATATCAAAGAAGGTAGTGCCTCACTTAGGGCATGAAGGCGAACACACATTGGAGAGGAGATTGAGGACTAGTAGCTGTTCTTCATTCATAATCAGACCTCCATTAGCAGCAGGGGCGATTTTGGAAACTCTTCATTTTTGATGATGGAGTTGGCTCAACAAATTGGATATTGATTGCTTCTTCATCCTTACATCAAGGCGTCTCAACCAGGTTCATTTTGGCACTGATTTCAATGAGTCTTGATGATGTTCGTGTATTAAGTCATGGCTGTCTTTGTACTCAGAAAATTCTGAGTCATAGATAGATTGACTTTGTATCATTGTATTGTCTTTGTAAGGACTTATTGGAACATCTTTTTGAATGAAAGAGAAGAAATAAGATTGTATTCATATTCCATTATTGTCTGAGGTCTCATGCTAACTGTTTGTCAAAATGACAGCAAGCCGTTGGTGTATGTAAGTGTGTCTAAAGTAGCATTGAACTCCATAGTTTAGTAGCAAATGCATCTTTGGTAATTGTCCAATTTATTAGGAGTCATTTATGGTTGATCATTCATGAGAAATATGTGTTGGATGACCTACATAACAATCTGAAAAATTCTGAGACATTCTGTCAGCATAACACGCAAACATCAAACAGCATAACACGCAGTTTGGATAGTGAAATATTCCTTGTTTTTTAGTCAAAACACTACCTCAAATTTAAAATATTATATTCCCCTCACAATACCCTCAATATATCTTCTGGGAACACTTTGTGTCTGCCCCCTTGCCTAGGCGTCCCCCTTTTGGAGACATACATTATAGAATATTCATCACTTAAGTTATAAAGTTACTTTTTCGAGCACTCAAGTGAGAAATAAATAAACATCATTTCCATCACCTTAAAACTTCGCCAAGACACTGAAATCAAGAACACTTCACATAGAGGCGAAGAGGAAACTGAAACTGAGACCAAGTGCCCAAAATAACACTTAAATAAAATATCCCAAAAATAGAAATGTTGTCAAAACACACTGAAACTGCAAGCTCAAGCTCTCCATAGAACTTTGAGTCCCCTAATCAACTCTATATAGCCTATAGGACACAATAATAGGCTAATGCAAAGCACAACTAACTAGAGGCGAAAAGGGGACATTACAATAGATCATGGTTATCGGGAGATCTGTCTCTTACCCCCCGAGACGCGTCTGGAAGACGGAGACATGTCTTTGGTACTAGAGACGTTCCCAAAAACTTCCCTACATATAGGGTGCTTTTGGCTGTTGTCTCTGAAATCTCCCACCATAAAACTTAGGGCAACCGTGGTAAAAGGTTAAAAAGGAAGGCAAATAAATAAAATAAGTCTGCAGCAAAGCAAAGTTGTAGGGAAATAACAAATAAGGAAACCATGTCACAGGAAGAAAAAAACCCATGCAAAGTTATAGCAATCGGATCTATTGACAATGTAGACTTTTTGAGAGAGGCATAAACAGTTTTATGACTGATTTCTCATCATTGTAATGGTCTAAGAAGAAATTGCCTTTACTATTTAGTTGGCAATATTTAGTGTGCTCAACACCTATTTTAGACCGGCTATGGTACCAACAATATAAACAATTAAAATTTCAAATTTTGTTCAATTTTAAAGTTGATGTTAAACTCTACCATTGTTCTTGTTTTCAAAGTTCTATGTCATGATATTTTCTGAAAATTATTAAATTATATTAAAATAAATTGGCATCTCCAAGTACCCGTCTTGTATTTTTGAAAATTACTCATACCAGCACCAGTACCAGTCTCTGGCATCTCCAAGTACCTTTGTCTTCTGGTAGCCTTGCAATTGATCATTTTTATGAGTAATTGATAGCTAGAAATTGGTGGCACCCACATGTCAGAAATAAATGAACACATCAGGACACCTCAGGGCAGCACATGTAGCATATAGACACAACCACAATGAACCAGCAACACAACATATAAGGGGCACAACATGGGAGCATCTTTTATCTCATCACTCACAAGGATAGTCAGGTAAGTATTTCATTTCAATGTTTATCAGTTATCACAATTTACTTCATTCATTCAATTTCAGAATTACACTTTCATTTTCATTCTCAAGGTAGATTAACTTGCTTCACAAGGTGACATGCCAAGTAACTGTAAGGATAAATGTATTTTGTTTCTTTTTTAATTAGTGATTTTTTGGATGAGTGTTTTGACATATCACCCTACGCTGAGGTGGGCCATGTTCAGGAAGATATCACTTCATATAATGACTCTTAGTCTTAAAAGATTTTAGGTGACTTAAAAAAACCTCATAGGTACTACTTATGACTTGTTACAGATCTCTCCAAATAACCTATCGAGTACAGTGGAGATAGCCTTATCGAATGGTATGCTTAGACTGGTACTGTCCATTCTTTGGTTATATAAATTAGGAATTTAGGATTCATTTAGTTTGATTATAACAAGAGCGTACTGCATTTATTGAAGAACATTTCAGTTTATGTGTGTAGTTGCCTTGGCTTTTAGGATGGGGTAAGTTTTGTGACCTTGTGCAGTTATTTCCACCCTGGGTGGTAGATACATTGTGACAAGCAGAGTTCCAAATTGTTTTGTAAATTATACCTATGGGTTTTGTCTTGCATCTAATGCCACTCTGTAAATATTTTTATATTGCTATCATACTTTTATACAGAACAAAAGAATATGTAAAATGTATCAATTAACAAAGAACTTTGCATGCCACTTACCTTATATAAAGCGAACCAAATTTCTTATCTCGGAACCATTTCCGTTTGCAAGATAGAATATCCTTTTCCACTTGTCCTCTGAAAACCTTTCATGAGATATCAATTTTTGCCTGAGCATGTCACATAACCAAGGATGATGAAAAAAGATCAGACACATGAAGACTAAACAATTTTATAATATAGAAAAACACAATATCTTTCTTTACATTGTTACATACACAGCAGATAATAGACTGCTCTTTACATGAAACATTAAAGGCTAGGTTGCTGAATCGGGTACGGGAATGGGAACGGGTACTTGGGTATGAAACGCCAGTATGGTAGATTTTTTTGGGGGGGGGTTGGGTACGTTTTCAGTACGTTCAAACAAAAATGAAATAAAACATATACATGCAGCTAAAAAATAGTATTAAGATTGGAATGTCATATACCACTACATATGCTAAACAAAACCATTACAAATTTCAAATTTTGAAACATAACATAATAATTTAAATTCAGTTTTCAATATCAAAAAGATCAAACTAGAATCTCACGATAGATAAGTTTTGAGTTCACTAATCAGTACCATAGGTCTTAAGAATATCAAAAAGTTCAAACTAGAATCACCAAACATTTCGGCATCCAAAAACACGAACCCCAGACGCACCCACAGGAGATTCGTTTCAGAATCTGATTCCGGTACGTTTCGTACCTGGAATCGCCCGATAAATCCTACGATTCAGCAACTTAGATTAATGGGAAACCAGAGGCTTCTATGATATTATTTCAGCACTAAATGACAAAAAAAGCATTTCTAGAAGATTCGGCACTCCTTTTGTTGACTTTTAAATCAGAAAATGGCATGTTCTAATATGATAAAACAAATTACTCCTTTGTCATAGATCTACTTTCTCCCTGTGAAATCATCGTTATCTAGTAGAACTTCATCTGAATAAATCTTTGAGATGAAGCTATGGGCAGTCACTCTTGAAGGAAACAATATTACTTCAATGCTCACACATCTGAATTTAAAATTGTGCAAGAACATTAGTCTTATTGCACATAGGAAATCTCAACACTATTTTTCGGAGAGACTTGTAAGATGAAGGATGTTGGACAAGGAAACAATAGTTAGAAACTTTAATTGCAAAGACATCCATTACATACAAACACCCGTTGGCACAGTGATAAGTAGGCTAAGGTTTCAGTTGTTCATTCATATTGTCATTAGGAAAATCAGATTAACCTCTACAAAGGAATACACATCATGGAAAGTTTTGAAAAGCTTCTACCTTTTTGTATAGTTATGAAAGAGCCAACCAATTGGATTTATTGATCTCAACATCTTTGTTTCCCGGTATTATCATGTCAGCAACTAAGGTTGCATCTCACTTATCTTCAATTGGTTGGTACTGGTTGCCTTCATCTCCTTAAATACTCATCTTAATTGGTTAAAGTTGATGGCCTTCATTTCATTATTTACCAATGTTACTCCAAGTTTCCAGACAGCCAACATTTTTCCAGATTTTGGTCACGGCAGGGGTGCAGCTATTAAAGTTATATATAAAATAAGTGTTTGAAGTTTAAAGAGCAAATAGATCAAATGCCTAAAATTATTAAATAACATAAACAAACTGAGAAGGTGAATTTTTGCAATTTTTGGGGGATTTCTCAAGGATGTTGCCCTTCTTAGTGGATGTGTTGGAAACATATCCAAATCTTTCAAAAAAATGAGGGATGGGGAGAGGATGTCCCCTTCAAGTACTGTTGTGACCTTTTCACACATCGCCCCATTGCAAACGGGAACCCCCTCTTTCCTGTTTTCTGCATTGGTTAGTTTAAGGTTTTGGTAGCATAGTGGGTAATTTTGATTTCCCATGCCCGAGACTCGGATTTTTTATCATACCTAATTGTCATTTAGGGTTTTTTAAGTTATAGGATCAAGTGTGAAAAGTTGAGATTTTAATGATCCTAGTTTTGTCTAAGTGTAGACCTTTTGAGCGTTAACGTGTTTTGAACGTCCTTGTTGGTGATTTTTAAGTGCTCGGGTATTTTAAGGCCTTTTGGAGTTGTTTTCTCGCTCCTAGGAAGTTATTCAAGTTGATTTTGCGCTTTATCTCAATAGGTTTCCTTTTGTTTCGCTCAAATTTTGGTAAATTTGCCTAAGTCCCGATGCGTTTTATTGAATTTTTTGAAGTGTCCAGATGATTTTGAGTGGTTAAATTGTTAAATTCCGGATGAAAATCCATGTTCTAAGGGTCAAAATGTCAAAATTCCCAATAGGAGGTGTTTTTCCCCCCATATTCCTGATGACCCATGATTTTCCCCCACTCAAAATCTTGATTGGTGGTTGATTTCCACTGGATTCCAGATGGACCTAATTTTTCCCCCACTCATTATCCAGACATGGGGCAATTTTCCACCAGGATGCTCAAAATTTGACTAAGTGTGGGAAATCTTCCTGACAACCCACGATTTTCCACCAGGACTGCGGATGACTTTAATGAGGACTAAAATGATGATTCTTGATGCCTATTGATTTTCCACCAAGACTTTTATGACGAGATTTCATGGATTTTTATGTGGACAGTGATTCCAGACTTTAGGTGAATTTCCACAAGTGATGATTTTAATGATTTTGGGTCTAGATAACTACCCAGATTGGGGTCGATTTTCCCCCAAATGGATATTTAGTTATTTTTACTAATTTTTATTGGGATTTTTATCCCAATTTAGATCGATTTTCCCCTTAGTGGTCATTTTTTATCTAAATTTCAAATCTTTTAATAAAGTGACCCAACATTTAATTGTTTTTACAAACATCAGCGGTTATTTGAAAAATAAAAAACAATTAATGATTTGCAATAAATATTAAATGATTTTCACCTTCTAGAAGCAAATCGATTTTCCCCAGGCAAGTATAAGTACAAATGTTTTATCCCACATTGCTTGTGTGGTGAGAGCTCAAGGCAAAAGCAAGTTTAAAAGAGAGAGGCCAACAATATAATATTATTATATTTGCCAAGTGTGTTTCAGACTTAGGCAATCTTTTCCTCCAGCTGGCGAATTTGTTCAAGTGTCAAGTTGACACCATTGGGCTGAAGATTGTTTTTATTGCTTGTTTTCCTTCATGCCCAGCCTAGGCGATTTATTTTGGCTGCCATTGGAGGAGATTACTTGCAGATTTTTCAGAGTTTGGCGATTTTGGCTAGGTGGCGCCATTTTTGGGAGAAAGGCGATTTTATTTTGGGGAGGTTTTACCTCCATTTTTGGTGATTGTTCTCCTTGGGTGGTGATGCCATAGCTGGGAGGTTGTTGGCTCTCATTTTCAGACCTGATCTTTTTACCTTTTGCTGAGATTATTGACCTCCAATGTTGGTTGGGCACATCATTTTCAAACATACATTTTCATTCCCAGCTGACTTCCACCTAAGGCGATTTTGTCGAGAGGCTGATTGGAGGAGTTTTGAGTGAGTTTTCAGAGCTACCAAGTGCTGTTGCAGGTCTGAGACGCCATTGTTGCAGGTTGTCCTCAGAAAAATACCATTTCCAGCCACTTACCTACCTTGGCGGTTTTGCTTGGAGCTCATTCCTTTGACTTTTCGTGATCATTTTCGAGGTTTTTATTACTTTGCAAGGTGCCGGTAAGTCTGAAACACATCATTTTCAGACTTGTCCTCAGAAAATTTTATTTTACCAGCCACACATGTAAGCCCGAAATTGATTGTTTTCACCATGGGAAAGTTGTTTTTCATCATAATTTTGCATAGCATGCGATTGCAACATGACTTTAATGAACTTCATGAGGGTTTCACACCCTAACCTTGTCATATTTTCGTTCTATTTTCAGAATTCATTTTAAATATGGATAAAATTCTCGATTTCCATCCATAAACTTGTCTTAATCATTAAGAAATCAGAACTTATTTAATTCTGAAAATAGTTATCAGGATAAAATTTCCGAAGTGTCTAACTTCCAGCTTCATACAGGTGCAATGTCGAAGTCAGGAATTAGCATGCGGAGGGAACAACAGAAGATAGTTGAGACGGGATTCTATCTAGAATCCAAGATGTCATCGAGATGGAAGGAGATTAAAAACACGAACATGCATTTCCTGAACATGGGCCAGATGTGACACAGGATGTTCGGAATTGGAAGCCAAATTCCTTCCCCAACTTATATGAACATTATGAAGAGTGGTATTTATCAGGCCGCTGGATTTCCGCAGTCCATACAGTGTAGCGAGCTAATCCTAGAGTGTGCACGATGTTATGATCCTTGCTCTCGAATGATCAAGGCTCCTAAGGGTGCCATCATTACCTAACTTGCTGAGGATGCGATTGCTGAGGTGTTTGGAATTCCATGTGGAGCAAACATGAAAGATAGAACCAAGGATGAATATGAAGAAAGATATAAGAAGATGGATGTGTGCAAGACCGTAGTGAACAAGGAGTGGATGATCGAGCTTAGGTCTCATCATTCCAAAGCTCCCAAGACACTCATGTGCACAGACTTCAAAGATGAATATGGTGATTTAGTATTCCTGCTTAACCGAGTGATGGGGATGCCACATGGTGCAATATACGATGGATGGATGTTCTATTTCATCTAGGATTGTCTGAACGGAACGTTGATCAATTTGTCAAAAATCATAAGTGACAATCCGGATTTTCAGCTAAAAAATGTGGAGAGGTACGAGTCATTCGCCATGACTTCCTATTTGGTGTACCTGCTTGCATGATTTGTTACCTACAAATGATTGATCTACAGAGGTGAAGTCGGGAATGGACAAGGGCGGTTCAGGAGTTATGAATGTTATCCACAGCTGAACATGTATCGGATTGAAGATTATAAGAGAGTGAATGAAGCATTCACTATGTACATAACATGAATGTTACAAGGCGGGCTCCACAGGAGGTTGTCCAAGGAGGCAACGAAGCTGATAGAGAAATATGGATTGTGGTACATACAGTTTCCCACTTTCACATACCTAAGCATTAATGGATTTCAATCCGAACCTTACAAGCTTCCTAGGTATCCTACAAATAGAATGATATTACTAGAGGTGGTGAGACAGCTTCTGGAGTTTGATTCTATCTAGAAGGATAAACATAGAACGGGCATGCCATTTCCTATTCCCGTAGGCAAGACATTGGAGGTTTGCCAATCCGCCGAAGCAGCTAGCACAATAGTTGAAGAACTTGCATTCTATCAATTTGCAACATATAAGAAAAGAGAAAGATTTGATCCGGATAAGAAAGTTGGAAGGATCAGGGGAGATAGGTTCATCCACAAGGTAGACATAGAAGATTATTGGGCCAACCTGATGGATGAGAAAGCAGTGAAAAGAAGAATGTGGTCCATAATGTCCGTGGATTTCATTAGGAAGTGTGGACTTTTCCTCGTTCCTGATTAGATATTAGATGACAAGGATCATAAGCATCCACTATATGAGAATGAAATGAAGAAGGCGATTCTATTGCCTAATTGGTCAAAACAAGAAGTGACAGATCTGAGTGTATTGATGAGAGAGGACTTGAGTTTCTCCAGAGGATGGGTAGACCATCAGATGAACAAGTTAGTTGACATGGGTGTTACCTTCACTTATGAAAGGATGAAATTGGAAGAATTTGCTTACGAGGATGATCAAAGAACTATCAGTGATATCGGTATTCATGCGGATGAGGAGAGCCAAGCTCCCAAACGAAGGAAGAACACACCAGGAGAAGTCAGGCTAGAGGGAAGAAAATTGAGGAGGTTAAGAAGAAGAAACAAAAGACTATCATTCCTTCACGTCCCCTCAGTGTCTCATCAATCAAGGAAGTTTAAGTGCCAGAACAAAACAAGGAGTTTGAGCAATGTTCCAACACAGTGATATTACTAGAGAATGTTTAGGATTTACATGCCATAGCTACATCTGCTCCACCTAATGAGGATGATGATCAACCGGGATCTCCTACTGTCCTTTTGGAGGTTAGTTTGGGGATGAATGTATATGATTTGACCAGGAATAATCCTGATGATGATGATGATGTTATCTCGGCGTTGAGAGAGCTTGATTGAGAGATATGTCTCGATGATGGTATGGAGATGGCTGCTATTCCTGATTGGTTGATGAAGAGTATGGAGAAAAGTAAGATGGTAGAGGCATGGCCTATTGATGACATTGATGACTACTCAGCTAGGAGCAACAAGGAGAAAGAACCTAAGAAAGTTGAGATTTTGTCACACATAGCAAGAGATGAGACAAGAATGTGGATTGTGCAGGTGGTTGTTCCTATTAGAGATGTGATGACGGACATTGCTACTCCCATGGATTTCTAGATTACTTCAGTTGCCCTTGGTCGTACTACAAAAGACCAGGAATTGCAGGAGGTTGGTGATACCCTCAAGGCAATCAATGCGAGATTGGACTGGGAGATTGAAAAGAGAGAAAAGTGCGAAGAAGAGAATATTAGACTTAGAGAGTACATTGCAGGGATAAGGCGTGAGAATCCCACCCTTATTTCCCCTATTGCAGTTGATCATGGACTACATACACATTATGAGGCAACGAGAGATACACTCTCGGAGGTGGAGAAATGGATTGAAGATACAAAGAGACAGGGAAACGATATCCTTACTCATTTCGTCCAGGCTTTTGAGAGGACAACAGGGCTCATATTCAAGATAAAGTATTTGGAGGGAGTTTGAGAGGAATTCCGACCTATTCAGGAGAAGACTATTCCACACCTCAAAGCTTTGAAAAAGATTCTTATATCCACATTGATCAGGGAAAACATTGTGCATAATGGAGATAGATACGTTTTTCATGGCTGGTATTGTTCCTTAGCCATGAAGAAATCAACTTATGAGAGCGCACAAAAGAATTGTGCAGAGATGGAAGGATCAATTCATGATATTCAGTCGAAGATCCTTGCTTCAATTGAGGAGTTATTGGGAGTTGATGTCAGTGAAGCCAATGGTTTACACATAGCAGAATTAAGAGACAAGATGAAGTTCATGTATTTCAATCAGTTGAACTCTTTCAAGAAGAGTCAGATCGATGACTTGGTCTCTTTGTTGATTCAAGTTCACAATTCACAGAAGCTCATGCCAGATTGGGAGAACACCTTGGATGCTTGCTCGAATGCGTTGGACGTGATTGATTAACAACAAGATACCTTACCCAGCATTTCCATGGAAGAGTTAGATTCTGTATTAGCTAGATTCTTGGTTATGCTATGAGAGAGAGATGCAGGACGAAATCTTCTAAAAGATTCCCTATTTGATGACTAGGTATCTTTCTATTGGGCCATATGTTGTTGCCTCCATTTTTTATGTAAACCCTAATTAGGGCAACTCTAGGGCTTTGTTGGCATGATCTTGGCCCTTGATTTTGATATAATCTTGGCCATCCATTTTGTATGAGACTCTATATATACCTCATTGCCTCTCATTTGTAAGAGAGATTTTTGAGAATTGTTGGTAGAAATATAAATCATTGTTCGACTTGATGGTGATTTTGTTTAAGTGTTGTTTTGCATTGAAGGTTCTCAATTCTTCCAAGTTAGATTAGAATTTGCTTTCAATGTTTGTTAGATTGAATGAAAGAATTGTTGAATGTATTTGTGTGGAATCCATTAATCCACACCACTAGCCTCTTGCTGACTGTAAGTGTGTCGTGCATGGTCAACTGGTAATTTATGCAAACTTAACTTAGATTATTATATGTCCATTGTTATGCATCAACTTGGATGGTTTCAATGTTAGATGGTAGTGATTTGAAAATCTATGAGATACACCTTAGATGATTGCACTAAGCTCGTGTCAAAATTTGTTCGACTTGATGGTGAGACCTTGCCTAGTTTGGTTCCACTAAATTTGTTCATCACTTCTTGCATTCTAGGTTTAGAATAGAATTCCCATCCCTATTCCTTTTTCCCTTTTTTAGAAAGTCTTGTTAGAATTAAGTCTGGAACTACATTGCCAAATCCTAAGTTATTAGCATACCCATTCCACATTCATAATAAGTGAAGTTGATTTGAACAATTGTGTAAGTCCCCAAGTAAAAACAACAATTCACATCGACCATTGAGTTACCCACTCATCAAGACCTGACTGTAGAAACCTTCGAATCATTTTAGTTGATCTTACCCTTAGCATCTAAGGTGATTTTGTTCAAGAGAGGGTAAAGTACTTTGGTATTTTATTTTGATGCTTGCATGTGCATAAAACACACATCAACAAGTACCCAGCCCTTGGGATGTGTGGGACATCACTCAGATTCAAGGGACATCTCCTTGTGGAACACTATTATATACTCTTTTAAAATCTGTTTTAAATCTCATGGCCAACTTATTACAACCTTTATCATGAATATTAAAGCTAGACATGCATGCTTTCTCCTGTGCATATATGTATCATTTAGGCATTTGCCTTCCAACATATAGTACTCAACCTGCTAATTCAGATAAGCATAAGTCTATATAGTTTTCTAGACCATCAATTTACTGGATAACATAGAAGAGCATTGACCAACTCAGCATAGAAATTATGTTGCCTTTGGTAGCACCTTCTCTAATTTAAACACAAGGTAAAAAATGGCAGTTTAGGTATGAGGAAAAATCCAATGCCCATTTATAATATGTCCTGAAATCATAAAATCAAATCATCTCACATTGAACTGAAACTCAGTTGCAGTCAAAAATAGGCAACCTGCATATTCGAATTAGAGGATGCAATAGCACATCTACAACCTCTATTAAAACATGCAATATAATTCTCATAAGCCTCACCTAAATTGTTTCAAATATTAGCCTCAATAAATATAACTCAATGAGATTGTTTGATAGAGAATTTCTATACCTAGAGTAATAGTCAATAACTGCTTCAGCTTCATCAATACTATATCGAGGAAAGTCATAACGAACATGCAGAGGAGTATCTGGCAAGTGTTTCCGTAGTTTTCCGACTGCAGTTGAGTGAGAATATGCTGCCACCATCATGTCATTGTGTAACATTGAACGATATGGCTTAACCTGAAACAAGAAAATAAAACAGTTCGATTATGTGAAATCCCCTCTGCAAATTGTTCTCTACAGTAATGAATATAAAAATCACCCAATTTCAAAAAAAAAACCCTTAAAAGCATTAGTCAAGACTAAAGCAATCCTATAACCATTTACACAACAATCTAACTAGTTTAGGTAAGAGATATGATGAGGTTCTAAACAAAAGATTTTAACTATATATAGCCTTCATTTTTCCCTTCTTAAGTTTACCCTTCAAAAGAGAATGAACAAGGGATATTTACTGCGCCCAACCAAAAATGAATAGGCAGGAATAAATAATTTAATACAACAAAAAAGGAAAAATCCCATGATGATCAAACAGAGACAAACATCAAATGCAAATTGGCATGCGAACAGCAAAAAACATAGAGAGTTGGTGAATATGTATAATCAATCAATGTGGTTTAAAAGTAGTGACATTAATATAATATATGCAATCGAAATGATCAATTGGCCATAAGTTTCCTTTCTGTTTGTACTCAACTATTGAACTTCTGTTACAGAAAACACAGATTAAGGTAACACAGGCCTTTCTCCTGACCACTTACTCTATAATTGTGAAATTTACTACCTTCCATATAGTTTTTTGTGAAAGAGATGGGGGACCCAAGGCCCTAAGTTTGGGGATGGCTGCGGGGGGAAGGGGGAGCTACAGTACAAATACAAATAGTACTTAGAAAATTAGTTATAAAAGATGCATAAGGAATAAGTATACGAATTACAAATTGAACTTCGGCATACTAGGTGTTGATGTGTTTTTTATGATGCCTTCAAACACAATAAAATACTAAGTATCTTATCCTCTCTTGAACAAAGACCTCTCGGATGCTAAACAATGTGATCAAACGAGACGACTCCAAGGTTCCGATAGTCAAGTCTTGACTTTATACATGGATAGACTCAATGATTGTGATGTGATTTGCTGGATTCACAAGGGGGACTTACGTTGATACTTGAATGTTTGGATGCTGCTGGAACGTAGGAAATTTACTTGATTTTAAAACAAAAGGCAAAAGAGCTAGCGTTTAGGAAGCAAGTCTTATCCTAGGAATGTAAGGGACCATGAATAACTTAGCGAAATTCAACCGTGCTTTGTTTCGCCATGCAAGGAACAACTAGGCAAAGCTGGTGCCATCTTCTAAGGAGAGCAAAATGATGTTCAAATTACTACCAACGACATAGACACCATCAATGTAATGCATATCAATGAGCGAGTAGCAATCGAAGTTAACCTCATGTAGAAAGTTCAGTTGACCATGCAAGATAAGTTTCACAATCAGCAAAATACTACTAGCATGAATATGCGAATTTCACCATTAATCTGTAAGGGCCCAACTTGGCTCTCCTCTGCTGACTGTTTCTTTTGAATGCAGTAGATTTGAATTTGTTTGGTTTTTGAATGTTTATGGATTTTTTTGTGTTTTTTTGGTAATAATGAGCAATGATACAATACTGAAATAAACTCCTATGCTTAAAATAATACTGAAACAATAATATATTACTGCTGAAATTAATTTACGAGACTATCAAGGGAATGTTTGTTCTGTGTTATGGCCAATATGCCTGAAAAACAAAGTCATTACAATGTAAGATAAAAACCTGATTTTTGCTGTCCCAGTAGATAAAAAAATCTGCAAACTGCAAATTTTGATTTTTAAATTTTTTTACTGTTCACGCGGTACTGTAGCAGTCCGTACGGCGGCACTGTTCACGCGATACTGTAGCAATCTGTACGGCGGCACTGTAGCAATCCGTACCGTACTTGTTAATCACCAAATTTTCTTCAATAAATCTGCAATGATTTCTCATGAATTTATCCTTCAATTCTGCGCAATTAGATGCAAATAAGACCTCTGAATGAAGTCTTCCTGAAACCAAATATCATTGAATATTTCATCAGCTCAGATGGTGAACATTGAAGCAACTACGTCCTCCAATGGTGGCTGAAAACCCTAGTCTCCAGAGCAAAACCCTTTCAATTTCACAATGTCAAAAATAAAAATAGCCATCCTCTTCTTTCCAAACTCAACGCTATATATCCTTTTTTGCAAGTCGTACCCTAATCCTCTTAATTACAATTTTGCTTGTAATTTCATTTAATTTCACTTTGGGTGTCAAAATGATTTTAATCATTAAATGGGCATTTAATTTTAATATTTCAATAGTCTGGCTCAGATAATTTAATTAAAAACATGGCCCCGTCTAATGATGAGTTGACCCTCAAGTTAAGTGATTATAATATAAAGTCACTTTATAACTTTATTATTAAATCACTTAATAATAAATGCTAAGTCATTCAAACTTGTCTAACTCCACGAATATTTTGAATTTAGCTATGCCGTCTGAAACTGGAGCTCACTAGTTGACCACCCATATGACCGTGATGTCTGCTAAAAATAGCAGGGGTCCATCTCCAACTGCTAAAAATAGCCTGGCCAAGCCAAACTCAAAGCAAAACTCATCATAAACAAACTCTGACAACCCAGAAGTGTACTCTGCTCTGTCCTCGGAAGATCTCCACGCCAAGGTGACCCTCTATCCAATCCTACTAGCCTACGAGGGTCTTTGATAGGCTAATCACAAGCTAGAGTGATGTCTCTAGCTAGAAGGGGACATCACATAATCATCCACAATAGCTTCCAACCATTTATTCAACAGCATCTAACATGAGAATATAACAAGAAACCATGCAATTATGTACAAGAAACAACACATTCCACATAAATTCAATGAAAAAGATGTTTATTTACAAGCTTGGCAACAATTTCTGCCTTCTCCTCCTACTTTACTCCTAATTGCTAATTGCTTGCTACCTGCTAACTATTGACTATTAACCTTTACAATGAAGAAGATAAGCCTTATATAGATAGCTCTTTACAATGAGTGGCCAAGATCAAATCCACATCAACGACCAAGATTGAAAGATAGAAACCCTAATTAGGGTTTGTTACACCCATTACATAGCATTTAATGCTTGATGAATGATAAAATTACAATAAATAGGACACATGTCCTTCTGTGAATGTGCACCAATGAATGGTGAGGTTAGGTACATCGAACTTTGTGCCCACATGTGGTAGTTATCCACCTCGTTAGATGAGTCAAGTGCATTGAATTCAGACGCCTTGACTTGGAATGACATGATTGGGTAGGTGATGACTAGGCTCAACCTTAGCCACTTGCTCCTTGTAACTCATCACAAGAGTTTGTGATTTAGGCAATATCTCTTGATACTCAACATTTCCACGCGCCTGAGGTGATTGAGGTGGTGGTGGGAGGTATTCCAAATTGCGTCATCTCTTTGGCTAGATCACCTTCACTTGAAGCCTCCTGTTTAAGAATTTCATCTTTGGGTTGCACTGCATCCTTCATCTTTGCATTGATTCTGAATCTTCTCATTTTGATGTCCTTCATTGAGATTACCTCTTTGTTGTACCAACCATTATTCTTGGATTTTTGGAGGAAATTCAAGATTATAAAACTTCTTCCCATATTCATTGCTATACCTCATCCTTTCTGTTGGATCCTCCAAAATTTGGCTAAATTTTGAGGACCCACGTAAAATTTTGCCTTGCAGCACTCAAAAAAGCAACTGCATATCCTGCCCAAGTAGCTCACTTTGAAGAGCTATATTTTGAAGCCCAATGAATTTTGTGCAAAATCACTTGGGGAAGGTGTTGAATAGTTATCAGTAAGCATATTAAGAAAGTTGCAACCTCCAATGATCAGATTGGATGAGTTTTTGAGGGGTCAGCAAAGCTTCACTATGTGCATTTTCAGAAAAGACTGAGTAGCCTACTTTGGAGGCTTGCAATTTGCACCCAGTTGATATTCATGGCAAACCGTTTGTTCCCCTGTATTCCCTACAATTTTGTGTACCCCTCTGCCTGTTTGTAGATTCCGAGGACCTCATTTGACCTATTTGCCAAAGTCAAACCATTTGCAATTTGTTAAATTTTGCAGATTGCACAATAAAAGCTTTTCAAAAGATCTCACTTTGAGCATTCATATCTTGCTCCTGAATGATCACTTCGTCAAACCAAATGGTTCCTGTGATTATTTGTAGCTAAATGAGCTTGTATGCCAGGTTCCGGACCATCATGATATCATTTGCTATTTTTTCAAAATTGATTTAAAACAAAGTTTGAAGAGGGTTTTGACAGGTTAATGTGCAGAAACAGCTAAGTACTCAACTTTGGCGATTAAAATCTTTCACCTCAAGTATTGTCAAGTGAATCCGATTTGCAGAATGATTCTCAGTATATCAGTCTATATGTTGCTCAAGTGCCATGGCCTCACGAGGTTGTTTGACCAGTTTTTACAGATAGTTTCCAGAGCCTCCGAGCTTGTTTTAGCCATTTTTGCAAATGGTTGAAAATCAGATTTCAGTGGTTTAAGTCCTGCACAATTTTGATCCAAATCCATGTTGAAGTGTTTCTGGATCAACTCCAAGGTTCAGCTTTGTGAGAACGAATTTTTTTTAAGGCGGGCCCACAAGGGACCGAGCTTGCCTCATTGATCAGTGAAGTTGTGTTCACAAATTAATATTAATGTTATATTATTTAAATCAATCTAGCGATTTAAATAATAATATATAGGAAAATGAGATATGAATAGACTTCAAAAGCATTATTTAATAATGTCTTATAACATTATTAAATATATTTTTGAGTTGCAAAACAAATGGGACCCATCCTTGTTGGCAAGTTGGAGAAGAAAGAGATTTAAAAGTTTTATTTTAAATCATTTTTTAATAATGTTTTATAACATTATTAGAATGTTGTAAACTGGCCCCATACTGTTTTCACAAAGTAAAAAAGATGCTCGGGACTCCTGCAAGGTGTGGGAGAAGGTTTCAACGAGCCCCGAGGAGGAAGCCACATAAGCATGAAAAGGAGGTGAAATACAAATTGCATTGGTAAAAGAAATTTTACTCGACACTCGGTGAGAATTGGAGAGGTCTCTGGGCGAGCCCCGAGTGAGGAGCTTTCTGCCCTAAATTTATGGTGCTAGGGTTTTTGCAGGTGTAAAATGTTTGATCCGAATGCCTTAATGAAATGTCATCCAATGGAAGCCGTAAAACAGCGTATCGAATGCCTGCCAAAGCACAAATCGATAGAGGAACTTTAATGAATGTTGTAGCGGTGACTGGTAAAATGTTAAGCACGAATTAGTTTGTGATGAAGCTGCTAGAAAGTTCAAGCAAATGCATTTGGCGGGTGTAAAAGCCAAAACCCATGCCATTTCTCTGTACTCATTCCTCCTGCCCACACCAGTAAGGGAACGATAGATTTGGGTATCGAGATCCATCCACCGAAGCGCAAAGCATAGAGCAATCTTGTCAAATGCTAAAGTAAAACCGCCATTCACACATGCTAAATGTTAAGTCGTGGACACTTAATAACAAGGCAAATGAACCGTTTCCTTCAGAGTGACGCCATTTCATGAAGAACAATGATTGCATGATTTACAGAAAACTCAATTGATAAGAGGTCGTATAAGCTCAGTGAAGTTTAGAGCAGGAGTAACCCCAGGGTCCACGCCCTCTCTCAGCAATCTCAACGCCTATACGCAATATATGGAAGCACTGATGTGGCATGTGAATTGTTTGAAAAGAATGCCTCAAAGAATTGCAATTTCAGGGGATGCCATGAATGAAGGAAGTGCACAAAATATACATATATTGAAGGTTTTAGAAACTGCAAAGCAAACTCATTTGGCAGGCGTAAAGCCAAAGCCAAAGCCTTTTTTTTTTTTGAAGTGCAAAATGGGGGCTTGTAATGGTGTATTGATTTTCAGCTAAATGTGGAAGCATGAACCAAGGCATGAGCTATTAAGGAACGCCTCGGGCAATGCTATCTCAGGAATGTGATATGTGAACCTTTGGCCTCAAAGAAACATCAATTTATGCAATACAATGAATGGGGTGTGTATATCCACCAACACATAAAGGATAAAGATTTTGTGCCATAGTTGCAAATCTCCAGTGCAAAGCTAATGCAGAATGCTGAAGCATAGATGAGGCACGCGAACTGTTTGCTAGCAACTCCTCACGATATGATCATAAGGGCACGTGATTGCATAATGTGCAGAGACTGAATTTAATAAAATGGTTTTAGAATCTTTGAAACAAATGAAACGTTGGCAGATTATGGGTGTTCAGTGACATGTATGAAATGGAATTTTGCTTAATGTCATAATTTGGAATGCTCAGATAACAACATAAGCAAAATATGGTTTAGTAGACTGAGATTAATGCTTGAGATACACAGAGGATAAATTTGTTGAAGTAGTCATTTAAATTTAGGGCAAATGGAGTGATGAAAGAAGTGAAAGGAAGTGTGTGCTTCCTGGAACCATAAGGCAATACATGAGGTAATAGCTTTATTTGCTGTGGATAAAATAAAAGAAAATGGGCATTTCACATAAGCATAGATGTGTAAATGGAGAGATGGTAGGATGTGAAGGCAAACCAGGGGGTAAAAATTGTACTTGTGGGGGAAGTAATTTGTTTTTGCTAATCAAATTCATCTTCACTGTGGAAATGAGATTACCTAAATATGTGGAGGAGTAAAAAACTAAAAATACAGAGCTTAAAGAAATGCTTACCCAAGTAAATGCGTAAGAGACCAAAATGGCTTTTTACTAGGTGAAGTGTTTTTACTAGGAGTGATTATTTTCACATGGGAAAATGAATAGGGAAGTGCTTTCACAAGAAGTGGCGAGAGGGGAATATTTTCAGTTAAAAGCAAAAGGGAAAAATGCAAAGTGGTTTCATTGAAGAGTAAAGTGGACATGAAAAGGTAAATTGCAAGATGAATAAAACTGCATTCACGAGAAAGACATATTAAAGGAATATTTTCAGTTGAACAGGGGGGAAAAGGTGCAGATCAAGGCGAAGGACAGATGGCAAATGAAAATCAGATCTGGAAGGGAACAGCTGTTAGCAACAAGATTGTTCTAGAAGCTTCTTCCCTTTCTATTTATTCTCCATTCTTTTTCTTTCTAGGGGTTCTGAAAATTTTCATTCTCAAGCATGTAAATAGTTAGTTTTTTGAGTCTTGAATTGTAGATTTAATATGTTAATTCTATAGTTTTTATGAGCAGGTGCATCAGTGTTTGGGATTGTATTGTTATTGTCATGAAATTGTCTCCAATTTGTATACTTTTGACTATATGAATTAAAGGCCTTCAGAAGGTTTTGATTCAGCTTTGTTTGTTCATTAGTCTCTTTCAAGGAAAGAGTTAAATCTCTTTGTTCAAACAATTGTAGTCTCAAGTTTGTATCTAAATCCATTCAACTTTCTGAATATCAAGGGTATTTGAGAATTGTCTTCACAGTGTTTCATGTGACTGTAATGTTTATTCATGGGTTTCTTCCAAGGGAAGAATTAAATGCTTTGAGTAAATGTTTGTGGGTTTTGATGCACAGAATGGATATGTAAGAAGAATTTGAATGACAGGAATGGTGAATTTGTTAATGTAAGGCATTAACATCTGAAATACATTGATAGGTTTCCACTTGTTTATAGAATTTCTACTGTGATTTCATATTTGACTTTGTGATTTTAGATCAGGCACTGGTCTATTGAGGGCTTGGGATATTTCCAGAAACAAATCAAAATTATTAAAATCCTTCTAAACCCTCTTGCTGTTAATTATAGGTTTTAAGTTATATCTGCTCTCAGGGATGGGGAAATGATAAGGAATCAGAGTTAAGCCAATTCTTGATTAAATCACGTATGTTCTGATTAAAGAGGTTGAGAGCAATCTGTTTAAATGTAATAATCTGCTGAAATATGTAGGAATCTAAGAGTATTACCAAGGTCTACCCGCCTAGGTCCTGTAGAGCCTGAAGTGAAGAGGAAATTGTTAATTTCCTGTCAATTGACCAAATCCTATGTTAAGATTAAGTATAAAGTTTGGCTATCTTTTAGGTCTTAGCATTTGGTGATTTGGAGAACCAACACTTTCCTTTGTGAAGCAATCTTCAATTTGTGATTTCGAAGTGATGATGCTTGATCCCCTATCTTTGATTTCCTCATGATGTTGAATGTTTCTATGTATGTCTTGTCCACATGTTGCAATTGAGGTGTGCTATTGTATCATCATGTTCATCATGTTCTTTGCATTCACTGTCATCCTAATGTTAATCTTGAAGTCTTTCTTGTTACTTTGCAGTTGTGATGATCTTCACCATGTTGCACTCCTTTATGTGGCTGCATCCCGATAGTGAAGTTTGATCTACTCCTTTCATCAATTGATGACCTTGATACTAGCTTCATTCGTTGATGAGTTCCTTAATGGTGTTAGCAATTTGCACCTTCATCTTTCTCTTCAGTCATATCTACTATAGTGTCCTAAATTGTACCCCCTTACAATTTAGTCCACACTTTGGGCCCTCACCTTAGTGTGTGTCTCCCAATGCCTAGTGAAGGCCTGATTATGCTTATACCATGCAAATTTGGCCTTGTCTTCACTTTATTCACTGCATGGCCCCTTGTCCTAGCCCCAAGATAGGGTAGGGACCAGAGCGTGGCGCTTTGGTCCTCATTAGGACCAGGGCGCCACGCTCTGGTCCCCCTTAATTGGTCCCTATCTTGGCCCCCTCTTGCATCTTCAAAAATGAGTAGGAAATCTCTCTCCGTGTCGACCTATGTCCGAAAATTAATACATTTTTCGACAGGCAAGTATATAAGGAGGTTTGCCCCTCTCATTTGCAGACAGAGGATATACGAACATCATAAAAGGGGCGAATTATAATCATCAAGCATTCAAGCATTCATCATCAAGCATTTATAAAGGTCTTCAAGGTTGCATTCTTCATTCATCAATTGTGGACCATAATTACATCATTCATTTGCAAGCATGTGTGTGTGATTAGGGTCTTGTCATGTCCATGCTATTTCATACAGCATATGTGATCACATTCAAGAAACAAAGCATCATTATCATTCATTGCAGATCCGAGGTATATCTTTCCATTATTTATTTTAAAATTTGCAATATTTCAATCAAGGTTAATTCCTAAACCGGGGTTTGACTTAGGCAAGCCCCTATTCCCAACCTATTTCCTTATCTTTCTGTGTGCAGGAAATAGGTACGGTGTTGCGATCTTCAAAATAGGCATTATTTGCAGAGACGAATCAACCCTTTTTGGTATGTGAAAAGTTAGGACGCATCTGCGTGGATTTTCGGTGCCTCAACACAGTCACCATCAAGGACCCGTTTCCCATACCCTTCACAGACAATATCTTGGAGGAGGTGGTTGGCCATGAAATATACTCATTTCTCGACGGCTTCTCAGGATACAACCAGATTTCGATAGTTGAGGAGGACAAGCTGAAGACCACCTTTGTGGTGGAAGATGGAGTCTATGCATACAACCGGATGCCATTCGGGTTGTGCAACGCTCCTGCAACCTTCCAGAGGATAGTCCTTCACATCTTTGACAAAGTGTCGGTGGGAAATTTTAAAGCCTTTTTGGATGACTGGTTGATTTTCAGTAGCGAAGACACTCACTTGGTGGCGCTGAGAGAGTGCATGGAGCGATGTCGAAGGGCCAGGCTCGCCTTAAATCCATGGAAATGCCAATTTATGGTACCACAAGGGAAGTTGCTGGGCCATATCCTTTGTAAAGCTAGACTAAAAACTGACCCGTATAAAGTACGGGTAATTGTGGAAATGGAGTCGCCCATTGATGTGACAAGAGTCAAGTCCCTTTTGGGACACATTGGATATCACCGGAAGTTCATCAAGAACTTTTCTCAACTTTCATTTCCACTCGACAAACTAACTTGAAAAGGCGAACCATACCTATGGGAATCGGCACAAGGGGAAGCATTCCAAGAACTCAAGACGAGACTAGTGGCAGCACCCATTCTGGCCTATCCAAACTGGGACCGGGAATTCCACGTACACGTGGACGCCTCGAACTATGCCATTGGGGCTACGTTGGCTCAGGAAGGGGCACATGGGTTGGATCACCCCATCTATTTTGCGAGTAGGTTGATGTCGAAAGGCGAGAAGAACTACAATACCACTGAGAGGGAGGCCCTCAGAATGGTCTATGTCGTACAGAAATTTCAACACTACTTGTTGGCGACACCCTTCACCTTCTATGTGGACCATCAGGCCTTGATGTACCTGGTAAACAAACCCATCATCCAAGGCAGGATAAGCATGTGGCTACTGCTACTTCAGGAGTTCACGTTCATAATAATTGTACGACTAGACAAAAGCCATGTTATTGCTAACCAATTGTCCCGGATCAGGTCGGGAGAGCCGCTAGAGGGGGTAAATGACGACTTTCTAGATGCCCACCTATTCAAGATCGCAGTACTACCACCATGGTATACTGCCATCGGGGAATATCTCTCCACCTCTGTATTCCCCCAAGGCATGCCACCGGGAGAACGAAGAAAATTTGTGTTGAGAAGCCGCACGTTCCAGCTGATAAATGGTTTATTGTACAAAATGGGGCCCGATGAGGTGTTACGTCAGTGTGTGATGGAGGAAGAGGTGCCAAGCATCATGAGGGAGGCACATGAGGGGCCAGCGGGAGGCCATATGGGACCGGACACTACGGCAAGGAAGGTGTTTCTAGCAGGCCTCTGGTGGCCCACATTGTATAATGATGTGAGAGAATGGGTAGTAGGTTGTGATACCTGTCAGAGAGCGGGGAGGCCGCTGAAAAGGGATTTCATGCCCCTCAACCCTTCGCATGCTCAAGAACTATTTGAGCGCTGGGGGCTGGATTTTATTGGGCCACTCAAGGTGAGCCGGGCTAGGAGGTGTCGCTACATTGTGGTAGCCACAAAATATTTAACCAAGTGGGTTGAAGCACGGGCCCTACCTGACAACTCGGCTGTAAGTACAGCAAGATTCATCTATGAGCAAATTATTACACTGTATGGGATCCCTATGCAGTTGATGAGCGACAGGGGTGGACATTTTGTGAACCACGTTATTAAACTCCTCACTTCGAAATTTAAGATTTTCCATTCACTGTCTAGCCCCTATTACCCGTGAGCCAATGGGCAAGCCGAGGCTACCAACAAGATTCTCGTGGGCGTAATCTACAAGTCATGCGGTGTGGAGGGAGAAGACTGGGAAGAAAAATTACCTTCGATCTTGTGGGCCTACCGCACAACCTACAAGATGACCACCGACCACACTCTGTTCCAACTCATGTACGGGCAGGAAGCTGTGGTGCTAGCGGAATTCATGGTGCCAAGCCTTCGCATTGCAGTGGAGAACAGACTCGGGGATATGGAGAGCCTGAGGGAGAGATTGTATGCCTTGAGCAAGCTGGATGAAAAAAGAATGATGGCACAATGGGCCATAGAGGCAGCCCAGCAAAGACGGAAGGTGTGGCATGACAAGCATCTTAGGCGAATGAAGTTTACTCCGAGGCAATTAGTGTTGAAATTCAATGGGGGGAAAGAAATCAAACCAGGAAAATTTAAAGTACGATGGCTAGGCCCCTTCAAGGTACACGAGGTCAATGCCAACGGGGCGATTAAGTTGTGGACGCTCGACGGGAAGGAGATGCCAGACACCGTCAATAGGTCGAAATTAAAACAGTACAACGAACAGAGACGGGCGACCGATCCCAAATCCTCCTGAAGAAATAATCATTAAATAAAAAAAACCGCAGGGTCGTACGACAGGTGACCGTACCTCCCGAAAAAAAAAAGAAAAAGAAAAAGTGCGTCGTACGGTGGCACTTGCCATACGGTGGGGCCACACATCCACCGTGTGGTGGGGCAAATACCCCGCACGCTATATACCCACGGCGCCCAAAAGCAGACACGAAAAACATAAGGGAAAAATCGCGGAGGAAGGAGATTGCAAGACCCCGCCAACCGTAAGGGAAAAATCGTAGAGGAAGGAGATTGCATGCCATACACCGCACACTCGCAGGCCGTACACCGTACCATGTACCACGGACACCGTCAGCCATACACAGTATGGCGAGAGCTGAAAGGGAAACGCTGGCAGTTGGAAGGAGAAAGTGGCAGGTGCAAGAAAGTTAAAGCTATAAAAGCAGATTAAGGAAATTAATCGGGGATCAATGGACACAAACAAAAATAAGGCAGATTGGAGAAAACGGTTGCAGCCGCTAGAAGACAAGTTACAGGGAGGGCGAAGAACTTCAGAATCAAGTGCAAACACAGGCAAGCGAGTTTTGCCATCTGGTGTGCGTATTGCAGGTAGGCTCAGGATGAGCAGCACTCAAAATAGCAGGAAGCACCGTTCAAAAACCCAGTCGACAAAGGACAAGGAAGAGGTAACAACGAGCAATATTGTGTTTGGGGTCTTAATGGAATAGACTGCAGGAATTGGTGGGCGAAGACACCTCACGACAACCCAACAAAGAAAAATATTCGCCAGGCACGGGTACATTGGGCTGTCCAAATGCCAATTTTCTGCATAAAAGATTTTGAGGTAGTTTTGCATGCCATGATTGGCACCTATGATAGACACCGCCACCAGTCTGTATTTGACTATCAGCACCAGCAGATAACTGTTTCTTTCACAGCAAGCGAGTTCAGCAAGGTGTTTGGCATACTTGGGTTGAAAGGAAAAAAGATCGATACTTCGCAGAAAATCACTCCCGAAAACCGTGCCACCTTGCTACAGTTGATGTTGTAGGATAACCTCACACAGACAGAAAAGGATAGCCTCAAAAGTGTCAGAAAGAGTAGGGGGGTCAAGAAAACATTTTTGGCGAAGCGAGTATGGCGATGCTTGTTGTCTGTAGTAAAGAGTCGCCTTACAGGTGCCAGTCGCGCGTCCGATATAGCCATTGCACAAATTGTGTTGATGAATGGGTTGCACAATGGAGTGGTGTATGATTGGGCATCACTGCTGGCAGATAGGATGGACGAATTCATGACCCTCCAGTACAAGAAATTTTACATGCCACATCACGCCATTGGGTTATTTCTCGAATGCAGTCTGCACACAGATCACCCCAGGCTCACAGCCATTGGAGCCACAGGGTCATGTTGCACCGGACCAGCTGCCTATATTCTACTGGTCACATTTGGATGTCTTGGCACATGGTGCGGAGGCACGTCTGGGCACTAAAAGGAAGAAGTCCGCCATGTCAGAAACGGAGTTCGACATAAAAGAGTCTGACACAGAGGAGGATGTTGATAGCGGCAGGGAGGAATCTGCCAACACCTCCCAGGTGAGCAGAGGGAGTTTTCGGTTGGTAGGTAGAGGGGGTGACCAGTTGCCTGAAGAGGAGGTAATGGAATCGACAGGCACGGAAGGGTCTGCACCAACCAATACTGTTCTTGCATCGCACCAAGCTCGGGTCCAGTTTACACCAGCACGCTTACCGGAGACTTGTCAGTTGGCGGTGCCACGGTCATTCGAGACAGTTAGTGTAGTCACCATGGTGCCAGTACCTAGCTTTGGGCAGCCTTGGGTGACGATAGCTATGACACCACCGAGGGTCGAGACCATAGCAGGGATCGACTCTGGGGTGGCCTCAGTTCAGCAGGATGGGCTGGGTATCTTGGCGAGTGCAGGGGCTTCCATGGAGCAGGATGTGCCGAGTGTGCCAGGTTATATGCAGGAGGTAATGATGGAAGTAGGCGCTCTCCACAATGACCTCAGTGCCTGGTTGAGCCGTTACCAGCTCACACCGGTGGCACATGTAGGGGAGGCCACTCTATCTCCAGGTAGGGAGATGCATTCCCTGGATATCATTGACCTCGAGGAAGGGAGTTCTCCCAGTAGTAGGGCGCTTCAGAGGGCTGCTTCACCCCCGACGGAGGTAGTAACCAGTCCTTACAAAGAGGAGGGGGTTCCTGTGGGAGTGCAGCAAGGTGCAGGAGAGTTTGAGCAGTTCATTGCCAAGATGACTCTACGAGCACAGCGGCTTGTGACATCTATGAGACTCCAGGAGGATGTTGCCATGGTCAAGCGAATGGAGAGGTTGTTGACCTTTGCCCGCACTGGATGCAGAGAAGAGTTTGGGAGGTGTTTTGAGTCTGCTGGGTGGCCTGCGACGGAGAACCTGGGGATGTGGAGGCTTGGCGCCTCACTGAGGGGGTTGGCGAGACCGGGATGCAATCCTTTGTTGAGAGGGGTTGAGCAGGCCTTCCGTGAACGCTATCTTGAGCTCCGGAGGACACAGCATATGGCATCCACAACTGAGGCCTTGCGCGTAGCAGCAGTGACGGCTCCGGAGGAGCTGACTGCCAGGTTTCGGGAGGTTGAGGCTACCGTGGCACAAACTCGAACAACAATGGACATTCTGGTAGCAGATAAGTTTGTCTTGCTTATGCAGCTGGACGAGGAAAGGGCATCTAGAGCTCGATTAGAGACTCAATTGGTCAGTGCACTGGAGAGCGTGGACAAGAAGGATAAGGAGGTGTTGGAGGCAGCCTATATGGTCAAGACTGCAATGGAGAGGTAGATGGTGGCAGAACGGGATCTGAAGAGGAGGACTGAGCAGGTGTACGAGCTACGTGGGCGCTTGGCTTCCACCACTACACCACCACCGATGCCTTCTTCATCAGGGACGCCCTCTGCACCCCCTTAGTTTTTGATTTTTGGTTTGGTAGTAACAATGTATTCCCCATTTTGTTGTAAGTCGTCTGGAGACGACCCTTCTTTTTTGGGGGGGATGATGTTGGCAGCAATATTGTACGAGAATAAAACTAGTTAATTTGTATTTGTCTTTGTTAGTTCGGTAACCGAGGGATGGTAGTTACGGGTGCGACGGTTGGCCCTCGCACCCCCTCAGTGCCTTTATATACCTTGGAAGGTAACTTGTACGGACACACATGATTATGAATGGAACAGCATTTCTTATGTTTTATCTGATATCTATGGCATTATTATTCTGCATTGAGTGTTCTATCTGTATGTTCTAAACTGTTCACCCAGAGGGTAAACATGTGGAATATGATTTGATAAGCTTTCTAAAATATTGAATTAACCCTACAAAATTCCATGCCTCAATCACAATGAAATTCTAGGATCACTTCAAAATGGCTTTCACTTTTACTATTTGTCTGTTAACTTTTGATCTCAGTTACTTAATAGAATTAGTTAATATTTGATCTGACATAGATAACTATTTGGTGTATTTGGTGACTGCCCTCTTAAAAAGTTAACTGATTATTTGCCTATGTAATCAGTAATATGAATATAAACAACAAAAAATTAGTTTCTACAATTCACGGGTTAAACTCTATTTTATTTGCTCTTTATATCTCTATGCTATGGAAATGCCCTGAAGTTATTTAAAAAAATAGTTTGTCCCTTTTTCTACAATTTTTTATGTTTTTTTTTTCAAATCCAATTTTTTCCCAAATTTTATCCGATTTTTTCCCTAAACGATTTTTGCTACACAAATCAGTACTTAGATTTCATATAATAAAAATTCATTCTGCAGCTAATCTTGGTTTTACTCCATCAAACCATTAACTTATTCATTCCGATTGTTTGATTGAATTTGAGGGGCTTTGTTGCTCGTGATTTGTGTTGATTCCTTATAGTGGAATCAAACAATAAAGATAAGAAGATTAGATCTGCCATTTCATGAGAAGATCACTAGAGCTAACACCTGCAAAATTATGCATGGAATAGAAATCTCAGGGCCAAGGAATAGTCTTATTGGCCCCCAAGGAAAAACAAATACATGGTGGATATATATTAGCTCATCAATTTACAGTATGGATAATAGATATGCATCTGTTTGAGTTCTAGAAGTCTTGCTTAGTTGCAGTTTCTGAGTTTGTTTGTTTGTGTTTTTTTATTTTTTTGTTTTTGCTGATTGCCACTTTCAGATTTGCATTCAAAATAGTATGTTAAACATAGGCATGATACTTGCAACATATCATTGAAAATTAAAAGCTGATAACACATGACTTTAAAAACCTCATAGAGCTTGTTCAAGTATTACAAATCAGATATCAATGAACAATCTTTTTCTGAAAATATGACTAATTTAATTAGCAGACCTGGAATAGTCTCCCACCATGAAGAATATCACTCAGAAAATCAGACCAGCACCAGCTAGGCGTCCAAGATGTCAAGTGCAAAATTCTGGAAATGTTATTTATGTCTCTAAAACTCCAAATCCTTAATGGCCTCGCTGGAATGTAAGTTTCCCAGTCAATAAAACAGCAACTGTGTGTTGGAAAGCCCCAGGCGCTGCTCCAGTCTAATGGACTGGTACAGCTGTAATGTGCAGCAGATAATATGAGTCCAGAAACCCTGCCGATTCTCTCCAAATCTCTACACCCAGCTTGCCACTGTGTTCAGCACATGAAAAACTGCCTCTACAAATGTGTATGGCACAGTCAAGAGGTTCTAACCAAATGAGAAGTGAGCAATGATGTTTCACATGCCAGGAGGCTTGGACACCTAATCACATATGTGGGATCAATAGAGAAAGTGAATTGTTGGAGCCAAGTGGTGTTGAAGACAAAGAAACAGTTTAGGCTATAGAGCTTGAAGAAAATGGCCTAACTCAAGAAGGATGTATGATAGAGTGCCTGATTGACATAATCAAAGTGCATGTATCTTCATATGATGAGGATTTGTTTGACAAAGATGACAAACAACAGCCTTGGCTATGTATTCAGATCAATCCATCAAGGATTATGAGGCCTATGATGGCTTTGATAACACCCTTGAAAGACTTGATGAATCATGTGTGATTTCTAGCAATAGTTCACATGCATGATTGTGTTTTGGAGGCCAAAGTGAGTAACTTGGGAGATCCCAAATCTGATGAGGAGGTTGATTTTTATGAGGATGCTTACTTGTTGAACTCAAAATTAGGAAGAATCAACAAGTTGTTGGAAGGAGATTTATCATATGAATCTGAAATTATTACAGCAATTGATGAATTTTCTTTTGACCAAGGGGCTGTCCTAACTTGTGAGCCCAAACTATGCAAAGGATATGACCATAAGGAGACTGATTTGGAGGACCAATCAGAATATATATTTCAAGGTGCTAGTTTTGGGACACATAGTTTGAAGAATCAGCTGAAGGTCACAGAGGATATGATTGTGGCAGCACTAGTACATGTTGATGACACTCACAAGATCATTGAATACCTCTTCTGGAAGGCCTAGATTGAGTGGAGACAAAAGCGCATGGAAGGTGTATTTTCTCTTGCAGATTTGTATGTGGTCAAAGAAGCTCTGGGGTCAATGAAATCTGATTATTTGCAATTACTTTCAGACAGAGATCGTGTCTTAAAGATTGTTGAAGTGTATGCTGATGCATTGAAATGGAAAGAGGATGAAGTTGATAAGCTCACCTTGGAGCTTAAGAATACTAAGGATGTCTTGGAAGATACTCAATTGGCTCTTTTAGAAGCAGGAAATCAGAGTGTTGTTGTTGAACAGTTCAAGGATCAAGGAAATAGGGAAAGGGCAATAGAACTCAAGCACGTGACTAAAGAGCTTGACCAAATCCAAGAAGACTTTGACTTAGAGTAGAAGCCTAATTTGGCATGTTCAAATATGGGATGGTAGGATGGTTGATCTAAGTTAGAAAGTGGGAATACTTTCTAGTTTGTTGATAACCCACTATTTGTGATGAGTGCTGATGTGACTTTTGATAATCCACTTTTTGAGTTCAATGATGAGATGACTCCTATTTTTGATAACAAAAGTGAGATGTGCGAGCCAGCCAGGTGTGGTGTATGATTATGAGGTGGAACAGGTTGAGTTTCCTATTGGGCCACCTAGGATTGTTGATGTTTTGTTTCATACTGGGATTATTATGGATTGGAACAACATGGGTTGACGGTTGACCTTGTGGGTTTACCACAAGGGAGTACTATTGTGGTCTACAGTTTGACGGGGTAGATACCTTTGATGTTGAATCTACAAGTGTTATCAAAAGCACTCTTAGCGGGGTTCACATGGAAATTAGAGTAGCATAACATCATTGTGGTGGAGTCACTCTTTGAGTTGGTATCCCTGCACAATATCAATTTAATGGGCTATTGGTGAAGCATACCATGGGAAGTTGTGGATCTAAAAAGTGACAATTATGTTGCTGTTACCTCTTATTTCACTCTTCATATGAGTTCATTTGAGTTTCTGCAAGTGGACTGGAGAGAGATTATGAGTAAAACTTGGTATTCTACTGAGTTCATGACTTTGGGGAAGACATTTCTAGCTAGGGAAATGATCAGAGATTTCATTTTGAGCAAGGTAATTCAGTATTGCAGCAATTTTTATTCTTTACAAGTGTTGTATCTTGAAAAATCAGACTTTCACAGCTGCAGATTTGAGCAATTTCAGTCCAATCAGCTCATTGTCAGGGTTAGTTTTGGGCCTCAAATGGAGAGAATGGCAGATTTGGCTGACCAGTTTTGCTGTTGGGTGGACGTTTGAGCACCAAACTATTGTTATTTCTTATATTCAGCTTGCACTTGCATTTGGAACAACAGATTAGATTTCAACGATAGTTATTATGTGGGAGTGCAAGGCGTTGGGAATGAGAAACCTAATGTTGATTATTTTGAGATCACTCCTATAGTGCCTTGGATTGGAATCTACGGAGAGCAATTCTGTAAGGAGTTGATCGAGTTTTTGCAGTATTTGATTGCTCTTCTTACACTTGGTTTTCAAAACATCTCTTGTACTGTGTCCAGCAAGACGGTGCTTTGAGTGGATGGAGCTACAGACCTCCTAGGTTTACTTGGGACCCTAGGATCATATTTGTTTCTAGTTTGGATCAGTTTCGTGATTTTGGGGTTGAGTTGGCATTGCTCGAGGACAAGCAATCTTTGGGAAGGGAGGATTGTAATGTCTCTATTTCTGGGTTCTCTTACTTTACAATTGGCTCTGACCTTCTAGGTGTATATTAGCCTTGTCAGAGTGGTGATTTGATGTTACTAGTGAACTTAGATGGCACTTCCAGCAGTTATTTTCAGATTTTGATGTGTTCTCCAAGATTCTTGGAGAGGGTGTCTATTTCTAGTAAGTCACATGGTCAGGTCTGATTCTCATCATTCATCATCAATATCACTTTTGTGCAATCAATTTTCGGTTCTGATGCATTTCGACAATTTCCACAACACAGATGTATTAGTGAGCTATATTTTAATTAATTTTACTAATGTTGTCATTTTAGTTAAAATAATTCAATGGGCACCTTAGTACATATAATAGCTTGTTGGAATGAGAAAGGAAAGTATTAAGTGTTGGACACTTAACCAAGTGAGTTAAGTACTCAGAATAATTAAATATTTTAATAAATCACTTTTCGGGGACATAAAGTTTAATTAAATTATAAAGTGATTTTATATTGCACTCTTCTGAAAGTTCTCGGGTTGGTTATAAAAGAAGGTTGAGGTCTCATCTGTGACATAGTGAAGATTGAGAGCTTGTTTATTTCTCTGCGGAATTAAAAGTTTTGTGCATGTGGCCAAACTCTTGCCAGTGGGACGAAAACCCCAATCATTTATTGGATTTGAGGATGAAAACCCTCTTCAATAGGGCGGTTCTACACAGGGATTGATAGTGTGCTAAATATTTGAGCAGGGATGAGAAGCCTTTTTTGTGGTGCATCTTCAGAGGTAAATCCAGTCAGGGTTTGCATTTGTGCTGAAAGAGGTTTTGCTTTCAGATACAAAGTTTGAGATTTGAAATTTATGAAATATTTTTCAAAGATAAATTTTAGAAGTTTTCAGTCCGTTGAATATTAAATTTGGTTATAAATATTGGAGTTTAGGATGATTAATAGTTATACCTCTATTGGGCATTGATACTTGGGCAAGTTGGGTGATTGTGTGTGCTTCTTGCTGGTTGATGAAATATATTGCAAACTATTGGGTGATTGGAATGATGCTTGGCCGCCAATAATATTATTAGAAGGCATTTGAAGAGTTTAGACTTCAAAAATCAACCATTGGAGAGGCAAGTGAAGGTTTACTTGTTGGTCAATACTCTTCTTTGCTGGACATGATGTCCATAACTTGGGTGCATAATATCAAGGTTTGAAAACAGGGTTTTTGGAACCTTTATGCTGGTCTAATTTATGAGTCATGTGGGCGAAGTGTTGCAGCAGACAGGAAGGTGTATAAAAGTTAAATGGAAGCCTTAAAGGAGATGTGCGAGCTTGGATTGAAGAAAAATTAGTGAGCCACAGTCCCTTTCTGTTATAACCAGCTTTCCAGAGTTTGTATTTACCATTCAAAAGGTCCAAGAAATTGCATCTAATCACTTTGTAATCAGGTCTTCTGTTGTAACAGTTATTTTATGGAATATTAATTTCATTACCTTGGAAATATAAAAAGTTGTTGGAGCTTCTCAAGTTTATTATATGTATTTGGTACTGTTCATATGAGATTATTGTTTATAAACTTTCAAGTTTCAAACACATTGAATGAATGCATTAATCTAGTTAATACATAAGCCTGCAAGTGAACTTGAACACCAATCCTGCAAACTATATGAACTTGCAAAACTTTCACAAAATGAAAGAAAAAGATTAAGGAAATTGGTAGGGAGGTCTTACATTTTAGGGATGTAGATGTCCTCGAGACACGAGGACTTGGAGGGATGTCCCCCAATATCCCAACACTGCTGTTCTAGACCCATGGATGTTTCTCGGATGTTACCCTTGGTTTGGGGATGGCCTGGTGACTATGGAGGTCCCGAGACATCTAGGGGACCCCCAAGTGTTTGCTAGCCGTCCCTTGGACTTTCAAGTGTTCTCCATGGCAGGAAAAGAATAAAGTCTATTTTTTTAAAATCATAAAGTGTTTTTGATCTACATGCCACAAACCTTGACCCTAATAGTCTATGGACCCCACCCAATCCTTAAGCACTCACAAAAACTTATAAGTAGGCATCTAAATCTAAGCCTCATTTAAAATCACTCCTAAGCTTCAAAAATAGTAAGGACATGGTGTTCCAAAAAAAAAGTGATAACTTGTGAAAATGGCATTCACCATGAAGGTTTGTGTGGCTTGAAGGCCCCTCAACCTTGCTAGGGACTTTACCTTTGGACCCCTACTAGGGGCTTTACCCCTCGACCCCATTGAGGTCTTGCCCCAAGAACCTTGTGAGGGGGGCGCGTGAAACTTGCCCCTTGACCTTGTATGCAATTTTTGCAATGTTTTCACTATTTAGTAATTTACTAGTGTTGTGACGTTTTCACACATCACCCCATTGCAAATGGGGACCCCCACTCTGTTTTGGCTTTCTAGGTTAGTTGCCTTAGCTTTGTCATCTGGTAGTGTCTCTAGCTATTAACCTTTTATCTCTTTAAGTGGAATTGAGGTCAGTTTAGCTTTCAATGCGTTGTCCTCATTTTTGTTTTAAAAAATGTGGACTATTACATTGAATTTTTTGTCAAAATGAAAATTTTACTCTATGGTACTATTCCCAAGGTAGAATTTTGCTCTACCCCTGGACTGGACTATGCCTCAATCCATCCTCAAACCGCGTTTCGAATTTCATCGCGTTTCGAGTTCGTTTGCTTTGCTTTTCTTTCAATTTCGGGTTTTTTCTCCCTGACTGTAGGTGGGAAATTTTCCTTGGATTGCAAGTTTTATTTTTCCTTTGTTTTATTAGTGTTGTAGGGAAATTTTAAATTAATTACAAGTGAACTTTATGAAAAATAGAATTTTTAACTTACTTTTTATTTCCCCTTGTTGCTTTTTGGCTTTTTAGTCATTGTAGGAACTTTTTGAACATATTACAAATGAACTTTAAATTCTAAAGTTAAAACAAAACTTGTAATTTATTTAAAAAAATTTCACTTAAGTGATTTTAAGTTATGGTAGGGTTTTTTCTCCTCCATTGCAAGTTTTATAAAGTCACTTTAAGTTGTAATAGGGATTTTATTTCCCTATTACAAGTTTTATTTTCAAGTTATTTTTGTGACTTGTAAAAGGAATTTTATTTTCCCTTTACTAGTCTTTTGTTGAGTTTAAAATTTATAAGGGGAGTTTTATTTCCCTTTTACATGTATTTTAAACTTGTTGTTTTCTCTCACAAACCCAATTTTGCCTTAATGCATGAAAATTGAACATTTTAAAACTTGCAAATGGGTTTTAGAAACCCGATTTCATATGTTTTTTGCAATTTTAAACTTGTAGCCCTTCCCCAAGAACCCGATCAGCTATAGAAGTTGGATTTGTTGAAAGATTCCAACGATTTTTGTGGAGAAATTCAAGGAGGAAGGCGTTTTGATTTCTTAGCTATTCTCATGCATCTTGAAACTCTTTTTGTGCCATTTGGAAGACGTTTTGCTGATTTAATGGCATTCAAACAACAAACACGTGTTTCATGAAATGCCACGATTTACTTCATGAAGTGCCACGAATCTTGATTTTCCTAAGTCGTTTTGGCTTCTGTTACCTAGGCGTGGAGGTTGGAAGCATCATTTGACCGATTCTTCATGCATTTGATAGGTGTTTTGCTCCATATGGCGTTTTTGTAAAAACGTGGCTAAGGTTTGAATTGCTTTCTTTTGTCTATTTAAGAGATTCAATCTCTTCTTTCAAGGATTGCTTCTTATTCTTGGGAGGTCGTTTTTGTTGATCAAGGTATGTTTTCTTTTCTTGTTCTTCATTTTCTTTCTCTTGTTTAGTTTGTTTTAGTTTCCTTGATCAAGTTATATATATTTTGTTTTGCTCTTGCCTAAAATCGGTTTTGTGAGAAATTTTCCCCTTTGTTCCAAGTTTGCAAAGCAATTTGCAAATTGCATTGTCTTTCCCATTTTCCCTCTTTGCTTGCATTCGGGATTTAAAAGCCCGATTGCAAGTGAGATGAAAATAGTTGATGTACCCCTTTGGTTGAAAAATCTTAACCATCTTTTGTTGAAATTCCAAGTTTCAAAGTTGGAAAATGCTCATCTTTTCAAAATCGGGTAATTAAAACTTGATTACAAGTTGAAAGTTCTCCCCATTTTTATAAAGATGATATTCCCAAAACCTTTTCATTTTCACTCATATTCATTGCCATCATCTGTGTAAGGGGCTGCTGTCTTGGGGAGACCAGTATGCTTCTGGGGTTATAAGTCCCTTGTTATTCTCAGCAGGTGGAAGTTGTGGTGACGGACATATGTTTATTGCCAAGCTTCAGATGTGTGAGAACTGGACGAAAAACTTATATAGGGGGAAGCAGAGTACCCCGACCGTTCACGAGAGAACGTATCTACATTGTGCTTTACTTTCCACAGGCGAAGGTTCATGGTGGAGAAATCCAAGGAGGACCAAAACAACATTCCAACGAGCAAAGGTGTTCAGAGCGATTGCAGAGCAGAGGTGAAGTAGGAGCAGCAGCAGAGTAGCAGAGTGACTTGGAGTCCCCGTTTAGGGAGGGGGCCTGGGTCTTGTACTGGGTAAGCCGTCGCGGGCTCACGAGAGAGTCAGTGGTGCGCCAGGTTGAGTTCCAAAGGAGACAGGGTCTTTGTGGATCAGGAGTTTACGTGAGAAGCTACAGCCAGGGGCGAGGTGCAATGGTGTTTGTACCGGTGTTTCAAGAGTGGACGTTGATCCAGGGGCGGGAACTTGTAATCGAGTGCTGAGGGAGTACTCGAGGTAGTGACCAACGATATAGTTGGAATTGTTTGTAGACCGGGCCAGGGGCCATTCTTCAGATCAATAAAGCTATCTTATTGCCCCAACATTGTGTTATTGTGTAAAGATTCCGCTGTGCAAGTTTGTACGTGTTGTGCAAGTGTGTGTGTGCAGGTTCTGGAGCTTGGGAGTGCTTACAGGCATAGTCCGAGTTCTTGGAAGTGCTTGGATCTCACAGACAAGTACCTAAAAGATCGTCGGTGCCGCACGGGAAAACCTAGCCCCGTGGCAGTTGGTATCAGAGCACAAGGTTTTGATACCCCAAGCTAGCACACTAAAAGGGAGTTCAGTTTACAGCAGTCATGCCGAAGTCAAAAGCGGGGGATTCTGACAGGGAGTCAGAGGGGGAGCAGGGCTCGCCCCATATTCATGTCACTGAGAGGTCCAAGACAAAGGAGCGACTTCTTGAAGTGAGAAACCGTTTGGAGGCTTTGGAAGAGATGGAGCTGCCGGCGCGCGCAGAGGCCGCCGAGGTAAGACTGGACGTTGCTGAAGGTGAGATCAAGGATCTCCAGGTCCTGTATGGACATGAACAGCAAGAACGAGTTAGACTCGAAGACGAGTTGAAGAAGGCTCTTCGGGAGATCGAGTTTGTCAAGAGTTGTGTTTCTCAAGCAGGGATTACCAAGGGTGCAAGAGTGACACCACCTGAAAAGTATGAGGGTGATCGAGACGACAAGATCATGGAGAATTTCTTCTTTGACATGGGTAGGTACCTGAAATCCATGAGGGGATTGACGGACGAAGAAAAGGTGGAGACGGCCACAGGATTCCTCACTGGAGCAGCAAAGCTTTGGTGGAGGACCAGACTTCAGGATATGGAGGCTGGTAGGTCGGTAGTCAAGGTAGACACATGGGATGAGTTGTGGGACGCACTCAAGGAGCAGTTCAAGCCAGAGAATACAGGTTGGACCTCCTTCAAACAGCTTTCAGACCTGAAGCAAACAGGGAAGATCCGAGATTATATCAAAGCTTTCCGGGTCCTTATGTTGGAATTTCCAAATATGGATCAAGATTTCAAGTTGTACCACTTCTTGAAGGGTCTGGCACCGTGGGCTCAGAACGAGCTACAGAAGCTGAAGGTTCCAAATGTCGAGGAGGCCATTTCAGTCGCGGATCGACTGGTTGACTACAAGGATTTGCCGAAGGCACCGGGTGCATCGGGTGGATCCTATCCACCGAAGAAAGACAAGAAGCAGTTCCAACCTAAGGACGATGGAAAGTCTAAGGGAAAGGGGGACTCTTCTAGCAGCAAACAGAGCGGGATAGGGAAGTCCTCATCTGGTAAAGGTTCCAACAAAGGTTCGAGAGACGCCGAGTCAAAGGCTGACAAGAGAGGGCGTGGGTGTTTCATCTGTGGAGGCTCAGATCATTGGGCGAGAGAATGTCCGCAGCGACAGAGGTTGAACTCTACACAGGTGACAGCAGAACAGGATGGTTAGATTGCAGCGATGGGTGTGATCCAGCGTTTGGGTGCAGTCAATGCCACCGAGCAGCCTAGGGCAACGGCTGCCGAACCTGAGAACCGTAATAAGTTGTGTTATGTGGAGGCCCAGTTGAGTGGGAAGTACACAGTGGCTATGGTGGATACAGGAGCTACTCACAACTTTATCTCAGCCGGGAGAGCTAGAGATCTGGGGTTGAAGGTGCAAGCAGATGCATGCTCTTTCAAGGCGGTGAATTCCCTGTTCAAAAAGATGCATGGTATTGTTCGGGACATACCACTGAAAGTCGGCTCGTGGCAAGGTCGCATGGATCTGACAGTGATCGAAATGGATGATTTCGAGTTGATTTTGGGTCAAGAGTTTTTGAAGATAGGCAAGGTTGCGGTGATACCTCACCTAGATTCGTTGGTGTTTTTAGATCCGAAGCAGACATGCTTGGTGAAGATGACAGAGAGGCGACAGTCTGGGAAGGCTCCGATGATTTCAGCATTGGGAATGAAAAAGGCGGCCAAGAAGCATGGTAAGGAACCGATGTTTTTGGCAGCGCTACTTGGAGGTTGGGATGAACTTGAAGATGTGCAGGAGACACCCATTCCACCTGAAGTAGAGGAAGTCATTCTGGAGTTTGAGGACACTATGCCAGTCAAGCTACCCGCTCAACTCCCAGAGAGGAGAACTGTAGATCACAAGATTGAATTGGTACCAGGGGCGAAGCCACCAGCACAGGCTTTGTACAGGTTATCTGGTCCCGAGATGGTAGAACTGAAGAGGCAGTTGGAGGAGCTGCTTGAGGCGGGTTACATTAGGCCATCCCGTTCTCCGTATGGGGCGCCCGTGTTGTTCCAGAAGAAGAAAGATGGAACATTGAGGTTATGTATCGACTTCAGGGCCCTGAACAAGTTGACCATCAAAAATAAGTATCCCCTTCCTCTTATTGCTGATTGTTTTGACCGATTGTCTGGGGCAAAGGTCTTCAGTAAGCTTGATCTTAAGCAGGGCTACTATCAAGTGAGGATTGCAGCGGGAGACGAGGAGAAGGTTGCATGTGTGACCAGGTATGGGTCATACGAGTTCATGGTGATGCCGTTTGGGCTATGCAATGCACCCGCAACATTTTGTACACTCATGAACGATGTGTTCCGACCTCTGTTGGATAAGTCTGTGGTGGTGTATCTGGACGATATACTAGTCTACAGTAAGAACATGGAGGAGCACAAGCAACACTTGGCAGAAGTATTTCAGTTGCTCCGGGAGAACAAGCTTTTTGTCAAGAAGGAGAAATGTGCGTTTGCTCAGGAAGAGGTGCACTTCTTGGGGCATATCATTGGAAAAGGTTTCATTCGTCCAGATCCAGAGAAATTGAGAGCAATCCGGGATTGGGAACCCTTGCAGAATATTCATGAAGTGAGGTCGTTTCTTGGTTTGGCAAATTACTATAGGAGGTTTGTTGAAGGGTTTTCTAGATGTGCAGCGCCCTTAACAAAACTTCTAAAGAAGGATCGAAAGTGGAAGTGGTCAGACAAGTGTCAAACAGCCTTTGAGACACTCAAGGAGAGACTCACGTCAGCGCCAGTGTTGGCATTGCCTGATTTCACGAGGCCATTCGAGGTTCAAAGCGATGCTTCGAACTTTGCAGTCGGAGGGGTGTTGATGCAGGATGGACATCCAGTGGCTTATGAGTCAAGAAAGTTGCAGGATAGGGAGAGGAATTACCCTGCCCATGAGAAGGAGATGACCGGGATCATTCATTGTCTTCGGACTTGGAGGCACTATCTCTTGGGAACGCGGTTTGTGGCGAAGACAGACAATGTTTCCTCAACGTATTTTAAGACTCAGGCAAAGCTCACTCCAAAGCAAGCCAGGTGGCAAGAGTTCTTAACAGAATTTGATTTTGAGATTCTCTACAACCCAGGAAAGAAGAATGTTGTAGCGGATGCTCTAAGCAGGAAGGGACAGTTAGCTGCTATTGAAGGGGACCAGGAGGCACAGCCCGGGGCTAGCCGAGTGGAACTATCTAGCGAGGTGTTGGAATCTATCAAGGAGGGGTACCTGATGGATCTTCAAGCGGCGGAGCTGTATAAACAGGCTAAGGAGGGTAGGACTCGGAAGTTCAGCATCAAGGATGGGTTGTTGTTGTTCACACAGGATCGAGTTTACCTTCCGAAGTGGAAGAATGTGAGGAGGGAAGTTCTCAACGAATGTCATGATAGTCTGTGGGCAGGCCATCCAGGACAGAAGAGAACCCTTGCATTGGTTGAGAGAGGCTTCTACTGGCAGAACATGAGGAAAGATGTGGACGAGTATGTCAGGAGCTGTCTCATATGTCAACAGGATAAGGCGGTAACTAAATCTCCGGGAGGTTTGTTGCAGCCCTTACCCGTGCCAGTAAGACCATGGGCAAGCGTGAGTATGGATTTCATCACGGGGTTGCCAGAAGTGGACGGGTACAGTAGTATCATGGTCGTGGTTGACAGGTTCTCGAAGTATGTTGTTTTTGTACCGTGCAAGGCACTGTGCAGAGCCGAGGACGTTGCCGACTACTTTTTCAGGAATGTTGTGAAGTATTGGGGTGTTCCGTTGAGTATCATTAGTGATAGGGATGCCCGCTTTACCAGCAATTTCTGGAAGGAGATGTTCAAGCTAATAGGGACAAAGTTGCTCATGTCGACGAGTCATCACCCGGAGACAGATGGACAGACCGAAAGGATTAATGGGGTCCTGGAGGACTATCTGAGGCACTTTGTTTGCTCGGACCAATCCAACTGGCCAAAGTTGTTGGACCCAGCGCAGTTTAGCTACAACATGCAGAAGAGTGCATCGAGTCAGTATTCACCTTTTGAATTGGCTACAGGTCAGCAGCCACTGACTCCTCATACTGTTTTGAGTGGATATGTCGGGGACTGTCCAGATGCAAAAGATAGGTTGAATGAGTGGCAAGATCGAGTGGATCATGCGAGGCATAACTTGGTCAAGGCCGCGGAAAGAATGAAGCATTATGCAGACTCAGGGAGGAGCAATGTGGAGTTCAATGTTGGTGACAAGGTCTTTCTCAGGATGGACCCAGTTTAGTTTAAGACACCCAAGGGGTTGAGTGCATCACTTGGTCGCAGGTTTGACGGACCATTCACAATCACAAGGCGGATTGGGAAAGTTGCATACAAGCTGAAGTTACCGACGCATCTTAGAGTCCACAATGTTTTCCATGTCAGCCAACTCCGTCCGTATCATCATGATAAAGAGGACAACAGCAGGAACATACCAACCCGAGGACCAGCATTTGTCAAGGACAGGCCGGGACTAGATGTGGAGGAAGTGATCGCTGTAAAGGAGAGAGGATTTGGAAACAGGAAGTGGAAGGAGTTCTTAGTTCATTGGCAGGGCCAGTCCCGAGAAGAGGCAACTTGGGAGAAGGCTGAGAACCTTTGGAAATATGAAGCCAAGGTTTTGGAGTTCTTGGAGAGGAACTCCAGCCTCCCCTTCTGAGTGTAAACAAAGTTGGGGGGCCTCTGCAGCATAAGTCTGGGACTGTGTTGCCGGCGTCGAGGACGTCGCCTATTTTAAGTGGGGGAGGATGTAAGGGGCTGCTGTCTCGGGGAGACCAGTATGCTTCTGGGGTTATAAGTCCCTTGTTATTCTCAGCAGGTGGAAGTTGTGGTGACGGACATATGTTTATTGCCAAGCTTCAGATGTGTGAGAACTGGACGAAAAACTTATATAGGGGGAAGCAGAGTACCCCGACCGTTCACGAGAGAACGTATCTACATTGTGCTTTACTTTCCACAGGCGAAGGTTCATGGTGGAGAAATCCAAGGAGGACCAAAACAGCATTCCAGCGAGCAAAGGTGTTCAAAGCGATTGCAGAGCAGAGGTGAAGTAGGAGCAGCAGCAGAGTAGCAGAGTGACTTGGAGTCCCCGTTTAGGGAGGGGGCCTGGGTCTTGTACTGGGTAAGCCGTCGCGGGCTCACGAGAGAGTCAGTGGTGCGCCAGGTTGAGTTCCAAAGGAGACAGGGTCTCTGTGGATCAGGAGTTTACGTGAGAAGCTACAGCCAGGGGCGAGGTGCAGTGGTGTTTGTACCGGTGTTTCAAGAGTGGACGTTGATCCAGGGGCGGGAACTTGTAATCGAGTGTTGAGGGAGTACTTGGGGTAGTGACCAACGATATAGTTGGAATTGTTTGTAGACCGGGCCAGGGGCCATTCTTCAGATCAATAAAGCTATCTTATTGCCCCAACATTGTGTTATTGTGTAAAGATTCCGCTGTGTAAGTTTGTACGTGTTGTGCAAGTGTGTGTGTGCAGGTTCTGGAGCTTGGGAGTGCTTACAGGCGTAGTCCGAGTTCTTGGAAGTGCTTGGATCTCACAGACAAGTACCTAAAAGATCGTCGATGCCGCACGGGAAAACCTAGCCCCGTGACAATCTGTACATACCATTCCCACCATTTCATACATGTCAAAATTTCATTTTTCACTCACTACTTTACAAGTATACTTGCATTCGGATTTCAAAAGCCCTATTAAACATTTGTTCTTCCCCACTTGTAAAACTTTCTCCAAGATCCGAAATTGATCTAAAGCCAAGTTCCAAGCATCCCTATTTATTTCCCATCTTCCTCTCACAAAGTTGTGAAGTGCAAGAGATAGGATCTTTCCCATTTGAAGAAGAAAGATGCTATTTGAAGCTGATCTTGATGTTGCTTTGACACTTTTAAGTCTTCATCGCAGCATATCAGGTTGTTCTTCAATGTCAGATTTACCACCATCTTCCGTTCCAAAGAAGATGAAATACAAATTTGATAAGTACCAGAATGAGGTCTCCCCTTTACAAGTTTCCTCTCCTATGGATCATATCAAGGATACGGAAATAGGCCATGTTGACATGTCAGATTTCATCAAAAGGGCGGAGGATCCGCAGGATAGTAATATGCAGCAATCGTTGGACAGCCACATTCACCATGCTTCTTCTTTTCTAGTGGCTGCCCTGGAACCCAAGTTTGTTCTTGCTTGTGCTCACCATTTTGATAAAGAGACAAGAACTATTAGAAATGATGATGGGGAGGCAATAATCCGTCTTGATGTGGATACTATTAAAAAAATTTAGAATATCGTCAGCACTTGTGTATATGGAGATTTCCAAAGATAGTGCAGCTGATTACTATGTCAAGAGGGAAAAGGATTGCAAACGCCACATTAACAGGTGGATCCATGAGCCATGAGCCGCTTTCACAAGATGGGCTAAGTTATACTGTTGTGACTTCAAGTGGGAAATTGGAGACATCATTACTCTCCTCAATAGGATTTTGGGTCTAGAGCATTCTAATGTTTTTGAACCCTGGATGTATCAGTTTATCATGTTTATAAGGCAGTCCCATCACATCTCATGGGGTGAAATCATCAGTGATGCTTTGTGTGAACAACTTGCGGCAGTCCCTATCACCATGACATTCTATATGAACTCATATCTTGTGTATCTAGTAGCATCACTTAGACACTTCCCTGGTGTTTTTACCAAGGGTGATCGCTCGCTTATACCTGTGTGGGAGTACTATGATCAGCTGCCTTTAAGACCCAGCGGATTGCATTACAGGAGGGTTCAGGATGCATTCTTTGGTCATTTTATGTGTCAATTTGACAAGACACTAAAGAATAGAAGAGTGTCAAACGAAGCATGGGAGAAGGTGAATGAATATGGTTGTTTGTTCCTTCAGTTCTCGATTTTCACATACATGAGAGTTGGATGTTACAGTGGGCAGCTGTACATGCTTCCTAGATTCCCAACTGATAAGATTATTCTTATGGAGTTGGGAAGACAGATCATGGCTGTTCATGCACATCAATCTTTCAGGCATAAGGTTGGGATGGGGATTTCTACAACTAACCCATTGAAGATTGGCCGGTACTCCCTCATTACATCCACCAAAGCCAAAGCTATGGAGACCGAAATGCAGGAGATAAAACTCAAAAGGTTCAAATCAAAGGCAAATTTTGACTACCGAGGCATGAAAGAAAGGATCAAAAAATCCTTTATACATGTGCATCGGATAGAAGACATTTGGGCGGATCTTCGTACAAAATAGGAGGTTCGTAAGATAAACTATTGCAGGCTCACCCTTGAGCAGATTATTGATTTGAACCTAGTGGACATTCCACAAGGAATGATTGATGATAGGAATGTGCTTGATCTAGAGTATGTTTCACAAAGAGTTGATGAAGCCTCACTCTCATTAATTCAGTGGTCACACAAAGAATGCACATCCATTCTTTAGAGATTTCAGCCTATCCTACCTAACACCAACACTTGGCTCAAAGGTAATGGTGTTAAACTTATCAAGATCAAAATTGGTAAGGAAGATGACTCTATAGGACCCCTTGGTCGCAGGTCCGAGATTCAGATAGATAACAAGGAAGGTGCATCATCTTCAGGCACTAGAATTAAGTTGTGGGTGAGTCAGGCAACGGTACTTCCTCCCGAGGAGGAGACAGTTCGTGGGAAGGAAAAATCCTAGCTTCATATTCATGTGATTGATCCTAAAAATCCAGAGGAAGAACAGTATATTGATGATGCTCCTAAGTCACCAACTTCGGAGTCAACTCATGAGTGCCCTTCCTCAATCCCCATGGAGCCACCTTTATCTCCTCCTGACACAGATGTGGATGCTTCTTCCACTATTCATGATGTTCCTATAGTAGTGGATGAGTCCTCAGAATGCCATTCCCATTTCAGTAGTTGAGCCACCTCTTGATTATCAACAAGGGAGTTTGCTAGAAATCGTCGAGGATACTCCTGCATGTATTCATTTGTCAGAAATTGATACCTCTACTTCTGGCTTTGAGGAGTTTATGAGACAATCTTCATGTCCTTTGGTTACCAAGCAAGCCATGGTTGCCATCCAGATGGATACTTCCCCCAGGATGACCACGGTTGTTCAAACAAAAAATGCTTCTCCTTTGCTTTCAGCCACTACTGAAGGAGAGCTAATGGCTTTACCTCCATGGCTCAGTTCTTTCACTCCCAAGAGAAAGAAGCGGGAAATTTCTCCCGATGTCTTTGATTATTAGTAGCTTAAGCAATCTAGGCCCAAGGTTGCCAAAAGAGCCAAGACAATCTCAAGGGTAATAGTTGACAACAACAAGATGAAGGTAGCTGAAATTGTTGAACCTCTTGTAGACAAGCCACATGAGGAGATGCAAGCTGCTAATTACATGGTCACAAGGGTAGAGTTGGGTAAGAAAACACATGAACTGGTCAAACATGATGCCCAGCAGTCCATAGCTTCACTAGTACAGCGATATGATGAGCTTCTAGCCAAGAAGGACAAGCAAGAAGAGGAGAATAGGCAACTTGTTGTAGCTGTTCAAAAGATCATTAAATCCGCTAGTGAAGGGAGCAATCCTTCAAGTTCTTCCAACCCACAAGAATCAATTCAAGGAGTTGAGAGAGCGGCTCAAAAGGTACAAGCATTAGAATCTTGGGTAGATCAGCTTCATGATTTGTGTGCACAACAAGTCTTGAAGGAGGTTTTTGAAATGATGGTCAAATTTAAAACCATTGAAGAACAATTGAACCAGGTTTCTGACACTTTCAAACAGAACCTGGAAAAGGTGGAAGATAGCTTGACAACATGGCTCAAGATTCCTCAACAAAAGTTGAGTATTCTTCTAGAACATCAAGTTATTCCTTCGAGGGTTGTGTATCTAGAACACCAAGAGCTCTTGGAGAACAAAGCCCTTGTTCTAAAGTCACTTGTTGAAGACATTGATGATTCCATGAGATTGCGAGTGGAATTATTTTAGGATATTGTTTGTCGTTGTGAGAAAGCTTCTTGTAATATCATGGATCATAATGGTCGAGTTATTATCAGAAGAAAGGGTTCTCTCAGATCTACAGTTGAAGATTCATCATGACTGGAAGAGTGAACCATTTTCAGCTGCATATATTCAAGCTTTGGTTACATACCAAGTTTTCTTACAAGAAATTCAGTCTTCCTTTGAGAAGAATAATGCCACAATCCTTCGTTGCAATGATGTTATTGTGAAAACCATGATCGTGGCAAAGAATACCCATGAACCGAATCCAGATGGATTGCTTTCATGAAGATAGGCAAGGTGATTTAAATGTTTGATCAGACAAAGAAACTAGGGCCAATGAACAAATGAAGATGAAGGTGAATAAGAGGAGAAGTCATTGCTTCCAGTTGATACCAAAAACCCCGACCTACTTCAAGACACTGTAGCACTTCCACTTGCTATCAATCGTAAGAAGTTTGTGGATTTCACCCCCAAGTGGAAGTGGACGTCATCTGATTGGACTTTTCACCAGCAAGTGGAAGTGCTACAAGGGGGCCGTGGATTTCCAGACCTCTTTTCCTCCATTTCCTCCCTTCCTTCCGAACCCCGAAATCCTAGAACCTCGGGTTTCCAGAACTCCTTTCCTCCCTTCACTCCCTTCCTTCCAGACCCCAAAATCCCAGAACCTCGAGTTTCTGGACCTTCTTTCCTTCCTTTCCTTCCAAACCCCAAAATCTCAGAAGCTAGGGTTTCCTTACCTCCCTTTCCTCCCTTCCTTCCGAATCTCGGAATCTCGAGTTTTCGGACCTCCTTTCCTCCCTTTCCTCCCTTCCTTCTGGATCTCGAAATCCCATAACCTCTACCCGTGCAGCGTTTTCCTGAAGGCCCGACATCCGACTTCTAATGACTTACGACACTTCCAGATGACGTGACCAACACTCAAGGCTTTCAATCCTCCACCAATCCCTGCAACTTGTCTACATTCATTCATGGAGCTACGGGGGCACAATTAATGTTTTTTGCAGGATTGCCTTCAAGTGGAATCCAAGGCCATGCTTATTTATGGTTACTTGATGGCCTTCATGTCGATTTTGTATGCTCTAACTTTGGAATGTCAAGCAATCTACCTTCTAGAAGTGCTTTCCTTCTTGGGATTGCCTTGTTAGAGTATGGATGGGTGTCTTGCACGCCTCCATATTAGATCTATGCACTTCCCTACCTTCCCAGACTGACATCCTCCTGTGCACGCTAGGGTCAAGGTTTCCCCTCTTTGACCATTGGTTTCTTCTCTGTGACTAGTTTACTATAAATAGGTTGTTAAGCCTCATTGTAAAGGGTCCGGACTGACATCCTCCTGTGCATGCTAGGGTCAAGGTTTCCCCTCTTTGACCATTGGTCTCTTCTCTGCAACCAGTTTGCTATATATAGGCTATCAAGCCTCATTGTAAAGGGTTCTCTCCCTGCTGACTTGAGCTACTCTTTGCTCTTTCACTTCTCTTGAAGATCTGTATGTTTCCTTGCATTTCTGCAACTGTAAGCATTGGCCTGAGAATGAATTGAAATCATCATTCTTGCCTCTTTTCAACTTATGCATGTTGTGCATCTCCAAGGTATTTCGATAGGTTCTTTGTGTCATTTTGCGGTGGGGAGAGGAACATCTCTTATCTTGGTTCATCACCTCCTTTCATTTTAGCATTTCCTTCTTCCCTTTTCCTCTGCAAGTTGTTAGGATAGGTTTAAAAGTAGAATTTGGAGTGTTGAGTTAGTTCAACACCTACAATTGGATTGAGAAGGAAGTCAACCTTCTCCGGAGATTCGACCCCGTTGCGCAAGGTCCCACACTTCAGGGTTGTTTCCATGTTTCACGAGGTTGTTGAATTGATAGCTCAGCAAGGGTGCAAACTTTTGTGACACCAGTACCCTCCAATTGTCCAAAAGACTAAATATAAATAGTAAGTATGGGACCAAAATACTTAAGAGACATACTAAAAATAGTATGTTGAAATGGAGACTCAAAGACCTCTACAAGGCAAACTACCAAAAAACTAAATCTTAGAGATGGAGCGCACTGAAATAAACAACCCAAGGGTCAGCTAGAAAGCCCTAAAACACCCACAAAGGGTCCCTTAAACACTCCATCAGCCTACAGGGACCAAAGTCATTGGCTAACCCCTAGGAACGATTGATGCTTAGAGAAGCACAAAAATGGGGACATTACAACACCTTTCATCATTCTTTAACTTGTGCTAATTGGACCCAAGAGATCAAGCAATTATTAGTAAATATAATTAGACCCTAGACCATATCAGATGTGCTATTATCAAGGAGTTTGTAAGGCCCAACCATGTTGTAGACTTAGCCACACTATACTTAGTCAGGTTACTCATCTTATTAATTGGTGATGCAATCTAGGTTAAGGGGGTCTAGCAAAAGACAACCTAAACCTAGCAGCCTACTCTCTCAAACAACCAAACAAGCCAATTGAAGCACAAAATTATTTTTCTTTTTATTAATTAAACAAAATCATCCTTTTTAAAGATTGGCAAACATGTTGATATGATCAAATAAATTGTAAAGAAATGACTTGCACAAATGAGGAAGATAATATGAGATATTGCTGCAAATTTTGCAATTAACAAGCCACTTCGAGGGGGCGAACCTCCAAATATCTCCAACGGGAACACACTTCACAATACGATGATAAAATGCCATGTCCCCATTTTCTAGTTCTCTTATTGTGCATCTAGTGTTGGATTTTAAGGTTGGTGTCAATAGGATCAGAGGGGTATTTCGATGTCGCTAATGTATTCAAACGGATTAATGTAGATGAACAACACTTTCTAGAGTGATTGCGGACTTGTTCAAAACTTACTATTTTTAGTAAGTGTCAGTTTGGACATTCATTGGTTAGTTGTGAGTTTTGGCTGAATTACTATTTTTAGTAGTTGCTATTTTTAGTTGTTACTATTTATAGTAACCACTATTTTTTGCAATTGGTTATAGCTTCAGTCTCCTCTCAACTTTACTGTGCAGCATCTTCAATTTCAAGATTTGGGCAATTCTTGTTATTTTTGGGAAAAGCCTATTTTTAGTAAGTGCTCTTTTTAGGACTAGGTGTTGGCATCTATCCTCTCTTAGTTCAATGCAATACATTCCAGTTTTGGCCTTGGTGAGTTCAATTATTTTCAAAGAGATTTGTTTTTATCACTTATTTTCAAAGAGATATTTGTTCTTATCACTAAGTATTTTATAAAGTTGCGTTATAAAGTGGACCCCTTGTGCTACGTCTAGTGAAGTGACGATTTAAAGTTGTTTGAAAAGGGGCCGTTTGAAAAGGGGGCCAATCAGACATCCCATTGTGATGCCAAAGAAGGGGGAGGTTTACAATTTTATAAGATTATTTCATGCTTCCCAAAAGTTGATGCCAAGAAGGAATAAGGAAATAAAGTGAAATTTAAATGTTTTTTTTGAGAGAGCCAAAAAGAAAAGTGGTTTTGGAGGGAAATGATTTCAAATTGATAATTTTAGTTGTCTAAGTTCTTGATTGTGTTCTCCACTCCCAGACCCCCTCATTGTAATCAAATTTCTTATATGACAAGAGATCCCACTAACTAGAGGGGGTTTGGGAGTGGGACACTAATGGATTTCAGGGGTAGCAATGATAAGTTGCACAAGGTGTTAGATGTTAGAAAAACCCAACGATAGAAGGGGTGTGGGTAAATGCACTTGCATTTCCTTGCAGACTGGAAGTGTCGGTTCGAGGGCTACACCCCCAAAAAAGAAAATTTAGAGAGAAAGAGAAAAGAGAGTTAAGAGAACAAAATGACCTTTGTATTGGACTAAATCAACCTTTTAGGGTCGAATTAGGGTCTTAGAGAAAAAAAAGAGTATTTTTAAATTATTTTTGTCACTTTTTAAGTGACTAGGCGTTTTTGGGGTTGGGTTCGCATCCAGGTGTGCCCCAAGGGCCTTGGGTTTGTTGTGGGTCTGGTTGCCAGGACCCATAGCAAACCCAATGCCACTAGGGTGCACCCACATAAAGACATGAACACGATAACTTAGCTTTCACTACAACGCTGATCCACTTGTTGCTTCATTCAATTTTGTGCCATGGCCAAATTCTCCTTGAGTCCTCAAAGTACTTGTTGATGAAGCATGTATCACTTCGTATCACGCGACATTCACGACAAAAAAAAAACTATTTTCGCGTCGCCTGGAAACAAACAACGCCCAAAAATCGTTTGTACGAAAAAAACACAATTAGAATCCTGCAACAAAATTACGCATCGAAGACAGCAGAAAAGCCAAGAATTGCGATGGAAAAAGATAACAGTCTCGCCGCCAAAAAAAAATTGTGCCGTGGCAAAAAATCGCAGACAAAACAAGTTGTGATTTCATAGAGCTGAAAAATGCACCCACGAACCAGTACTGCTGAAGAATACGCCCACAAACCAGTAGAGCCAAAAAATAGTGCAGCTTGACCCACGAATTTGCTAAAAAATCACGAAAAATAAAATGCAAGGCTAAACCCTCACGAAATCTGCTGCCCACGTACCTGCAAACAAAAACTTTCAAAACAAACCTTCGATTTTTCTTAAAGAAAAAAAATTAATCAAAAAACCCTTCAAGCAATAATTGCCCAAGAATTTTTTCATTAAAAAATCGGAAAAAAATTCTGGAAATAAATTCTAGGTAGAAGATGTCAAATTTTTAGAAACCCTCGAATCTGAAAAAAAAACTCCCAAAAATCTTGAGCCCTCTCATGAGGAAGTCAGACCCAGATGACTAGCTCTCGCTCTGATACAATGAAAAATAATTGAATGATTTATTCATGAATATACAACATATATATAGAGGATTACATGACGGTGTTCTTAAAAGGAACAAACCGTTTAACTGAAGCTAAAAAGCTAACTACGTGTTCTAATTAAAGAAGCGTTACAAAAAAACAATAAATAAACAAATACTAAATAAACTAAATGATCTAAATGAACATTAATAGAACAAATAAAAAATAGCTGACTAAATATATTCTAATACTGAAAAATAATCGAATGACTTTATTCATGAACATACAACATATATATAGATATTTACATGAGGGTGTTTTAAAAAGAACAAACCATTTAACTAAAGTTAAAAAGCTAACCATGCCTTCTAATAAAAGAAGCAGTAGTTACACTAAACGAACTAAAAAATACAACTAAAACGACAACTAAGATGACCATTATAAAATAAATATAATATTGTTTTAATACCCTCCCTAATGGTCATCGTACTCAATACCCTACAGAAGACACTCGAAGTCTTTTGATCACAAACGCAAAGAAGGCTACCCCTTATCCTTAGAACACTCTGTTGTTGTTGAGACTCTCCCAGGATCTACAGAATATTAATGACCAAGAGTAACAAAAGTCGTCCAACTTGATGTAACGCCCACACGTGTATTACAGAACTGTCACACATGAATTACTGAGCCAGAAGAAAACTTGAAACCACGATTTTGAGGAAAACTCGGCAAACCCTCCAAAGTTCAACAAATACGATTTTGTCAAAAACCGTAAAAACATTTGCAGATGAGCACTGAGCAATGTTTGCTCCAGCAACTCCAAAACAGATTGCAAGATACCATGATTACAGATGTTCGCCCCAACAACTCCAAGTGCGACCCAAACCAGAATCCAACAAAGCACGATTTTTGTGAAAGAACCGTCAAACCCTAAAACAGGAACCCTCCAAAAGAGAATTCACGATTTTTTAGGACAAAATCGATAAACCCATAAATCTAAGGTTACAAATCATCGTTTTTAATGGAAAAAAATTAGAAAACCCTCATCACTCAAAAAGACAAGCAATTTTGTAAAATGGCAACAAAACCCAAGAGCAAACATGGAAGCCCTAGCTACAGAAAACTTGCCATTGTGTGTTGTCTACAAATAACAGAATCAACAGCTACAGAGTCTTGCAGAGATTGCGATCTTGAGTTACGGGCTAAAGTAAGAAGGATCGTAAAAACCCTAGGTCGCGATCATATAGATTGCGAAAACATATGCAAACTTAGAGGCCAAAATTCATCGCAAGTAGCAAAAGGTCGCATGCAAAAAATTGCAGACAAAAAATGCATAGAAAATTGCAGAGCACGAACCCAGAACACCATGTCACATAGACAAACAGAGGGCCGAAAAAAACAGGTCGCGCACAATCAGTGCTGAAAAAAACGCGAACGCAACACGAACAAAATCGCGCCAGAAACCGCACTGCTTCCTCGAAAATCGAGGTAAAAAATAGAAAAGCCTGCCATGAAAATCAGATACAACACTGGAAAAACACGTCGTCGTCACTAAAATTGTCGCCATTAAAATTAACCACGCTACTGAATATACGTAGATCGTGCGGGAGCAACTCACACACGTGATGCGGGAGAAACGCAAACAAAGGCACAAAAAAAGAAGATGCAATGAAAAAATACCTGTGATTTTGGTCAAGAAAAGACCCACGAACCTACAAAAAAAAAATCACGCGACAGAAATCCCTAACACATGGAATTCCTCAATTCCTTGTGCTGTGTGATCCACGAATACCATCGACCTGCTCTAATACCATGGAAAATTAATTGCTCAAATAATCGAATCAAAAAAAGACAACTAAGAAGACAATTATAGAATAAATATAATATTACTTTAATAGTCCTCCACAACCTGAACTCTTGGTGACACCCTCAATGATGATGTGATGGAAGAAGCATATACCACTCATATGGCAATCTGAAGTTGACCCTTTGATGCTGATTTTTTAAAAACAATTGAAGTGCGAGGTTTGAAAAAAATAAAATCATATCTTGCAATCTGTTGATGTGTGTTTTAGGCACATAACATTACAGAATAAATTACCAAGATAATTTACCCTCTCTTGAACAAAATCACCTCAGATGCTAAGAATGAGATCAACTAAAATGATTCCAAGGTTTCTACATGTCAGGTCTTGACGAGTGGGTAACTCAATGGTCGATGTGAATTGTTGTGTTCACTTGGGGACTCACGCAAATGTTTGGATTATCATGAATGATACGGAATAGGTGTGCTGACAGCTTAAGATTTATCAATTTGGCTCTGGATTATACTTCTTACTAAAAAATGGGCAAAAGGAATAGGATTCAAGAAGTTTATTCTAAACCTAGGAATGTAGGAAATGATGAATGGATCTAGTGGAATTAAACCAGGCAAGGTCTCACAATCAGGTCTTGACACAAGCTTAGTGCAATCGTCTAAGGTATACTTAAAGATTTTCAGGCTATCACCATCAAACGTTGACACCATCCAAGTTGATGCTTGTCAAGGAACGCGTAATAGTTGAAGTTAAACTTACTTAAATTTCCAGTTGACCACACAAGGCACACTTACCAGCGGCAAAAGGCTAGTGGTATGGATTAAGGATTCCACACAAATGAATTCCACAAATCTTTCACTGAATCTAACATACATAAAAATAAATTCTAATCTAAACTTGGAGGAATTGAGAACCATGAATGCAAATACAACACTTGAAGAGCAAAATCACCAACAATTGAACAATGATTATGATTCAAATAGTTGCAGCATATACCAACAATTCTACAAAAACCCTCTCTTACAAATGAGAGACAAGGAGGCATATATAGAGTCTCTTACAAAATGGATGGCCCAGATTGATCCAAGATCAACAGTCGAGATCATGCCAACAAAACCCTATAATTGCCCTAATTAGGGTTTACATCAAGAATGGCGCCACCTACATATGGCCCAATGAAAAGATACCTAGTCATCAAATAGGGAATCTTCTAGAACATTCCTCCCTGCATCTCTCTCTCTCCTAGCATACTCCAAGAATCTAACCAATACTGAATCTAACTCCATGGAAATGCTAGGCAAGGAATTTTGATGTAAATCAATCACGTCCAGTGAATTCGAGCAAGCATCCAAAGTGTTCTCCCATTCTGGCATGAGCTTCTGCGAACTATGAAAATGAATCGACAAAGAGACCAAGTCGTCTATCTAACTCTTCTTCAAAGAGTCCAACTGGCAAAAATACGTAAATTTCATCTTGTCTCTTAATTCGGCAAAGTGTAAACCACTAGCATCACTAACATCAACGCCCAATAATTCCTCAATCGAGGCAAGGATCTTCATCTAAATGTCCTGAATCAATCCTTCCATCTCCATACAACTCGACTGGGTGTTCTCATAAGTTGATTTCTTCACGGCCAATGAACAATATCAGCCATGGAAATCATATCTGTCTCCACTGTGCACAATGCTCTCACTGACCAAGGTGGAATTAGGAATCTTCTTCAAAGCCTGGAGGCGTGGAATAGTCTTCTCTTGAATAGGCCGGAATTCTTCCCAAACTCCCTCTAAATACCGGATTCTAAATGCGATCCCTGTTGTCCTATCATATGCATGGACAAACTGAGTAAGGAAATCATCTGCCTGCTTTCTTGTATTCTCAATCCACTTTTCCACCTCCGAGAGTGTATTTCTCGCTACCTCATAGTGTGAATGCATTCCATGGTCAACTGCAGTAGGGGAAATAACGGTGGGATTTTCACGCCTTATCCCTGCAATATACTCTCTAAGTCTGATATTCTCTTCTTTGTACCTTTCTTTCTCCGCAATCTCTCTGTCTAACCTTGCATCAATTGCCTTGAGGTTTTCACCAACCTCCTGAAATTCTTGCTTTCTGGATATACGACCAAGGGCAACTGAAGCGATCTGGAAATCCATAGGAGTAGAAATGTCCGTTGTCACGCCTGCAATAGGAACAACAATCTGCGCAATCCGCATTCCTGTCTCATCTCTAGCTATGTGCGACAAAATCTGCGCTCTCTTGGGCTCTCTCTCCTTAGCACTCCTAGCTAGGTAGTCATCAATATCATCAATAGGCTGTACCTCTATCATTTGTTTACTTTTCTCCATACTTCTCATCAGCCATTCAGGAATAGCGGCCATCTCCATACCATCTTCGAGACATATTTCTCGATCAAGTCCTCTCAATGCTGAGATAACATCATCATCATCGTCAGGATTATTCCTAGTCCAATCATATACCTCATTTCCTGAACTAACTTCCAAAAGGACAGTAGGGGATCCCGGTTGATCATCATTCTCATTCGGAGGTGCAGATGTTGTTGTGGCATGAAACTCTTAAATATTCCCTGGTAGTATCACTATGTTGGAACACTGTTGAGTCTCCTTGTTCTACTCTGTTACTTCAATCACTTCGATTGATGAGACACTGAAAGGTGGTGAAGGAATGATAGGTGGAGGAATGATAGTCATTTGTTTCTTCTTCACCTCCTCAATCTTCTTCCCTCTAGCCTTGACTTCTCCTGGCGTCTTCTTCCTTCTCTTGGGAGCTTGACTCTCTTCGTCTGCATGAATCCTGTCATCACTGATAGTCCTCTAATCATCCTCGAAAGTAGACTCTTCCGGCTTCATCCTTTCATAAGTGAAGGGAACACCCATATCAACTAGCTTATTCATCTGTATATCTACCCATGCACAGGAGAAACTCAAGACCTCTCTCATCAATACATTCAGGTCAATCTCTTCTGACTCTGACCAATTTGGCAATAGGATTGTCTTCTTCATTTCACTCTCATACTGTGGATGTGTATGATCTCTATCACCTAACACTTGATCAGGAATGAGGAAAAGTCCACACTTCCTCATAAAATCCACTAACATTCTGGACCACATTCTTCTCTTCAATGCTTGCTCGTCCATCAAGTTGGCCCAATAGTCTTCTATGTCAACATTGTGAATGAACTTCTCTCCTCTAATCCTCCCAACTTTCTTATCTGGATCAAATCTTTCTATTTTCTTGTATGTAGCAAATCGATAGAATGCAAGCTCCTCACTCGCAGTGTTGGCGGCTCTGGAAGACTGGCAAACCTTTGACGTCTTCCCCACTAAAATAGGGAATGTCATGCTTGTCCTATGCTTCTCTCTCTGAATAACATCAAACTCTAGAAGTTGTCTCACCAATTCCAACAAGATCATTATGTCGGTTGGATACCTAGGAAGTCTATAGGGTTCAGATTGAAACCCATGAATCCTAAGGTACGTGAAAGTGGGAAACTGAATATACCACAATCCATATTTTTCTATTAACTCTGTTGCCTCCTTGGACAATCTTCTGTGGATTCCACCTTGCAGCATCCGTGTGATGTACATAGTGAATGCATCATTCACTCTCTTATAGTCTTCAATTCTATACCTGCTTAGTTGGGGGTAGCATTCATGACTCCTGAATAGTCCTTGCCCATTCCCAACTTCACCTTTGCATATTAACCCTCTGTATGAAACAAACCGTACAAGTAGGTATACCAGATAAGAAGTCATGGTGAATGACTTGGACCGCTCTACATTTCTCAACTGAAAGTGCAGATTGTCAATTATAATCTTAGACCAATTTACTAATGTTCCTCTAAGACAATCCTGGATGAAATAGAACATCCATCCATCAAATATTGCCCCCTGTGGTATCCCCATCACTCTATTGAGTAGGAATATCAAATCACTATACTCCTTGAAGTCTATGCACATGAGTGTCTTGGGAGCCTTGGAACGATGAGACCTAGGCTCAATCATCCACTCTTTGTTTATCAAATTTTTGCATACACCCATTTTCTTCGTGTATCTTTCTTCATATTCATCCTTCGTCACATCCTTCATGTCTATTCCGCGTGGAATTCCGAACACCTCAGCGATAGCATCCTCAACAAGGTAGGCGATGACAACGCCCTTACGAGTTTTGATCATTCGCGTGAGCGGATCATAACACCGTGCACACTCCAGGATAAGCTCATTGCACAGTATGGACTGTGGAAATCTAGCGGCATGGAAAATACCACTCTTCATAATGTTCGCATATGCTGGGGAAGGAACTTGATCTCCGACTCCGAACATCTGTTGCTGCATCTGGTCGAAGTCTAGGAAATGCATGTTTGTATCAATGATCTCCTTCCATCTGGATGAAATCTTGAGTTCTGGATAAAATCCAGTCTCCAGCTTCTTCAATAGTTCTTTCCTTTCCTTATATCCAGACTTTGACATCGCACCTGTACGAAACTTGAAGTTACACTTAGGAAAATAAATAATGCTCTTGATAAAATTCCTGACTTTCTAAAGATTTTTAGCTAATTAGAACATAAAGTCAGGAGAATAATCCATACACTTTGTAGATTTTAACAATTAAATTCAAAGTGTGACAACACTAGGGTATGGAAACCCTCTATAAAATTCACTAATACTTCCTTATGCTCAGAAAATATGCAAGCTAAAATGCAAAGGAGTATACCGAATCAACGATGACTAAGGAAACGTGTGAAAGGTTGTGTTTTCACACAAAGTGTGTCTGAAGACACCTTCTGCAGTCAACAATGGAGGTCAACAAATCTGAAGACAACCTGAAAATCAGACTTTTTAAAACATGTAATCTTAAAAAATGTGCATAAACTCGATAAAAATCAGTTTGAATGATGAAAACAATCATATTCAGAAATGTAAGTGTGGCTAGTAAAAAAATGAATTTCTGAGGACAAGTCTGAAAATTGATTACTTCAGACTTACTAGCACCTTGCAAAGTAGTTAAAAATCCCTGAAAATGATGGAAAATAGCTAAGGAATCAGCTCCAAGCAAAATCGCCAAAGTGGTTAGGTGGCTGGAAATGAAAATTTCTGAGGACAACCGCCTTAAATGGAGTTTTCAGACCTGCAACAGCGATGAAATGGTCTGAAAATGCACTAAAAACTCCACAAAACACCTCCAAATGCAAATCGCCTAAGTTGGAATTGTCTGGGCAATGAAAATTGAAGTCTGAAAATTAATGGGCAGCCATTAATGGAGGTCTAATCTGAAAACAAACCTCAGATTTGAAGTGAATCAACAAGCTGGGAGTGATGGCAGCCACCAAGGATGCATGAAAATCACCAAAATGTGGCACCAAACCCCTCCAAAACCAAAATCGAAATTTCTCCAACTATAGCAACATTTTTAAAATTTTGAAAATGTCATCAATGGCAGCTCGGATCTGCAACAATGGACGTCGAACCGGAAGCAAAAAATGGAGGAGAAAATCGCCAAGTTTTCCAAACACAAAATCACTACCTTTCACCAAAAATTACCAAGTTTGGAAAAATCACCAAACTTGGAAAAATTGAAAATCTGGAAATGGTCTTTAATGGTAGCAAGGGAATGGAACAGCAAGCTGGAGAAAATGGAGGAAAAAATCCTCAACCCAACGCTTCACTTCAGCACTTTGCCAAAATTCGCCAATAAGGGAGAAAAATCGCTTTTCATGGAGACACCTGGCAGATTTAATAATAAAATAATGCTGGAAAACTCCTCTCTTATACTTGCTTTTACCTCACTTTCACCGCACAAGCAATGTGGGATAAAACACTTGCTTAAATACTTGTTTGGTAAAAAACTAACTTGCTTCTAGAAGGTTTAAAATATTAAATGTTTATTGCAAGTTATTTAATTTTGCTTTTAAAATTTTAAATAATCGTTAATCATCATTTAAAAACAATTAAAAATGGGGCTCACTTATTAAATATTTCGATTTAAGTCCAAATTGAGCCTCCAAGGGAAAATCGACTTAAGTTGGGATTAAAAAATCCCTTTAAAAATCATTAAAGTGTCAAAAAAAATTCCCCATAAGGGAGAATCGATCTTAGCTTGGACAAAAATCCAAGCTCAAATTTCATCAAAATGCACATAAAACACTCTAAGGGAAAATCAATGGTAGTCTGGACACATAATTCACACTCCAAATTCACTTTACTTGCAAAAAATACTCCCTGGTGGAAAATCGAGACCTCAGTCTAGATGAAAATCCAGACTCAAAACTCATTAAAATGCTCTCAATGGAAAATCGACTTGGGTATGGACTGAGAGTCTGCACAAAAATCCGCACTAACTTGTCACAAAACATCCTGGTGGAAAATCGACCCAGGCATGGAATCATCCTCAACGTTGTCCGCACTATAGTCTGCACTCTAGTCCGCACTCCTGGTGGAAAATCGATGGCAGTCTGGAAAAATCTTGACACAGACAAATTTTAGCACTTTCAGGGGAAATCAATCCACGTATGGATAAACAGTGGTGGAAAATAATAGCCAGCATGGATTTCAAGGAAAACCCATGTGTAGTGTGGATTTTGAGTGGGGGAAAAGGGTGGGTAATCTAGAATGAGGGGAAAAGCACCTCTAGCATGGAATTTGACCTTCTAACCCTTGGAATATGGATTTCCCTTGGGAATTTATCATTTTAGCCACTCAAAATCGCTTAGAAACTTCAAATTTAGATTGGACTTGGGCGAATTTTCCAAAAAATTGAGCGAAACGCTAAGAAATTATCGGGATAAAGTGCAAAATCAACTTAAATAATACCTTAGGAGCGAGAAAACAACTCCAAAAGGTCTGAGAATACCTTGGCACTTTAAAATCACTGATGCGCGTGTTTAAAAACACGTTAACGCTCAAAAGGTCAACACTTAGACAAAACTTGGGATCATTAAAATATCAACATTTGCAACTTGATCCTATAACTCCAAAAACCCTAGACGGCACTAGGCATGATCAAAACTCTGAGACTAGGGCACGGGAAACACAAAATTGCCCACTAAGCAGCCAAAACCCCAACCTAACAACACATAAAGCCGGAAAAGAGGGGATCCCCGTTAGCAATGGGGCTATGTGTGAAAAGGTCACAACACAATCTTTGTGAGGAAATCATGTTCTATTTTTGCAAGTTGATAAAAATATCTATCTATTTTTTCTTTTTCTTTTTTCTAGGTCTATGATAGAAAAGGATATTTCTTTTGAAAAATAAAAAATAAAACCCTAATTTATGGCATAAATTTTGCATATGAAATCAAATTTTAGCAATTTCTTTTTTAATTTATTAAATAATTGTAAGGAATATATTGGTAACCTTTATTTTTCTATTTGATGATATTATTTTCTACCTTTGCAGAGATATAGTTTTTACTGTTTCTTCTCTTTAAATGTAGCCATCATCATATGCCCAAGATCTTGAATAATCAAACTACTAACACTTGTGTCACTCACATTTATTATTGCTCAAGGTAATGATTGTTTTGTATGACATGTTTGTCTTTTCATTCATCTTATGTCTTCACTAGTAAGGTTGCATATGCTCTACTCTTTTGGAAATACTCTAGAGCTTCTATTGTTGTTGATAGGTAGACAAATGTTGCTCAATGGCCTCTTATATGTATTATTGTTCCCTTCCCTAAGGATTTCAACATAATGTGAAAGAAGTTAAATTCGGAATGAGATTGTTGCCAGAGACCAAGATGGGGTTTCAATACACCATTTTCCAAAAAAATATAAACACTACTTAAATATTTAGATTTAGAAGAAAATGCAAAATGCTTATGCAACTTCAAACAATGTAAAATTCTCAAAAATAAAAAAATTCAACATTTTAAATTACTAAAATAAATGTCAACAAAAACAGAGATTGATATTATTGATATTTGTTGACAATCACAATCATGACATATACGGTCAAATTTCAAACCCTAATCACCTAAGGACAGAAAATGGGAATTGGGACTAGGATGTCACTATTTTAAAACATGGATACTTGAAGATAATTCTATTTTCAGTCAATAGATAAAAGTTCAGTGTCATCTTAATCCTATTTATTGTTTCTCTTACTATTATCTAGTTGGGATATGACAATATAATTTTGTGCTAGAAAAAACTTGAATTTTTTTATGCAAAATATAGATAAATATAAGCCTTGGTGTTTTATTTAATTCTTCTATATCTTGTCAGCCAAATATCAGCACTTAGCACAAATAACCAATAAGAAACTCCTATAGTTAGTTTACCAAATTTTCAAGGGAATTTCTAGGAGATGTATAGAGAGCAAGAAAATTTAATCTTATGTATCTATGAGATCGAGATGCATTTCCTATGGAGGAGATGAGTACCAAGGGCAAGGTATGATTCTCCAACTAAATATTTTATTTAGTGAATCTGTTTTTTAATGCACTCTTGCAGGTTGGATGAGAAAATGTAGTGCAACCAAAACCAAAGTGCAACAAATAATGCATAACAGCAAATAGAATAGTGGATAAGCGTCCCAATATCCTTATTAGATTGCAGTAAACTGTATGAATTTATTGCTTATGGATTTGCATAAAATGCTTCCTTGAATTAGTGACATGATCACCAATACAAACACACTACAACTGCGAACCAATCCATGTCCCAATCAATCGATAGAATATATGCTTCTTTACAACTGCTTCTTTGTACAGAGGCATGCTTTCGTTCCACTTTTATCATGCCTAATCGCTTCTCAAAAGTGAACCAATGACTTGGAAAGGCAGTGATGACCAGTAAATGGAAGAGATGAGTCCATACTTGCACTAGCAGATATAATGAGGTGATCTACATAGCACTAACATCAAGTATTGTTTATTTTAGAAGGGGATATACATCAAGTGTTTTCTTCTCCTGGACTGAACATAAAGTTGAAGACCCATCAACCTGGCATATGTGTGTTTTTCCAACACAGAATTTTATGACAGTTGCATATTTTAGCTTATTATTCAAAGCCTATGCTCAAGGAAAGATACAGCAAGCAATTGAACTTCATAGGAATACTGTTATGTAATTTTAGTAATGCTTTCTGGAATTGAATCCATACATAAAATGGATCTCTTTTGTTTCCCCTTTATGAATGGAAGGGTGCTTTAAGAGTGACTGTCAAGACTTCCATAGGAGAAACAAACAAATCAACTTACTAGAAGCTTATCACGGATATAAAAAAGATATGATGGCCATCCTTTTGTAAACAATAAAACTTATCATCCAATGATACATCGCAGCATTGAACAAAACTGTCAACTATTAAAAACTGTAATTCACAGCAAATATAAAATCGGTGGTTGTGGGCATGAAATAGAGCTCAAAGCAGAGAACAACACTTGCAACGATGGAAAGAAGAAAAGATCATAAAAAGGAACATGGGCAAATCAGCATTGAATAGCAATTATTTCCTCACTTTACCATGTGGGAAACTCAGGACTGATGCACAAATTTTTAAGAGAATGAAGATAATTCAAGTAAGAAATAGATGTCTTCAAAAGCAGCATTAACTCTTTCTTCCGAAAACATTAACAATTAACTATTTCTACTTTAAAGCAATATGTGCTCTCCCACTAACTGTTGGAGAACCGTTAGCCAAATGCTTTTCTTTGCAGTTGTTCTGTTCTCTTTTATATAATATAAGAAGTACAATTAGCAAAAACCTCTTTGAATCATTTCAATAACATAAAATAATTTTGAGAAAGAAAGCACACCATAGTAAGCTCCCGTGCATGAATATCCCTATGCGAGAACCGACCCGTATATTCTTTGTATTGACTAAATGTAAACCAGCTATTGAACTACAATGTCATCAAGTAACGGATAAAAAGTCAGTAACTTATTGGTTTTTACTAAAAGTACAAAGAACCATATCATATAATGAGGAAACAGATACACAGTGAATAAAATCACAAAGAACTATGGATTAGGTACCTGATCTATTACAAAGAGAACCGGCACCTCTTTCACCAATGGTAACTCTTCTCGCAACCGCACCACCACCCCCACAGCAGCATGGGAACATGTTAGCCCTGTTTGAACCAAGTCAAATAGACTAGAACCCTTAGGCATTGCTACAACTTCTGCATCCTTCATCATTCCTATTCCAGGACCCTCCCCTAGTGTTATAGGCTCAAAAATTTGGCACGGCAACCGCTTAAGAATAGTTTCATGACTTTTTAATAATCTCTGCAATTAACACATAGGAGTCATGTACATATATGCCTTAAACTGAGCACCATTTTGAAAGCATACTAAAAGAAAGGGGTATACATTGAAAGCGATCAACTAAAACAATCTTCAACAATTGATTGAATTATAATTTTAAATGAAACTGACAGGTAATATGCCTTTCTAAAAAATTTGGCAATTTCACTGGTAAATTTTTACTTTTGGTTTTTCCCACTGTTGAAATCTTTTGTTTCTGTTTTGTTTTGAGATGCAAAATTTAATTAAGTAAATACTGACAGCAGCAAGTAAAATATTAACCATGAAATTAATTGGAAAATATTGTTTAAATAATATTTAATACATTTTACATGGCATAAAAGAGATTAACATGATTGGATTGGGATGCTGAGCTGGATCCCTTCCGAAATGACCAAACTGCTGAAATCCATTTCAAACTCCTGCAATGGTCTTTATGCTCCTATAGTAGTGCAGTTGGAGAAAAAAATAGATTAATAATTTTCCTTAGGATACCCCATGTCCCCATTGTCTAGTAGACACTAATAAATCAATCTAAATGCTGTGATTCCCTTTAAAAACAATGCAACTGGCTGTTTAAGGGTCCCACAACCTCACCAAATCCCAATGCCTACTTCTATTTACCGTTGCTTCCTACGAATTCCTTCAATCAGCTGCCCATAGTTGAATTTTCAAAACCTTGGCATCCCATAAAGTAGCACAGCTGCCCAGAATCACATGTTAAATTTTTTTGATGAAGTGCCCTTTCAAACCATTGAAAATCTGTTGACTTCTGATTCCCCTTATGTCTTTTCCAACAGCTTATTTCAGCAGCAGCTCAGCAAGATCTATCACTAACTTTTCATGGTCTGCAACACCACAACCTCCACTATCAACTTTAAACTTTTATGGATAAGCCACCAACAATTCAGCCCCCCACGTTCTCCATGAAATGGTACAGCAATGTGGAAGTGAGTGAAAGGTAAAGCCAGATTCAAGCCTCTTATTACCAACAAAACAAACAAAAATGAATGATCTGGAATTAAATTATTAGATAAATAATCCAAATCCTACAACTAATAAAATAATATAATCTATCTCTTCAGCACAAATTTGACCTCTATATGAAGTCAACCCTAAAACCAAAAGATTTTCGTCCTCCAATTCCTAATACTCCAAGAGGGTTTATAGCATCTACCACCACATTATTTTTTACTTTCGCATGTTCTATATGAAAATCATAAGCTTGAAGCTTACTCATCCACTTTCGTTGTTTGTCATTTAAGTCCTTTTGGTTGAGAAAAAACCTCAAACTGTTGTGATCAGTCTTGACCACAAATCTGCCACATACTAAGTACTCTCAGAATTTGGCCAAGGCATACATGATAGCCAACATCTCTTTGTTAGAAATGGAGAATCTACAATTCTATATCTATTAATTTCCAAATCTCAAAAGCAAAGGGATGCCTCTTTTGCATTAAAACAATCCCTACTCCTTCCCCTGATACATCATAATCAAGAACAATTAGAATAGAGAAATCGAGGAAAGCAAGTACTAGGCAAGAACTCGGTACTTCTTTGAAATGTGGCTTGAGTTGTTTCAGACCATTTGAATGCATCGTTACAATGAAGCGGCAAGTTGTAAAAATCCTTTCACAAACCTCCTATAATAACTACAAAGTCCCAAGAAACCTCTCAATTGGGTCAAAGAAGCAGGTAGTGATCAAACTCTTATTGCCTAAATTTTCTCTTGAACCATCTGAACTCCCCTGCAGCCTTGCACTGATGATATGTCGCAAGGATAGGATTTCAGTCATACCAACTCTACTTGGACTTTTTTGCAAAGACAGTCTGACTTAAAACATTCACAAAACTATATCCAAATCTTTCAAGTGCTCTTCCCATGTTTTGCTATCCACCAAGATGTCATCACAGAACACTAAAACAAACTTCCTCAATTGCTCACTAAAAATATGAGTCATACAAAACTAAAATGTAGCCAACACATTGGTTAACTTTAAGGGCATAACAAAAAACACAAAATGTCCATAATGGCATCTGAAAATTGTTTTGAGTACATCTTCACCTTTTATCTTGATTTGGTGAATAACCAGATATAAGTCAATTTTGGAGAAACAAATTGCTCCATGTAGTTCATCAATCAACTCACCAATCCTAGGCATTGGGTACCTATTTTTAATGGTCTGCTTATTCAATACTCAATAGTCTATACACATTCTCATGGTACCATCCTTTTTCACTAGTACTGCGAAAGAGGCAAAGGGACTAGAACTAAGACGTAGGAATCCCATCTCCGACAACTCCTGAATGGCTTTTTCTAATTACTCTTTAAACACTCTCAGGTGATGATATAGAGTAACCATGATAGGCCTACAACCTGTCTCAAGCTCTATGATGTGCTCAAACCCTCTATCATGAGGAAATTCATGAGGTAAATCCCTAATTGTACAATGCTTATCCAAAATAGTTTGTATCTCAACAGGATAATATCTCTTATCATTGGATGTGAATGTATCCTTCACAAAAAATTGAGCCACCACTCTATTGATCCCTTATGGAACCTCAGCTCCATGGTTTTGTAATTTTGTGACATTTCCCCAAGGAAATGAAGCCATTGTACCTCTAACACCATATGTGTTTCCTCTATACCAGCCACAAAGAAATCATCAGTAATTTTGTGTGTACCAAGTACAATGTCTAATCCCTTGACCCTCTTGAAGCATGGTTTAGTATTTCCATCTGCTATTGTAACATTAAATCACTAGATTTCTTTTGTGGGTAGCTTCCTCTGTTCTACCAAGTCCTCGTCAATAAAATAGTTGGTTGCCCCACTGTCAATCAGGACTGTTAACTTGTGTCCCTTCAATGCTCTATGGACTCTGAATGGGTGGTACTTGCGTGCACTTGAGACTCCAGCTAAAGTGTTGCTAGAAGTCTTCTCCCCTTTAGGTACTTCTTCCTTTGCTTCTTTTGATTCTGATACTACCTTGGTTTCATCTGTCTCATCCTCAGTAACAAAAATTACCTATATGTAATGCACTTGTCCCTTTGGGAGACACCTATGTCTTGGTTCCTAAGGCCCTTTGCATGAAAAGAAAAACTTCTCGTTCTAAAGTTCATTTCTTGGTTTTATTTCCTTAGAAGTTTTGGGCAATTCTTTGTTTTGGTAACTCTTCTCAAATGGTTTCTTTTGCTACCCAAAAGTAGAGGTTCTTGGCCGTCCATAAGGGGCTGATTTCGATTTGCCCATGGGATGTTGATCTATGTTGTCTTGTACGCTGAAATCTACATCTATTAGCTGAAATTTCAAGATCCAAGGCCTTCTTAATGGTTTCCTATAGAGAAGTAGGGTTGAAAGCTTTTACTAAGCCCATGAGAGCTTTAGTTAAACCTTCAATAAATAATGCTACCATCCTCTTTTCTGAAACATCAAGCGCCATAGATAAAAATGTCTGAAAATCAGTAACATATGAATCAACTACATGTATTTGCCTAAGTTGAGATAAATCACAAAAGTGAATTTCTCGATCAACTTTCTCAAATCTCTAAATACTTGTCACTGAACTTAGCATAAGCATGTATATATTGTGCCCCTTAGTGATCAATCCTTGGTACTGTTGATGGTGTTTTTACGCACTATGCAACGCAGAATAAAGTATTGAATACTCTATCCTCTCTTGAACAAAGACTTCTCAAATGCTGAAGATTAGCAAAAGGATCACTTGAGATGACTCCAAGGTTCTCGATGTCAGGTTTTGACATGTTGGATAGCTCCAATGGTATGATGTGATTTGTTGTACCTATGAGGGGACTTACATAATAATTCAGTTCAAGCTTAATGGTGTGATGTTCTTCAAATGATATTGCAATGTTGCACTCTTCTACTTCTACTGATCTTTGATAAAAAATGAAAAAAGGAGTAGGGTTTAGGAATGCTACACTAATGTTAGGAATACAAGACAATGGACAATCTCGAGTGAGCTCAACTAAGCTTTGCTTTGACATATAGTAAACATCTCCACAAGACTAGTGCAATCTTCTAAGGATAGCTTGGTGATTTTCAAACCACTATCGCAAACATGGACACCTTCAAGATGAAGCATATCAATGATGAATAGTAATTGAGGTTAAGCTTTGGCCGAGAATGGATCCAATTGACTACGCAGGGCACTTTACCATCGGCAAGGTGTTCATAGTATGGATAAAGAGCTTCACTTTCAATCATGCATATGCATCTTTCACTCATCTAAAATACTTAAAGCAAATTCTATTCTAATTTTTTCGTCTTTTCAATATTCTCTCATAAAAGGATGAAGAAACAAGCAAATGCTCCAAAACTAAATAAGTCACCAACACTTCAATGATTTAAGTAACTTTTGCAGCATCGAGCAACAATTCTTCATAACTCTTCTAATAGATCCTTACAAATAAAATGAGTTGAGCTTATATAGAGCTCTCAGTTACAATGAATGGCCAAGATTAAACTAGAATCAAGGGCCCAAATTTTGCCACCTAAACCCTAATTAGAGTTTGTAACAACCAAAATACCTAAGTATTGCAAAATATTAAATATCAACCAATGGGAATGTGACATCCATTTGGCACAAAATACGAGGAAAAATCCTCCAATAGGAAAATTTGATGCCACATGGGATCATAACAAACTATCTTCTAGAATCTTATTGCCCTTATCCTTTTCTCTTTTTTCAAATTCAATGAATTTGGACGTCATTGATTCAATCTCAGTTATTGGAGCTATAGGCAAGTTCTTCAGGTGTTCTTCCAAGTAGCTTACCTCATCCAAGCTTGAGGCGAAGGTTATCCCCCAATCTGGCCCGAAATCTCTTGTCTTACTAGCAAGTACGATGAATGAGTGAATATCGTCCAGCCACTTCTCGAAAGGTACTCCATCTATCCCAAAAAGATAGTCTTCACTCTCTCGGTTAGCTCTTCAACAACAATATCAATTCCTTCATTCTTCTTCTTCTCAAGAATGATCTCAGCAACTTCTAAGATCTTGTCATGTATTAGATTAATCGCTTGATCCATTTGAGCACATCCACCACCAATGTCTTCAAATATGAGTCTTCTCATGCGAAGCAGGTTACACCACTATTGAAAATCAAGTGATTTTCCACCTTCAATATTCCTTCGTTCATCAAAGTCTGCCTTGATGTGTGCTTCATTACTTGCAATATGGGTATGGTGAAGTCATTGGTGTACACAAAAGTGTCATATGCCACCTTGAGTGCTTCAGTCCTTTCAAGGATCGCCATAACTCTATCAAATGTCTTCACTAATTCTCTTACGAATTCCTTTACTCTTTTTTAAGTCTTATTGATCCATGTATCCATCAATTGTGTTGAGGCTTTCATCTTATCAAAATCATCAACTAAGTCTGGAGGAGGTAATGGTGGAGGTATGGCCAAAGGATCATGTTGCCTCAGTAGTTGCTTGAGTTGTTGGAGATGACTCCTTAATACACTGTTTTCCTTCTCTAGCTTCTTATTCTTCTCTACTTCCAGCCTAAGCATGTCATGAATTGTCGTCACCATGTCGCTCATATCTTCCAAGGCTTGATCGGTGGTGGGAGGACCTAGATTGATAGTCTCCAAATGATACTCTTCAATTGTAATCTCATCTTCGGGTTTGTCTAATCTTGGAGTCGCAATCTGAATTATCCAAGATCCTTCACCATGTCTTCTCATCTTTGACATCGTGGTTGCTTACTTCTTTTCAGTTTCTTGATGTCTATCTAAGTAGCTGCCTAGATCAATGGGATCATCTTCTTCTTCTATCACTTCTTTTGTTAATCTCTCCCTAAGCCATGCAGGAATAGCCGATCTTTCTTCTCCGACCTGCACTTCGTTCGATTGTTGATTTTATCGAGGTGGAGATGTAACTTCTTGTTCTTCATTTTCAATGTTCACATATGTATCATCGCTTGCCTTGTCATTGACTAGCTTAGATGGGACTGCCTTGTCTTGACTCAATGGTTGCTTTCCTTTGTCTATGCAGCTATTCTAAATTGTGGATTCCATAGACTCATGTGTTCCATGATCAATGCTTCTTCTAGATGGATAATCTTCATGAATAACAGCTTGATTCACTTCCACTTCAGGAACGAAAGAGGTACTAATGGAAGGGCAGTGTCTTGACTTATGCTTCTTCGGAGGCTCTTCTTTATTGATCTCCTTCCTCTTGGATCCTTTTGAATAGGCCGATTGGGTGGCGCTTCTGCCCTGACTTTCGCTTTTCGCCTCAATATCAAAAGACTCAATATCTCCCATTAATTCAAATGTGGCTTGAATAACTTGATCTTTTAACATATGAATTTCAGCATCTACCCATCATCTTGTGTGTGATAGGATCAGTTTCATCAAGTCTCTCAAGTTTGTACTCTCTACTTCAATCCAATTGAATTTCATCTCTTTGTTCTTCTCTTGGTCATATGCGAGTGGGAGACGTCTTCCATTGTCTTGTGCTTGATCGGGGATGTTGAAAATCTTGGTTGCCCTGATAATGTCAATCGATAGCCTTGAGTACTCCTCTTCCTTATGTCCAAATCATCTTTTGCGTTCATGAAATGATCCTCTAGTTGTATCTTATGTTTATGCCTTCTTCCACTCGATCTCTTGATGCTGCCATAAGGATCAAAGTTGTCTCTAGTAAAGTACAGGATTAGGAGAGACTTTAATTCTTCATCTCTACCTTCACAACTGCCTATAAGGATGGACATACCTCTACTGATTGTCCAACTGAAATGGGAAATGGAATCCTTGTCTTGTGTTGATTCTTTTGTATCTTGTTATATGCCATCAACTGTCTCACCAACTCAAGCAATATCAACTTGTCAATAGGATACTTCGATAGCATTATGGCAAACAAGAGCATCCCTACACTCGTATATAGGTGAACCTGGGAAACTGAATGAACCAAGCACCAAACTTCTCTACTAGCTCTTTCACTTGTGAGGATAGTCTTTGATGAATGCCACCTTGTAACGTTCTTGTGATGTGCATAGTGAAGGCGTCATTGACTCTTCTATAATGTGTCTTGTTATGATAATGCAACTGCATGTAGGATTCACATGCTCTCAATTCTTTGGATCTTGTACCGACTGAACCTCTATAAGTCAATCCTGCATATTCATGGGCCCTAGCAAGCAAATATATGACATATGAACTCATGTAGAAAGTCTTAGTTCGTTCTAGCCTCTTGAGTTGTATATCAATGTTGTTGCTAATAATCCTTGCCTAGTTGATTCTTTCTTTTGGTATAATCTCTATGAAGTAGAACATCCAACTCTCGAACTGATAGGCTTGAGGACTTCTGATGATTCGGTTGAGCAATGTGATCACATCGCTGATTTCTTCCTTGAAGTCAATCCTGCAAAGCTTGGTGGGCATCTTGGCTAACCTGGGCCTGCACTTTAATAGCCAATACTTGTTAATTATCTCTAGGCATGTTGGTTGAAAATTTTGTACACCTGGGGGATGTACAAAATTGTGGTTTCAGCAACAGCATGTGAGTATGATACTCTCCTAATTAAGGGAAGGCTCCCCCTATCTATAAACTACTCTTAAACTAAAAACGGATGAGACAACAGTTTTTTCTTCTTCCTTCAAGAAAAACTATATCCTCCTCTTCACAGAAAAGTGATAGCAATTGAAAATAACAGCAGTAACAACTTATTAAACAAAGCGAGAGAAAGGAAATGAAGTTTCCTTAAAGCACAAAGACTTTCGTCACGATCTTCGGGACGGGAAAGCAATATCAACCTCAAAGTCTTGAATATGTGAAATCCTATCTACCCTTTTCTATATCAATGATAACAAGAACAAAGTATGGCAGCACAAAGTCTGAAATATCTTATTCTTCCCTACATAAAACAACAAGAACCAGTGTGAGCTCAAAGTCTCCCAACTATTTCTTATCACAAAATCTACTTCTACTTTCATTCAAGAACAAGTGTAGATGCAAAGTCCTACAACTTCTCTCAACAGAATATCTACTCTAACTAATATTAATCTCCAATACTTGCAACACAAAGTCTACAAATCAAATTTGATTAAGCTCTTATAGAAACACTAGCTAGAAAGATAATATTGAACACAAGCTCAAGATATTTAGCACAAAATCTCAATCCTTGAGCAATTTTCTTCTATTTCTTTCAACTTCAATTTACATATAAAAAGCACAAAGTCTTTCTTGCTATAAATTTTAACAGAGTTTACTTGCTTGCTTTTCCAAAAAGATCTCAAATTACAATAGACCCCCTCAAGTATTTATAGGAGAGGAGTCTTGAGAAAAAGGTGGGAGGATCTCAACTAACTTGAGAAATTCTCTCGACCACCATGACTTATTCAACTACTAAGACTTATTCAAAATTACAAGTCCTATTCTAATTTGACTTGTAATCAGCCAACTTGTAATTACAAAAATGCAAGTAATGACTTAGCTTGCAATTTACAAAATTGCTTTTACAAGTAAGCTTGTCAACAAGGAAACTACAATACTGAAATTACAATTTTGAGACTACAACTAAGTGTTGAAAAACACTTATGTTACACATTTTGGCCATGAACCCTTCAAAACTTTTGGATGATCATTTGCAGTTTATCAGGATTCGGTTCACGAGTATTCTTCGCAACGATCATGGTTTTCACAACAACATCGCTGCAATGAAGGATTGTGATGATGTTCTTCTCAAGAGAAGACTGGATTTCCTGCAATAGGATTTGGTATTTCACCAAAGCTTGAATCGATACAGCTGAAAATTGTTCATTACTCCATTCATGGTGAATCTTCATATGTAGATCTGAGAGAACTTCCTTTTCTGGCAATAATTCCTCATTCTGATCCATAACATTACAAGAGGCTTTCTAACAACAAGAAACAACATCTCGCAACGCTTCAGTGCGTAATTTCATGGCATCATCAATATCCTCAATGAGTGACTTGAGAACAAGTACTTTGTTCTCCAAAAGTTCTTCAAATTCTAGGTACATGACTCTCGAAGGAATCATATCATGTCCTTGAAGAACATTCAACTTTTCTTGAGGCATCTTGTGCCAAACCATCAAATTGCCTTCAACCCTTTCCAGGTTCTGTTTGAAAATATCAGAAGCCTAGTTCAATTTTTCTTCAATGGTCTCCAACTTGATCATCATTTGGTACACATCTCTCAATATTGTACATAAATCATGAAGCTGATTTACCCAAGAATCCAGCGCTTGTACCTTTTGAGCAGCTCTTTCAACTCCTTAGACTGATTCATTTGCATTTGACGAAGTTGAAGGATCGTCCCCTTCATTAGAAGACTTGGTGATCTTTTGAATTGCAGCAACAAGTTGCACATTTTCCTCTTCTAGCTTATCCTTCTTTGCTATAAGTTCATCACACTGCTGCACCAATGAGGCTACAGAATGTTGAGCATCATGTTTGACCACTTCATGCGTTTGTTTGCCCAACTCCACCCTTGTGATCCTGTAATCAGCAACTTGCATCTCTTCATGTGGCTTGTCTACAATTGGCTCAACAATTTCAGCCACCTCCATCCTGTTACTATCAACTGTTACCCTTGAAATCGTCTTAGCCCTTTTGGCAACCTTGGGTTTTGATTGCTTGAGATGCTGGAAATCAAAGATGTCAGGAGAGATTTCTTGCTTCTTTCTTTTAGGTGTAAAAGAACTAAGCCATGGAGGTAAAACCATCAATTCTCCTTGAGCAACGGCTGAAAGTGAGCGAGAAGCAGTTTCTGTTTGAACAACAATCGTCATCCTGGGAGAAGTTATTGTTTCAACAGCAACTATAGACTGCTCATTAACCAAAGGTCCTAATGACTGCATCATGAACTCATCAAAACTAGAAGCAGAAGTATCAATCTCTGACAAAGGGGCATATGCAGGATTATCCTCAAAGATATTCATCAGATTCTCTTGAGGATGATCAAGAGATGGCTCTGCTGCTGAAATCGGAATGACTCTCTAAGGAGAATCATCGGCTAAAACAGGAACAATATGAACAGTGGAAAAAGCATCCACATTCGCATCAAGAGAAGACATAGGTAATTCTAAAGGAATCTGAGGAGGAACTTCATGAGGTGACTCCGAAATGGGTGACTCGGGAGCATTATCTAATTGTAGTTCCTCCCTTGGATCTTCAGCATCAATTACATGAATATGAAGCTGAGGCTTTTCTTTCCCTCGAACTGTCACTTCTTCAGGAGGAAGTACCATTGTTCTGCTAACCTTCAACTTGATTCTTGTGCTTGAAGATGATGCACCTTCCTGGTTGTCTACTTTGATTTCAAACTTGAGTCCGACAGATCAGTAGAATCATATTCTTTTCCAACCTTGATCTTGATGAGTCTAACACCGTTACCCTAGAGCCAAGTATTGGTGTTAGCTAAGATAGGCTGAAATCTATCAAGAATGGAAGTGCATTCCTTATGCGACCATTGAATTGATGAAAGTGGTGCTTCATTAACTCTCTTTTCAACAAATTCAGAATCAAGTATCTCTCCATCACCAATCATTCCTTCAAGAATGTTTACCAAGTTCAGGTCAACAATCTGCTCAAGAGTGAGTCTGCAATAATCCAACTTACGAACCTCCTTTAATGTAGGGAGATCAACCCAAATGTCTTCTATCCCATGCACATGCGTGAAGGACTTTATGATCTTCTCCTTCATGCCTCGGTAATCAAAATCTACTCTTGGCTTGAACCTTTTGAGTTTTATTTCCTACATTTCGATCTCCATGGCCTTGGCTTTGGTGGATGTAATGAGGGAATAATGGTCAATTTTCAATGGGTTATTTGTAGAAATTCCCATTCCAACCTTATGCTTAACAAATTGACGTGCATGAAAAGTCATGATCTGTCTTCCCAACTCCATAAGAATGATCTTATCAGTTGGATATCTAGGAAGCATATATGGTTGGCCACTATAACATCCAACTCTCATGTAAGTGAAAGTTGGGAATTCAAGAAATAAGTAGCCATATTCATTCACCTTCTCCCAGGCGACATCTGACACTCTTCTGTTTTTCAATGTCTTATCAAATAGGCACATATAATGACCAAAAAAGGCATCCTGGACCCTCCTGAAGTGCAATCTGTTGGGTCTCAAAGGCAATTGGTCATAGTAATCCCACACTAGTATAAGCAAGCAATCACCCTTGGTAGAAAGACCAGGGAAGTGTCTGAGTGATGCTGCTATAAACACCAAATATGAGTTCATGTAGAATGTCATAGTGGAAGGAACTACTGCAAGTTGTTCACAAAGGGTATCACTGATGATTTCGCCCCAAGAGATGTGTTGAGACTGCCTTATGAGCATGATGAACTTATACATCCATAGTTCAAAAACATTAGAATGTTCTAAACCCATCATCCTGCTAAGAAGAGTGATTGTGTCTCTGATTTCCCACTTGAAATCACTACGGTACAGCTTTTCTCATCTTGTAAAAGCAACCCGTGGCTCACTGATCCACCTATTGATATGGCATTTGCAATCTTTTTCTCCTGAAACATAGTACTCAGCTGCACTATCTTTACAGATCTCTATGTACACAAGTGCTGGTGGTATTCTAAAAACCTTCTCAATAGTGTCTGTGTCAAGACGGATTATCACTTCCCCATCATCATTACTAATAGTTCTTGTTTCTTTGTCAAAATGATTGGCACAAGCAAGAACGAACTCAGGTTCTAGGGCAGCCATTGGAAAGGAAGAAGCATGGTGAATGTGGCTGTCCAACAAGCGCTGCATATTGCTATTCTTGGGATCCTCCACCCGTTTAACGCATTTTGACATGTCAACATGCCCTATTTCCATATCTTTGATGTGCTCCATGGGAGTGGAAACTTGGGAAGGAGAGATCTCATTTTGGTACTTATCATATTTGTATTTCATCTTCTTTTGAGAGGAAGATAACGGTAAATCAGTCATTGAACAAGAGCCTGGCACGCTGCGACGAAGATCTAGAAGTGTCAAAGCAACATCAAGATCAGTCGAATGAAACATATTTCTTCTTTTCAATGGGAAAAACTCTATCCCTCTTGAGAGGAAAATGGTGAATAAATAGGAACACTTGAAACTTGGCTTTTGGTCAATTTCGGATCTTGGGAGATGTGTTACAAGTATACAAGTGGGGTAGGACATATTCGCAATCGGGTTTTTAAAACCCGAATGCAAGTATACTTGTAATAAGAAAAATGGAAGGATGTGTGAAAAATGGAATTTTGTCATGGAAACGATAATGGGAATGGAATGTGTGAACAAGGGTAATGAATGCAGATGAATAAGGAAAGAATTTTGGAAGATCGTCTTCATTTTAACCTCAAGCGAATGGGAAAAACCTTCACTTGTAATCAGGTTTTTAAAAACCGAAATTGGAAAGACAAGCTTCTACAACTTTGAAACTTGAACTTTTGGCAAAAGATGATGAAGTCTCTTCAACCAAAGGGGAAAAACTCACTCTTTCATCTTACTTGCAATCGAATTTTAAAAACCCAAATGCAAGTAAAGAGGAAAAAATGGAAGGGGAAAGACAATGCAACCCTTAAATTACATTCAAGACTTGGATAGAAATGGGAAGATCTCTCTCAAACCTGAAAAGAAACAAAAACAAAACAAACAACTATCATGATCAATCAAGGAACTTCAAAACAACAAAAATAAAATAAAGACAAAACTGAAAACAAAACATACCTTGCTTGATCAAGATGCCCTCCAAAGAGATAGAATAACTTTTGAAAGAAACAATCAGCTCCTTAAATAGAAGGCAAAATGAAATCGTTGAAACCCTAGCCACGTTTTTATCAAACTCGGATTTTAACCATAATCACCAAAAACGGCATGCAAGGAGGAGGAAGAATGAGTCCAAATGCCTAGCAAGGGTATGTGTTGAAGCAAGGAGAAGAAACGTTTAGGTTAGAGAAACCAAACGCCTTCCCTGATGCTGCAAAAATGGCTCCAAAGGAGATAAACCATGGCTCAAAACCAGCAAAAACGCCTAGCAAAATGGGAAATACGTGGCACATAAACCAGCAAAAGAGGGACAAGAATCACCACGCCTCCTTCATCAATGCATTCTTCCATAAAAATCAGTTTGCAATTCCTCCAAAATTCGAACTGCTTGGAGAAAAATCAGGTCAGGTTCTTGGGAAGAAAGAACAAGTTTAAAATGCAAGCAAAAGACATGAAATCGAGTTTTCAAATCCCCTTTACAAGTTTTAATTTGCTTCACTTTTCAACTCATCAGGCAAAATCGGGTTTGTAAGAGAAAAGAACAAGAAGACATGTCAAAATAACTTGTAATAGGGAAATAAAATCCCCTTTACAAGGTTTAAAGACTAAAAACATTAAAACATGTAATAGGGAAATAAAATCCCTATTACATCTCAAAATCACTTAAGTAGGAACTTTTGACAAAAATTACAAGTTTTTTTTAACTTATAATTTTAAATTCACTTGTAATTTGTCCAAAAAGTTCCTACAACAACTTAAAAGACATAAAAAGCAAGAGGGAAATAAAAAGTAAGTTACAAGTGACAAGTTTTAAATAAAGTGCACTTGTAATTGTTTTAAAATTTCCCTACAACACTAAAACAAGAGAAAAATAAAACTTGCAATCAAAGGAAAATTTTCCACCTACAGTCAAGAAGAAAAAACCCGAAATTGAAGAAAAAACATAGCAAACAAACACAGAATGCGATGAAATTTGAAACATGGATCGAGGATGGACTGAGGATTAAGCCAATCCAAGGGCGAAGCAAACTTTTGCCTCGAGAAGCGTGACTTAGAGTAAAATTTTCATTTTTAACAAAAATTTAAAGGGGTTGTCTATTTTTGTGAATACAAAAATATGAACAACAAGGCAATTGTCGGAATCATCACAAACAACCTGTGTTGCTTCATTAGTCTTGTAGATCATGTTGTTTAACTTAGGTATATGGAAAGCTTCACTAATAGCTTCCTTTGAAAGGTAGGCGAGCTCTCGACCGTCAGGTGCCACTATCATCCTCTTGCTTGCATCCTAGTGTCTAACACACTCCACGATCAACTCACTGCACTGTACTATTGGAGGGAAGTCAGCCGCTTTCACTATGCCACTGTCGATCATCACCTTGGAATATCCGATAGGCTTGGTGGTGTATAATGGTCCTTGGAATTTCTTTAAGCCACTTTGGCCCAAGCTGGTATCTCCTACATTAACCCAAAGTGATGTAATCTTGGACTCCATCATGTTTCCTTTTGAGTCCTCCTTGATGAAGGCGTGTCGTGCTCCTGCCATTCTCTACCTGTGAGAGTTGTCTAAGTTAGTCTTTATGATATAACATTTATGCTTGCAAGTAGAAATCAATCACCTAGGCTAACAATCCTAACCCTAAAATGATAATTGATCAAAATATCTTAATATCACCTAAACCCTAGGTTGCATTTCTAACTTCTAGCTGAATATGCTCATCTAAGCTAATGATAATTCCTTGTAAATGCTCAAAGATAATCTGAAATGCGTTAATTTAATGTATCCTAGACAAAGGCCTTGTGAAGGCAATGAATAAGAAGCTGAATCAGTCATAAAACAAGGTCTGATTTGGTACAAAAATGATGAAATGCGCCCTATATCAGACCTGCAATCCATTTCAAAACAAACTGATATGTCAATTTATTGTTCCCTTGATGAAACTTTTGGCCTCCAAATAGATTCACCCTTGAACAAATGGTGAGATTGCCGAATGATAATAAGTGTGTTATCGCTGTCTTGTATAGTGTATTTGCTGTGATCTTGTGTAAAAATTGCCTCCTTTATGGTTATGATCTTTAATAATGACAATATCTCGCCAAGGTTAGAATCGCTGGCCCTAAGGATGAATCTGCTTGTGAAAAACTGAGTTTGCTGTTGACAATAATCAATTTGCCACCATCAATAATCGTTCTATCTCAATCTTTGGAATCGCTGAAGTACCTTATTGTCTTGAATCGGACTTGGTAATAAGCGCTTTTGATTTTGTGTTTGATCAAATGAAATGATCAATCATCAAACATAATATATAGATGCTTGAGGAAGAATCGCACCTCCTCACTTTGGCCGACCTCACCACCTTCATTAAATGTTTTGCAATTAATTTCATAAGGCCGACTTGAATGCTAATTCAAATTTTAAATGATTGTTTCGGTCATTAAATGGTGGGAGCCATTCATAAATTCCAATGATTCAAATCGCAGCTCTTGATACTTAAAACGTTGTCTTTTCCTTTGCTAAGGAAAATTGAATCCTTATGTCGCACATTTTGGTTGTCCAAGGACGGGCTATCTTCTTAAGTCGCTCATTTTGGTTGTCCAAGGACGGATTGATGTCTCTAACATTGTATCTCTCTTCATCAAGAACGCTTTGAAACCTTAAGTCGCTAATTTGATTGGTGTAAGGACGCTTTCACATCCTTAAGTCGCCGATCTATGAGATGTAGTGACGCTTTGAAGGCTTAAATCGCACATTCGTCAAGGGTAAGGACATCTTCACATCCTTATGTCGCTATTTTCACCAAGGTAGGGACAGATTAATATGCTTATGTCGCACTTTTACCTTGAGTAGGGACAAGTCCAATTCCTTAAGTCGCTAATTTGACTTAGGCAGGGACAGTTTGAAGGCTTAAATCGCACTTTTGCAAGGACAAGGGACGAATGAGATGTAATCAGTCCTGACCAAGGAGAGTTTATCCTTCAAAATTTTCAAGAAAATGAATTCATGATGAACGCAAAGCTTCTTATTTTAGTGATCTCCTGGTCGAGGAACAGATTGTCCAAAGATGTGTCCAAGCAAAGAGTGGGGTGATGAAATGCCTTAAATCATCCTCTCAAGTCAAACTAGGCGTAATCGGTCAAAGGGGAGTACCTTGTCCAAGCAAAACCTGCACTTGATTCATATCAAAGAGAGGATAATAGCCAACTTCAAAGCCTCTAGATGAGCTTTGAACTTCAAACTCAATCATTCAAAGGATCAGACTCAACAAACTATCCTAGCAAAACCTAAGACTAAGAGCAAAAAAGAGGGGTCCCCATTTATGATGGGACGATGTGTGAAATGGTCACAACAAGTACACCACTTTTGCTACAACCTCAAGATGAAGGATGATGAATTTTATGGCATAATCCTCCATCATAGGTCTCAATTATAAAAATGTGTCCAAATTTTGTATTCATGAACGTGCGGTACACTTATTGAATCCTTCAAATGTAGGAAGTGTCAACTTCCCCAATCCTAGTTGGAGATCCTTGGGAATTGTTTGTTGCCTTATTTCAACTCTCTAACTACCCTTGTTTTTCTTCAAGCT